>NC_057392.1:69539555-69845218 GCF_019320065.1 Cervus canadensis
TTCAGAATTTTTCACACTTTATTGTGATCCACATAGTCGAAGGCTTTGGCGTAGTCAATAAAGCAGAAACAGATGTTTTTCTGGAACTCTCTTGCTTTTTCAATGATCCAGTGGATATTGGCAATTTGATCTCTGGTTCCTCTGCCTTTTCTAAAACCAGCTTGAACATCTGGAAGTTCTCTGTTCACGTATTGCTGAAGCCTCGCTTGGAGAATTTTGAGCATTACTTTACTAGTGTGTGTGATGAGTGCAATTGTGCGGTAGTTTGAGCATTCTTTGGGACTGCCTTTCTTAGGGATTGGAATGAAAATGGACCTTTTCCAGTCCTGTGGCCACTGCTGAGTTTTCCAAATTTGCTGGCATATTGAGTGCAGCACTTTCACAGCATCATCTTTCAGGATTTGAAATAGCTCAACTGGAATTCCATCACATCCACTAGCTTTGTTCATAGTGATGCTTCCTAAGGTCCACTTGACTTCACATTCCAGGATGTTTGGCTCTAGGTGAGTGATCACACCATTGCGATTATCTGGGTCGTGAAGATCTTTTTTGTACAGTTCTTCTGTGTATTCTTGCCACCTCTTCTTAATATCTTCTGCTTCTGTTAGGTCCATACCACTTCTATCCTTTATTGAGCTCATTTTTGCATGAAATGTTCCCTTGATATCTCTAATTTATTTGGTGTATCAAATGTTAACTGGCTATTACCAACTTGAAGAAAAGCTTTTGATTTCTGTATTACCAATCATGTAAGCAGCCAAATATTAATTGTAAGATTTTTAAAGGAAGTTTTGGAATATACAGCCACATCATTAATAATTTGCCTATTCTTTTAATGTATAACAATTAATGTTTTATATTATTGAATTAGCTAAAGGCTTTAAAAACAGAATAAATAGTTGTGATGATGAAAGGTGAATCCTTTTCCAATTTAATGCAATTCTGTTCACATTGCATGTAACATGATTATTTGCCATCACTTGTTACAAAGTATTATGTTTAGGTGATTTCCCTCTATTATGTATTTTGAGGATTTTTTTTTCTCTGTAAAAAACTGTACTGTGAAATATAACATTAATGTTAAATACAAATTTAAAATGAATATTATGAAAATAACAAATACCCATGCACACACTATCCTGCATTAAGTCACCAATACCTTAGATTCTTCCTGTGCTCCTCTCCGACCACTACTCCACCCTAAACAAACACTTTCAAGAGGCAACTGTTACCCAGAATTTTATGCTAGTTATGGCCCAGTGCTTTTCCTTAAAATGCTACCAGCTACCTGTCCCTAAATAACTGTCTTTTCTGCTTTTAAACTTTATACAGATAGAATATTGCTGTATCTATTTTTTGGACTTGTTTTTTCACTATGTTTCTGAAATTAATGTTACTGGATGTAGATAAAATGCATTCATTTTACCACTGTATGTCATAAAATTGTATGGATATTCTATAATTATCCATTCTACTACTGGTAAACACTTGTGTTGTTTCCAATTTGTGAATACTGTAAGCAGTGCTGCTACGGACATCCTCACACCTGGATACCAACAGACACATGTGTGCAAGAGTTTCCCTAAGTAAGAATGGATATACTATCTGCTTTGGTCATATACAACTTCACCACATGACGACAAACTGATTTCTGTGCAATAAACCAATTCATCAATACATCAATTTACCTCTCCTTGCACCAAATACCATACTGTTTGTAAGTCCTGGTATCTTGTAAATGAAATGCTATCACCTTGTCCTTCCTCACAAGTATCTTAACTTTATTAGCTACTTGTTCTACCAAGTCTATTCTAGAATTAGCCAGTTTAAAAAATTAAAAATTCTTATTGAGGATGGGCAATCAACTTAGGGAATTTATATCAAAGAATACACTCTGTATTGTTAGATTAATGACTTCCAATAAAGTTTCAACTTTCTCCATAAAAAACTTTTGCAAATCTTCTGTTGTATTTTTGTTGCCACTATAATTGTTATTTTTTTAATTATAGCTTTTGATTTTTGTCTGTGTATAGAAATAAAATTGATTTTTGTTTCCAGAACTTTATTACTCTTACTAACTCTACCAATGTATCTGCATGTTCTTTGGGGAGGATGGGAGAGACAATAGAGCTATGCAGACAATAACACCCCTGTGAATAAGAATATTTATTTTCCTCATGAATTCATATACTTTCTTTTTTTAAAAATTGTCACTGCACTGGCTAGTACCTCCAATATAATGACTCCTTGTATTCTGATCTTGAAGGAAATGCTTTTAAAGTTTCATCATTAAGTAAGATGTCTGCTGTTGTTTTTCTTGGTGAAAGTCCTTTATTACCTTAAGAAAGTACTTTTTTATGCATTATTTTATTTTTCAAATGCATCTTATTGATTTCCCCTTCATGTGTTGCTGTGGTTATTTATACTGATTTTGTATTGTTAAAGAAACCCTGCATTCCAGAGATAAACTCAGTAATGATGCATAATCTTTTTTATTCAATGCTGAATTGACTTTGCTAACAGAATATTAGCAATTTAGAATTTTTCCATTGAGAGTCTTGAATAAGATTAGACAGTAATTTTTTTTTCTTTTCTCTTTGTTTTGATATCAAAGTTATGCTAAACTCATTAAAAAATGGAAAATATTCTCTCTTCATTCTGTTTCTCGAATTTGGGGTATACTTGCCCTAAAGCTATTGAGACCAAGTCTTTTCTTTCTAAGAAAGAATTTTAACTTTGGAGTATATTCTTTAACAACTTATAGAACCAACCAGACTTTTTTTTCCCTTATTCAGTCAGTTTTATTTGTATTTTTGTCAATATTTATCACTTTCAACTGTTTTCAATTTGACTGGGAGAAAGTTGTTCATAGTATCATACGCATGTGTCAATATATCATTTCTAATGTTTTATATTTGCTCTTTCAACCTTGACAGATGTTTGTCAATGTTATTGGTCTTCTCAAAAAACTAAATAAAGCAATAAATTACTATGAAGTGAACAACCATGTAAGTCATATAAAATCCAGGTTAAGAAAAATCAGTAGAATGCTGCCAGCAGGACATATAAGCTCTCACGTGCCCCTTCCTCATTTACCCCATGGAGGTTAGACTATTTTGGCTTTTAGAGTAGTAATTCTCTTGCTTGCCCAAACTTTTATCAAATAACTCTGAAACCTTACACAATAAAGTAATACTTTGTCAATTTTTAAACTTTATATAAATAGAATAAAAAGTTAGTTTTATATCTATTTTCTTTCACTCAATACTTTCAAACTTTATCCAGGCCATTGCATGTTCAGTTCATTCAATGCATGACTATAACATAGTGTATTCATTCATTATAATATTGAATAAAATTTCTAACTTTTCATTTTCAACCTATTATGTATAATGCAGCTAAGAACATTCTTTTGTACATGGATTCTGGTATTCATGTACCTATTTTTTTTTTTAAATAAATACTGGGATAACAGTTGTTTGTTATTAAGGTATGCATATTTTAAACCTTATAGTTTAATGCCCAAGCATTTTGTAAAGTGATTATGCAATTTACACTCCAAAGAGCAGTGAAGGGACTTCTCTGCTTCCTATCTGTGCTAAGCAAACACGGTGCATGTGCAATGGTATCTTATTAGCATTTTCTGCATTATGGATGAGGAACATTTCTTAATAAGGTTGTTGGCCATTTGGATTTCTTCACTTGTAAAATGCCATTTTTTTCTAAAGAGATGTCTGATTTCTCAGACTTTTAGTTGAGTATATATTCTGGATATGAGTCATTTATCAATTGCAAACCTCTTCTGTGACTTTCACTCTCTTAATGATGTTTTTTCATGACTAGAAGTTCTTAATTTTAAAGTAGATTTATCAACCTCTCCCACTATAATTAGCTTAAACAAGGTAACGTGTTTAAGCAATCTTTTCCAACCCTCAGATAAAAGATACTCTCTTATATTGTCTAGTAAAATCTTTATAGTTTTACCGTTCATATTTAAGTCTATAATTCCCTTGAAATTCACTTTTGTATAGCATATATAGAAGAAATTAATTTCCTTTTCTTCTGGTTTTAAAATAAAGATACCCATTTATCTCTGCACTATTTATTGAACAGACTGTCTTTTCTCCAAAGTTTTAAAGTGCCACTTTGTCTGTTTATAGATTTTCAATTACAATCCATTAATTTATTTTTATATCAATACACCAATACTTCCAACACCTCAATGTCCTGATGACTACAACTTTATAATAATCTTGTTTCTAATAAAGCCAGTCCTCTCACTTCCTCAACCGAGTGGTTATTCATAACTCATACATTTCCATATAAAATTGGAAAACAATCTGTCATGGTACACACAAACAAACACATACTTTGTACTTTGGCTTTGTTTGAATCTACAATTCAATTTGAGGGAAACGTTGTACAAAAGCAAAGGAACTAATCCATGACTATGATATAATCTCTCCATTAAGGTCTTTAATTAAAGTAAATAAATTCCCATACCTGCCTCCTCAGAAATCTGTATGCAGGTCAAGAAGCAACAGTTAGAACCAGACATGGAACAGCAGACTGGCTCCAAATCGAGAAAGTATGTCAAGGCTGTATACTGTCACCCTGCTTATTTAACTTATATGTAGAGTACATCATGAGAAATGCTGGGCTGGATGAAGCACAAGCTGGAATCAAGACTGCTGGGAGAAATACCAATAACCTCAGATATGCAGATGACACCACCATTATGATAGAAAGTGAAGAAGAACTGAAGAGCCTCTTGATGAAAATGAAAGAGTAGACTGAAAAAGTTGGTTTAAAACTCAAACATTCAGAAAATTAAGATCATGGCATCTGGTCCCATCACTTCATGGCGAATAGATGGGGAAACAATGGAAACAGTGACAGACTTACTCATGCTTTTGAACTATGGTGTTGGAGAAGACTCTTGAGAGTCCCTTGGACTGCAAGGAGATCCAACCAGTGCATCATAAAGGAAATCAGTCCTGAATGTTCATTGGAAGGACTGATGCTGAAGCTGAAACTCCAATACTTTGACCACCTGATGCAAAAAACTGACTCCTTTGAAAAGACCCTGATGCTGGGAAAGATTGCAGGCAGGAGGAGAAGGCGACGACAGAGGATGAGATGGTTGGATGGTATCACCAACTCAATGGACACGAATTTGAGCAAGCTTTGGGAGTTGATGGACAGGGAAGCCTGGCATGCTGCAAGCAGTCCACAGGGTCACAAAGAATTGGACATGACTGAGCAACTGAACTGACTTAAGATCTTTTACATCTTTTATTAGATTTACACTTAGGTATTTCAGTAGGCACTCTTCTCCTTTCTGATCACAAAGAAGATGTTGCCAAGGCTTCATCATTAAGTAGGACATTCATTATAGTATTTGAGTAGATAACCTTTATCAGTTTAAAGATGTTCCATTCTACTCCTAATCTGCAAGAAGTTTGATCATAGCAGACAAATTTATCAGATGTTTTTCTGCAACTACAGAGATAATATAGTTTTTCTCCCTTAGCCTATTAGGAAGATATACTGATAAATTATTTAAAATTAAAATAACCTTGTGTGCCTTGCATAAACCCAACTTAGTTATATTATTCTTTTAATATATTACAATATCTCATTTGTTAATATTTGAAATATTACATGTATTTTTACAAATAAGACTCTTTATGACTCCATGGACTGTGGCCACCAGGTTCCTCTATCTATGGGATATTTCAAGCAAGAATACTGGAATGGGCTGCCATTTCCTTCTCCTAGGGATCTTTCCGACCCAGGGATCAAACCTGGGTCTCCCACATTGCAGGCAGATTCTTCACTGTTTACAGATTCCCACCAGGGAAGCCCCAAATAAGATTAATGTTTCTTAAAATGTCCAAGGTTATCCATAACTCATAAAATAAGTTGGGAAGTTTCCTTCCTCTATTCTCTTTAAGAATTTGTAATTGGTATTAGTTCGTCATTAAATATTAAATAGCATTATCCAGTGAAGCCATCTGGCTCTGGTGATTCCTTTCTAGGAATAATTTTAAATGTGAATCCATTTCTTTAGTGTTTAGAGGAATATTTATATGTGTTCTATTTCTTCCTAAATTAGTATTAATAAGTTACATTTTTCTAGAAATATGTGCATGAGAATTATGGTATTCTGCTGTGGTAATGAGTTCCAGTTCGCTCATATTTCCCTGCATCCACACTCCTGGGTAATAGTACATTTTCACACTGACTCTAATGCTCCCTTTAAAGTTAAAAGTAACTACCTGTCATATTTTGCCAATGAACATCCAGTACATTTCCAACTTCATGCCTTATCTCATGTCATTTCCTCTCCCTGGAAAACCCACATATTTGGGGGTAACAAGTTGTTGTTTAGTCACTAATTTGTGTCGTCCAACTCTATGCAACCCCACGGACTGTAGCCACCAGGCTCCTCCGTCCATGGAATTCTCCAGGCAAAAATACTGGAGAGGGTTGCCATTTCCTTCTCTAGAGGATCTTCCTGACCCAGGGACTGGACCTGTGTCTCCTGCATTGGCAGGCATATTCCTTACACTGAGTCACCCCAGGAAAGTCGAGAAAAAATGCATACATGCTTATAAACACAACATTTATATAAACTATCATAGCATTCACTACTTTCATTCTGCAAAGTAGATTCCAGATTAAAGACTCCTAACTTACATACTGCCCAATATTAATAGAGGGAGGAATAAGCAAATAAATATGGAAACAAATACACAACAGAGCAAAGGCTGATAAAAGCATTCATACTGGCCTATGAAAATTTGTATAAAAGAAGTGTTTAAAATATGAAACATAAAATATACTTGAGTTTTAGGAATTTATTTACAAAGTTCTTCCTAATAAAACTGCTTTTAAAATATAGCAATAAAGGATCATTCACTATTTAAAAGTGGTACATATGTGGCAGAGAAAAAAATCCATAGTCAGTTAAAGTATTATAACAGATAATTGAAAATTGTTAAATGACAAACATTTGCAGTACTCCCTAAACAGGTAGGAAATAACAATGCATTTATTCATAGGAACTTGATTATTTTGTACTACTGTTGAAACCCTATTATGAAAGATAAAATCAGAGTTTGAAAAATATTTTACAACAGCAAGTAAGTGTATTTCAATTTTACATTTAATTATGAGGCCACAATAAAAATTTAACCATACACATATCTATGCATTTTACAGTAGATTAGCCAACTTAGCAATTATTTCATAAAGAGTATAAACCACCTTACCACAATCTCCTCATGGTCTTATCTTTCCAAATAAAATACCACACACTATCAAACTAAACCAAGTGACCAATGGCTAAAATCACTATAAAGTATACTGGCCCTTAAACAAGTATACATCAGTATCATGTTTGTGCAAAATATATATGATTTTTTAATCCTTTTGTCCTTATCTCAATTTGCAAGTAAATTCTGAAACCACCTCCTTTAACTGTTATTCTTGTCAACAGTGGCAAATCTTTCAAAATCCACATGTGATATCTTTATTTAGAAAATAAACTGCAAAAGGAGCAGTTAAACTAAACAGAGTATGTGAACCCAGAACCCACTATTCAGAGATCTATGCAGGTTTTCATTTGTGATATCACTTCATTTCTAAACAAACTGAGATACATATTTATTTCCAAAAATTCATTCATGGACACTATACAAAGAGATTTACAGCAGTATTTGGCATCAACCAATAA
Source organism: Cervus canadensis (assembly GCF_019320065.1). Taxonomy (NCBI): domain Eukaryota; kingdom Metazoa; phylum Chordata; class Mammalia; order Artiodactyla; family Cervidae; genus Cervus; species Cervus canadensis. The sequence goes on from NC_057392.1 coordinate 69,547,297, forward strand.
CATTTATTTACTGTATCATGTGGCAAAGTTACTATTATCATGAATAACTTAAATGACTGGTCTTCAACTGGATTCAACAAAGAGAAAAATTACACCAAAATCAATATAACTTTTTACATGAATTAACTCAAAAAATGTCAGAGGTTAACCTTACTCTTTCAAGAAAAAAATAAAATGGCATAGTTTAGTGTTACCTTCTTTCCAGCTTTCACCAAGTGCTAACATTAAGTACCATTTAAGTCAGCTTCTTATTTGAGTATCAGGTGCTTATAACTTTGCACAAATTAAGATTTTTTTTAAGCTTCATATCAAATGAGTTGTAGATCTACTTAAAGTATGGCTTCTCCTTTCAAAGAAGGCAGGAAGACTGACAAGGGAGGGAGATGGGATGCCCTGTAAAGACAAACATTTTATACTTAAATATTTTTTCTTTTAAGTGAGATATAGCTTAGTATCATACACACTATTTTTGCATTTTACAAATTATCATAACAAGTGAGACATCTGAAAATCTAAACTCTTTAAAGAAACAGAAACTTAAAATTAGGAGGGAAGGGTTGGGAGAACACATAGAACTGTTTTAGCATTCTGAAGAACGAGAAAAATAGATACACTGGTTTACTACATATTAACTCAAATGAAAGAGATAAATGCTTACTGCTAGTAGTGGTACTTCTGTAGATATTAATGATTTAGTGTTTCAGGTGTCTTTTTAAAATTATAAATTAGAAGACAAGTTTTTGAGGTTAAAAAGACAAACCACAATGGTTTCTTCTTAATCATAAGCAGAATTAAGAACAATAAAATTACTTCATGGGAAATAACTTTCTAAATTAAAAGCCACACACTCTGAAAGAATTTTATATTATGTGTGCAACCCATATTTACATGTGTGTATGTATGATTTTTCTTCATATATGACTGAGCAAAACAGCAGTGCTTCTAATAATAGAGATTACTAACATACTAAGCTGTCTAAACTTTATTATTTCAGAGTGTCAAAGTTAAATATCATCAGAATTAATAACAAAGAAACAATACCAAAAAGTAAAGAGGGGATATAAATTAAAACCAATTATTATGAAAAGTACTATTTTAACAGACATGAATGGTTAACTATTCCCTGGAGAAGGGAATGACAACCCACTCCAGTATTCTTGCCTGGAGAATTCCATGGACAGAGAGGAGCCTGGCGGGCCACAGTCCATGGGGTCACAAAGAGCAAGACACGACTGAGCAGCTAACACACACAAACTTAGAGCCAGCAAGGTAGCTGCTAAGTTCTCATCAAAGGTTTGGAGAGTTTAAAGAGCTGGGTTGGTAAAGTATTACCACTCAGGTGACAGCAAAGCAATGATTTAAGTAGATAGTATAAAAGTTTACATTTTCCTCGGGTAAAACCTTTATGATTCGCCATATTAAAAGCATAAATTTTACACAAATGTCATAATTCTAAGATTAAGAATCATATTTGGAATATAAATCCACTTCATAGGACAATTACTAACATTTTAAAATAATTATTTCCATAAATAAGAAAATCTAATGGGACTGATTTTTTCAGGCCTTATGAGTAAATTATCTTGTAAAATAGTTTTATGTGCCAATAAACAAAGAAACTCCATTAAGCCTAAGTTGTTGGGATTTCAAAGCAGTTATAAAGTTGTGAATTCAAAAGTCCCCATTCACCTAATTAGTGATTCAGTGGAGAAAAATACTTTCTTTTTTCACAATAAATACAAATTTCAAATAGCTAATAAGCTCACATTAAACTTCATGAGGCTTGTTTCCATTACTGGTTGACATATCTCCTAATTCTTCACAAATATCAAAGATGACTTGGATAGAACTTTTTTTGAAATTTGATAATTCAGAATTTCCTTCTAGCATCTCTGAAAAACTAGCTCATGAGGCAGAATGACGTACAGATCGAAACCAGGAGTTTTGAGAGCGCCCACCAGTAGAGTTTGAGCGCTGAACATAACCATGCTTAGTAAATCCAATTACATTGCTTGTGCAAACAGAATGGGTAATCTGTTAGAACAGAAATAGGCAACTGAGAAGAGGACAAGAATGTCTTAAAGATACTTTAGGTACTTATTTACATTATTCACATAAAACTGGTAAAGCCATAAGTAATAAATATTCATTTTCCAAAAATGTTCTATAAAATTCAATTATCTTTATTTGAAAAGCAGTAATATTTATAATAGTTACAACAGATGCAGGAAATAAAAAAGGGATAGTGCACTGGGCTTCAGAAAGTTTACAATTTAATTTTAGTAAATGAATGCTTACTATACTTGGTCAATTTCAATACTTTTTTTCATTAACTAACTTCTTTGCAAAAATTTATATTATCAACCAAGTATGATTTCTCTTCCATTGGAAGGTTAATCTTGATTACTAATCTGTATAAACATATTCATATTAAGCTATAACCTTTGATGTATATTAACTAAAGACTTAACTAGCTTTATAAAAAATAAGCTATTGAGCATTATGTGCCTTTTTTGTATACATTTTATATAATTAAAGGTAACCATTTATAAAACACCAAGGTGTTACCCTTGAGCACTTTGTGTATACTAACTTACTTAATCCTTACAACTACTACTTTTGATTCATTTTTATAAACAGTGAAATTGAAACAGAAAGATCTTTAATAAGTTGGCAAAAGTCATACAGCTAGTAAACAGAAGAACTGGGATCTGAACTCAGGAGTTTCAGAGTTCCTGCTCTTAACCACTACTCAAACTGACTCTGAGAAAATAATCACATCATATATGCGAGATAGAGTGTGTGTATTTACCCTTTACAATAATACCACAGGGTAAGTACTCCTTTCTTTCATCTGCAAATTGGGGATAAGAGGAAACAGGAAACTTGCTAAAGGACATATAGCTAAGAAATGACAGTCACCTGCCTTTCTTAACCTTAGTAAGTTATATTAAAAATAATTTTTACAAAGGACAGATACATCACTACTTAGTGACAGTAATATATGTTAGAAATGCCGTTAATATTAATTAAATGTATAATAATTCTGACATCATTGGGAATTTGGATTGCTCAGGAAACATTTAAAAATAAACACATGGATTTAGTACCCATAAAACCTTTTGATACTCACAACTTCAGCCATTATCTGTTCACAGACATAAAAGGAAATAAAACTCAGTCTCTGCTATATTATTGGAGCCCATCTATAAATAGAACTATCTTTATGTATGTTAGTAAAGTGATAGGCTAGACCGAAACATGTTGCTTTCTTAGAGATTAACATCTCAATCCTAATAAAATTTCATATCAAACAAACTACACCTTAAGTAAGCCTCTAGTTCATTAAGTAAGGTTTTCTAAGTTATCTTAACCCAACAATGAGGTTAGATATATCAAAAAAATTGGTGAAGATATTAAGATTTCTACCTTTAAAAAGTCAACAAATTTATACCAACTCAGTAAATTTGAAGACATTTAGCCCATTAAAAATCAAAATCACTTACTGCTAATGACGATGTGCTAGCCAGACGACTCATTACATGCTTCTCATTGCTAGAAGGACTTCTTCCCTCTGCTGAACTCTGGGATGCCATAAGAGCCCTTCGGAGAGCTCTTTTTGGAGTTTTGGAGAAAGAGAATGCTCTTGTAACCTAGAATTAAAACAAGACACAATTAATTTAACAGCCTAGATAAATCTAATATAATTGGTTAGAACAATTACATGTAAAACAAAGCCAAATTCACATTAAAAGTTTTTCTATAAAAAATATGGAGGAATTTTTGTAGAAAAAGTATATGGCAGAATGAGAATATCTGGACAAAGCAGTGAGAAAATGTAGTACATTGTGGATTATGCCATCTTGCATTCATAGAGCACTAGTTCAGCAGGAGAAAGTAGGACGGAAAATTTAGCATGAGAAGAAACCTTGGTGTTGTCTAATTCTGCTATAATTCAGTTGTGAGATCACTGATCCAAAGCCACTTAAACCTCAATTTAACTGAAAAAGGGTAGGACTTTATTTGAGTCACCATTGTTAATGTTTATCTACTATATATCATTCATGTTAAATGCAGAGATACAATGATGATTAAAGTATGCAGCCTCCCCTCAAAGGCAAAGAAAACAACAATCAAAAACTTATAAACTGAACAACAGACTCTGGCTGTAAATTTTACCTATAAAATTAAAACTCTAGTTCTACTTTTAAAAAACCTATTACCAACATTCTTGTGTAGTCCTGAACTTCCATAAGGTAAGGTAAGGTAAGATAAGTAGGAAAGTTATCTTCATCATTAGAAGTCTGAAACACAGTATGTTAAGGAACAGATCCCAGGTTTCCTGACTCTATTGTGTGTCCTTTGCTGAAAAATATCTAAGGCAATTTCTAACATGAATGCACACATACTTAAAACACCATCAGAAATATCAAAGTAACTAAAATGGGAAGGGTAAAAGCTGTTACAATTACTGTGCCAAAGAATTCACTAAGCTTATCTATTATCTCTGCAGGCCATTTCCTAAGACCAAAAAACAACTCTGTTTTATGTACTACCTTCACACTGACATCTATGGCTATATTATTTTAATATACTCTGAAAAATACATTTTGGAGATACAGTGAATAATAAAGTCACTGAGATTTACCTTTTTTGAAGTCTTTTTTATTGCTCTAGATGCTCTACTCAATGTACTGTCCATATCTTTTGTATTTACTTCAAAGGATTCTGGATCAGCAGTGTAAATAAGATTCTCCTGTTGAAAATTAATATTAATTTTTAAAATAATAAAATAAAACTACATAGCTGTTCCTAAAATTGAACCTTTAAGAACTCACATGCACACACAGGTGCTTATATAATATCAATATAATATCAAACTACTCAAGATTTTTGCTGTGTTTGACATAATTTCTACTCTAAAATTTATTTATGGGCTCATAAAGTATATAACAGAAGGACAAAAACTGATTTAAAAAATCAGACATTTTTATATTTTTTACAATGTATGTGTGAGTATAGAAATATTTTCTCTTCCACATGGCAAAAGTTCTCAAAAGAAAAGACACCAACTCAGGGCATTTTAAAATGTACTATTTGAAATGCAGGAGAAGAGTTCAACTGAAGTCCCTGAATATCTAAATTTATAAACATTTATAAACATTTTTTAGTAACAATATTGCACAACTGGGAAGAATTTTGTGGCTTAAAACAGTATAAATTAGGATATAGATTAAATGTTTGCTGCCACCTTGTGGTTAATTCTACTTTATGAAATACTTTCATTAATTGTTTATATTCCAGTTCTAGAATTACTAGCCATCCTGTGGCTAGTAATTCAATAGATTTTATTTTCAGCATTTTTCCATTAACTGTTTACACTTCAGAATCATAGTTATAAATTTAGAAAAGACTGCAAAAGCCATCTAGTTGGACACTGTGATAAATTTAGGAATAATCTCTATAGTAGGAAATCACTATACTGCAGAGATCCATTTTATATATGGATACATAGGACTATGAGAAAAAATTCTTCCTTATAATGAACAAGTTTTTGGCTTCACAAAAAGCTGTCTCCATTATTTTCCTAGCCAGCACTCTGTTGTATGCACTAGTACTGTATTTCTTTCAATGAACCTTTGTGTGGAGCAACACTTTATTTATAACAATATATTCTTGGCCCACAGAAATTAAAAAAAAAACAACAACAACAAGGACCAGAGCAAGATGATGCAATAGAAGGACATGGAACTCACCTCCTCCCACAGACATATCTGTATGTAGAATATAACTCACAGAATACCTGCTAAATACTGGCAGAAAAGCTCATAAAACTAAAATGCAAGAAAGATCGCCACATAACAGGGTAGGAGAAAAGAAAGAAAAGGGGAATTGGGACAGGATCTGTCCCTGGGAGGGAGCTATGAAAGAGGAAATGTTCCTTGACACGGGAAAACGCTTCACCAGCAGGGGAGATCAGTGTGGAGAGAGAGAGCTTCAGAGGCTCCGGAGAGAACACAGCAAGTGGTCTGCAACAAGTAGAGCAGAGGGAAGCCCGCACAGAGGGTCCAGGCCACCTCACTGCAGTCCTCAGCCTGAGAGGCACATCTGCTGGCACACACAGGTGCTCAGCTGTGTCCAACTCTTTGCAACCCTTTGGACTACAGCTCACCAGGCTCCTTTGTCCATGGGATTTTCCAGGCAAGGATACTGGAGTAGGTTGTCATTTCCTTCTTGAGAGATTTTCCTGAACCAGGGATTGAACCCAGGTCTCCTTTGTTGCAGGTGGATCCTTTACCTTCTTAGCCATCTGAGAAGGTTGGGTGCTAAAACCTGGGCTTCAGAGGACAGACCTGGGGTGAAGACTGGAGTTGTCAGCATGAAGAATGCCTGAAGGGGCTTGGAGTGTGATCCAAGCTGCAATCTGGTGCATATGCAAAAAGGAGACCGGATCCGCCACTGAAGCCCCACTGTTAACCTGCAAGCTCAAAGGAAGGGTGGGGCACAGAATAGCAGCCTCATTCTCAGTGCGCTCACAACAGGCCCAGCTGCTCATTCACACAGGCCAGGCTGCGATCGTAGCCAACTGCCAGTGGCCTTACAACTTAGAAAGCACAGCTTGACCCTTAATGTCCCCACAGCTCTGCTATCCGTGAATTTAAGCGCCTGAGATGGCTTGGTAAACTCAGGGCCTGCAGGACACTGGCGTAGATTACTGTGCTTCTGTGGCTGGGGCAGGTCTGGAGACAGTAGGCTCTGCTGGTGCTCACACACAGAGGTAGGCCGAGGGTCTGGGCGGACTCAGTAGCTCCTACAGCCAAGGCGGGTCCAGGTGCTCAACCCAGCCACCGTGGTCCCAGTGCCTGATCTCAGGAGTTGTGTCAACAGATCTGTCCTAGTAGCTCTGTGAGTAGAAGACTTAAGGGTTACCAGAGCTAACTATCTAAACTCCACAGCTGAGGTGGGACCAAGGGGTGTGCCAAAACCTGTACTCTGTAAACCAGCACAATAGTCACAGGCAAAATCACAGAGTGCACTTTCCCGTAGACAAGTCCTTCCCCAATATTCATTGGGTGGCGTCTCTCCCAGTGGGAGCATTCCAGTCCTATCTACCTCACACTGTAGAGGGCATCTATCCAAAAGGGGGCAGACCCTGCCCCAGACAGAGTTGTAACAACCACAGAGCAAAGAGGAGGCTACACTCAATATCCAGTACAGGCTCTGGTCATCGTGACAACAATCATGCCCTTATCAAGGGGATAATGGATAACACACAGAGAGAAAAAATGTGGCAGGCATCCATACTAAAAACAGTCTTTGAACAAAAATATTACACTCACGAAGGCTACACAGGGACACTCCCTTATAAAAACCACCCTTGCAGACCATGGTAGATAACTGTTTCTCCTCAATTCACAGACTCAGAGAAATAGAAGTAAAATGAAGAAGAGGAACCACACAATTAAAAGACCAAGAGAATTCCCCTGAAAGAACAGACGTCTCCAGTCTACCAGATCCTGAGTCCAAAAAGGAGATAATGAAAATAATGAAGGAGTTAAGAAATGATATGGATAGAAATAGAGATTACTGTAAAAAAAAAAAAATACATATATATACAAAGAGGAGTCACTTAAAAGTAGAAAACTCACTTGCTGAGACAAAAGCTGAACTAAAGGCAGTCAACAGCAAACAGGATAATGAAGAACTAGTAAGTGATCTGGAAGATAGAATAATGGAAATTACCAGACTAGAAGAGCAGACAGAAATACAAATTTAAAAATATATATATAGAAGACCTATGGAATAATATAAAGTATCCAGATCTGTGCATAATAGGAATCCCAGAAGGAAAACAAAGAGAAACAGGAAATTAAAAATGTATTTGAAGAAATTATGGCTGAAAATGTCCCAAATCTAAGGAAGGAAACGGAAACCCATGTATAAGAAGGACAGAGGGTCCCAAACAAGATGAACCCAAACAGACCTACACCAAGATATACTATAACTAAAATGGCAAAAGTTAAAGATATAAAGAGGATTCTAAAGGCAGCAAGAGAAAAACAAAGAGTTAATTACAAAGGACTCCTCCCACCATGAGGCTGTCAACTGATTTCTCTATCTACAGAAACACTGAAGGCCAGAAGGGAGTGGCAGGATATATTCACTCAAAGTCTTAAAAAGGAATAGCCTGCAGCCCAGGACACTCTATACAGCAAGATTATCACTTAGAATAGGGAGAGATAAAGAACTTCTCAGACAAGCAAAAGCTAAAAAGAATAGAGCAATATTAAAATTATCGTAAAAGAAGTATTCAAAGGTTTCTCTAAATAGAATAAAGAAAAAAAAATCTACATGAAAGAGAAAATCACAATTGCAGAGAAAATCACAATTGGAAAGAAAATAACTTACATAAGCAAGTACAAAAATTTTTTAAATAAAATAATTTTTTCTGAAAGTAATGATAACTACAACTAACACCAAAAGAGTAAATACAAAGATGTAAAAGAGGACATCAAAATCATAAAATGAGGCGAAAGAGTATAAAAATGTAGAGTTTTTTCTTTTAAAGAATGTGTTTGAGCCTATATGACTATCAGTCTAGAGCAAGTCAATATAGTTGTGGGTTAACACACTTGACAGCCAGGGTAACCACAAATCAAAACCATGTAACAGGTTCACAAAAAGTAAAAGAAAAAAGTATAATACAAAAGAAAACCATCAAACGAAAACAGGAAAAACAGAAAGGAACAAAGAAGAAATATAAACTCAACTGAAAAATAAGACTTAAAAATGGAAATAAATACATATCTATCAATAATTACCTTAAATGTCAATGGACTAAACACTCTAATAAAAAGACAGTGGCAGACTGGATTCAAAAAAAAAAAAAAAAAGAGCCTACAACCTGCTGCCTGTAAGAAACCCACCTTAGGGCCAACGACACACAGATAGAAAGTGATGAGACTGAAAAAGATATTTCATGCAAATGGAAATGACAACAAAGCAGATCTAGCAACACGCATTCCAGACAGACTGTAAAACAAAAGTCATAATGATAAAAAAGGACACTCTATAATGATAAAAGGGTCAATATAAGATGAAGATATTACATACATTTAATACTTATGCAATATGCAACATATGCAATATACGAGTACCTAAATACAAAAAGCAAGTATTAACAGACATAAAGGAAGAAACTGACAGGAATAAAACAGTAAAAGACTTTAACATCTCATTCACATCAATAGATACACCTTCCAGACAAAATGAAAAAGGCAGCAGAGATCTTAAATGATACAATAAAAAGGTAAGGCTTAACTGATATTTTCAGGACATTACATCCAAAAAACCAGAATACATTCTTTATAAGTGCACACAGATCAATCTCTAGGATTGACCACATACTAGGACACAAAACAAGATGGAACAAATTTAAGAGGACAGAAATTATTTCAAGCATCTTTTCTGATCACAATAGCATGAAACTAGAAGTCAACCTTAGAAAGAGAGGGAAAAAAAAAAGATTATATGGAAACTAAACACCATTCTCTTCTCCAGGAGATCTTCCCAACCCAGGGATTGAAACTGGGTCTCCTGCATTGCAGACAGATTCTTTACCATCTGAGCCACCAGGGAAGCCCCAAATATATGACATGACACCATAAAACTCCTAGAAGACAACACCGGCAAAACATTCTCTGACATAGAAGTCCAATTGTTTTCTTAGATCAGTCTCCCAAGGCTACAGAAATAAAAGCAAAAACAAGCAAATGGGACCTAATAAACTTAAAAGCAGTAAAGGAAACCATAAAAAAGAAAAGACAGTCTACAGAATGGGAGAAAACATTTGCAAACAATGTGCCCAACAAGGGATTAATTTCCAAAATATACTAGCAGCTCATACAACTTAATAACAAGACACAACTCAATCAATAACTAGACAAAGACCTAAATAAACACTTCTCCAAAGACATACAGATGGACAGCAGAACATGAAAAGACGCTCAACATCACTAATTATTAGAAAAATGAAAATCAAAACTACAAAAAGGTACCGCCTCACACCAGAAGGAACGGCCATCATTAAAAAGTCTACAAATAACAAAGGCAGAGAGGGTGTGGAGAAAAGCGAAGCCTTCTACACTGTTGGTTGGAATGCAAATTGATGCAACCACTACAAAAACAGTTCCTTAAAATCCTGAAAATAAAAAAACAATAAAAACTAACAAACAAAACCAAAAAAACCTTAAGATAGAGTTGCCATATGACTCAACAATCCCATTCCCAGGCATATATCCAGAGAGAACTATAATTCAAAAACATACATGCACCCCAATATTTATAGCAGCACAATTTACAAATTACAATAAATTTTACAGCAGCACAACTTACAACTTCCAAATCATGGAAGCAACATGATAGATGAACGGATAAAGAAGATGTAGAATAGATACACAATGGAATACTACTCAGCCATAAAAAAAGAGTTTAAGAATGCCATGCAGTAACATGGATGGACCTGAGAATACCATGGGTTTCCCAGGTGGAACTAACGGTAAAGAATCCACCCGCCAATGCAGGAGACGCAAGTTTGATCCCTGGGTTGGGAAGAGCCCCTGAGGTAGGAAATCACACCCCACTCCAGTATTCTGGCCTGGGAAACCCCCTAATGGGCTACAGTTCATGAAGCCACTAAGAGTTGGACATGAATGACTGAGCACACACAGCACACATGCACACACACACAAAGATTATATCATATCAAGTGAAGTAAATCACAAAGAAAAAGACAAATACTATATATCACTTATATGTGGAATCTAAAATATGACACAAATTAAATTATTTACAAAACAGAAACAGACTCACAGACATAGAAAACGTAAGAACTTATCATTACCAAAGGGGAAAAGGCATGGGGGAGGAATAAATTAGGATTAGCAGATATAAACTACTATATATAAAATGGATAAACAACAAGGTCCTACTGTACAGCACAGGAAATTATATTCAGTATCTTATAATAAACCATAATGGAAAAGAATATGAATATATATGTATAACTGAATCACTTTGCTATATACCAGAAACTAACACAACACTGTAAATAAACTAGACTTCAATTAAAAAAATTTTTTTAAGTCTCTTAGTTTTTCTAAAGTTATGTAAATATCCCTAATCAAGGATTTATAAACAATAATAATTATACCTCAATGTCTTTGAAGATCAGATTTAACTTTAATAAACATTTGTTTCCCACAGGAAATGTCCAAGGCAATCTACTACACTGAAAAGGGTCATCTATTTATACATTCTCCTCCATCTAATGTATCATTTGTGCAAATATGAAGGGATCAATATCTATCACATATCCCTCCCATATATGATGAAGAAATCAAATTATCTTCTAATGGACCTAGACTTCATCCAAGATCTATCACAAACTACCTGATTTTGATTTTCTCATATATGTTCACTTTAGTCTGTACAAGATAAAAGTGATTATATATTTACAATAGCTTTTGATTTTAAGAGACTGCACTGATAAAACTGGATTGGCAGCTTGCCTGACAGGAAAAGCCACTTGCTACAGCTCACCACATTGCTCTCAGTAAGGTAACAGGACAACAGAACAAAACATTCTCTCACAAACAGCAAAATCAAAGCACATAAACGAACATGCAAGTTCCAAAAGCTTCACTAAAGCAGAGTCACAGGAGTTCTAAGGCTACAAGGGCCTATCTGTAAGCTAGGGATTAAAAAAAAAATGTTGCATGTGTCTATACATTTAAATATCTTTTCCAAAACAACTTTTAAATCAGTTTTCCTCAATAAACACAAAACTAAAACTCTCCTGTATTCATAATTAACAAGTCATTAGAAATATACAGGTTTAGTATGTACACTACCATGGAGTTTATAAACTTTCCTTACAATAGTGGTTTAAGAACTTACAGCATCCGCTTTACAAATGGTGTTGGCTACATGTCGACATAGCATCTTTAGCCAGTTTTCTTTTGGAAGTTCCTCTGATGTCATCTGGAAACTGAGCAGCACATTTGCTTGCTCTGTTGGTGGCCTCACGAGCAATGCAAAAGCATTATGGCAATCTAGGGTTCCAGAATAATCACAAACACTACATGTTACTCCTTGGAAAATGACAGATTTAACACAAGTTTAGTTCCCTCAGAGCAAGAAAACTCCACTGAATTATCTCTTCTCTATGCAGTAAATTATCTGTCTCTATCTTTACTGTTCCCTTAGTTTTTAACTGGACCAAGAGCAGCATCATATTATGCTGAAACATTGGAAAGAATAATACATACCATGTGAGGAACCACCAATAATAATTTAATGTTGTTAGGTAAGCAGTATTTTCCATAACATTTAATATTTTCTTTAATGAAGCTTTAAAAAATTAGATCACTTTTTAGAATTCTAGAATTTAAGTTTTAAAGTGACACTTAAAGAATAATTCAATAATTCAACTTACTTAAATCAATGAAAGAAATAAAATACTCAAATATTAAAACTGTTACAAAAGGTTTTCTGATCAAGATGCTAAAACAGAACCTATTTTAAACAATGAAGTCTTCCATAATTATAATCCAAAAAATATAGCCGATTTAAGTAAATGCTCTATGGAGCCCTTAATAAATCCAGAATTTGACAACTGAGTAAAGAGAGCAATATAAGTTGCTCTTCAAGTTTTCTTTGTTTCTCATAAACTGAAAGCTTTCCTTCATTTGAGGATAGGATCACTGATAGAACCAGCTTACACTGTAAAAATATATGCCTAAACAACCAAAATATTGCCAAGCATACATATCATTAGTTACTATTTTAAAAAATCATATTGCTTATGGTTGGTATAAACTTTTGCCAATTTCAAGCCTTCAAAGAACCCTCTCTTAACATTCCCAAAGTTTAGAGTAAAAGCTTTCCTTAATATACATGAGCCCATGTTGAGTCTACCATAGCTACTTTGGGTATATTTACTCATGCGTATCTATTTCTGGTGATATCCTAAATGTATCCCTCACAATGCAGCCACTGGCAACAGGAAATGTTGTAAGACGCACAGGTATTACACGACAACTGCTTTTGGATTCTGAAGGAATAAGTTTTCGTGTCGGAATGGGGAGGATTTTAACCCATGTAACCATTTAAAAGCTCTTTGTATCTTAGGAAATGAAGATATTCTACAGAATATCTTTTTTCATTTGAAAAAAAATAAAAATCATATCAGTTCCTAGAAATGTAGTGGGATAAAAGTAAAGCACAACTACAACTACTTTGCCAGAACTAATCAACAATATTGAAAAATACTTTACCAGTTTAAAAATATACATATAAGGGAATTAAACCTTCAATGAACATAAACTATTTTTATTTAGCCAACAGTTTATACAATGACCATACCTTCTGTCTCTCGTATGTCTAGCACCTTCTTAATCTGAGAAAGAGGCATTAGATGAATATGCTTAAGAGAAGCTGGGGGTCGGGTCTGGCCATGAGGACTCCTAAAAGTACCAATAACCTTGTGTCGTTTTCTTGCTATCTGATTATTGGGGGGAAAAGAAAAAGTTGATGTCAGTAACAAAAACAAACACCAAATGCTTAAAAATAAAATGGCACTAGTCACATAAATCTATGTGCAGCTCATTTAAGTACCAGTCATTCCAAAATTATTATCTGTAAGTAGCATAGCTACTATGTGACAAATTCATACATGTAACTATGTAATAGAATTGTTCACATTCAAATGAAAAGAGCTCAAAAGTCAGGAAAACAGATCTATGGAAAAGATCCCAGAGGTGTGAAAGAACTTAGAAGCGTTGTGAGAAGTAATGGGATCAAAGGATGATGGAATCTTCAATAAAAGGCCTTGAACTCGGAAAGGAGAATAGTTGCTCTGGGATTACTGCCTTGGGTTCAAAAAAATAACTGACTTCAGTTTAAGAACAGAATTCACAATTATCTCAGATCCCATGCAAGGAACTGAGGATAAAGGAGCGAATAATACAGAAATGGTTCTGGTTCTCATGACACTTACATACTATTGAGAAATAAGAAAATCAAAGTAACAGTATAAATCAGTGCAAATTATAAAGTCAAGGTGCTGATATAACTTTAATTAAACTGGGAACTCACCAAAGGGAAAGACAGGTAAAGTATTGCTGGAGAAGACAGGAGCAAAATCAGAAAGGATCCTGTGACTCATGATGTATTTAAGTTCTGAGAATTTTATAAGGTCTTTAAATTTTTCATTTCCATGAAATCATAGTATATTATTTTGTCTTTTTTAAAAGAATATCTCTTTTGGGCTTATGAAACTGAAAGTCGCTCAGTCATGTCCGACTCTGTGACCCCTTGGACTATAAAGTCCATAGAATTCTCCAGGCCAGATTACTGGAGTAGGTAGCCTTTCCCTTCTCCAGGGAATCTTCCCAACCCAGGGATCAAACCCAGGTCTCCCGCATTGCAAGCGGATTCTTTACCATTTGGGCTTATAATCATTAACTAAAAGACACTAACACAAAATAATTTAGATAAAGCTACTTAATGAATTGAGATTGATTGGTCATATTCATCATGATGAATATGACAAAGTAAGGTTGAAATATGTACTATCTGTGTTGGTTAATGAGAAAAGATCAAAAGGCAGTCAGTCACATTCACATTGATGCAGAAATATGACAGAGATCTATGATAGATACCAAATATTAAAAGCCCATTTACATTAATATGGTGGAAAAAAAGCAATTCTTTAATTTCCACTATAATATTTGAATGTACTTTTAATTTAGCTAAGTAAAATAAAAAATTTTAAGGCTCATTTTAAAAAGGAAAAACAATGACAAGTATTAATACTGATGATACAAATTCTAGTCCATCAAGGTAAGAACTCAAAATACAGATACATCACCTGTCATGTCTAAGTGAAGTCAGTTCAGATCTTATTCATTTTAAATGTTTCTAACATTTACCATTCTCTTCATTCCAAATTTGCTCTAAGTTTTGGTGTTTTTAAAAAAAAAAAAAAAAAAAAAAAACAAGCTAAAGAATAAGAGCTTATAAATCTAAAGATCCAAAATTTGGGCTCCAAATTTAATGTTAGAAATAGAACTGTTACAGTTAATGTGATTTTGACATGGAGACTAAGAGAGAGTAGGAAAAAAAAGTCAGTGAATTCAGGAAGGATGAAGGAAATGAGAGGCCAAGCTATGAGATAACAGACTTGGAGGCTACAAGGAATGACCAATGGCACGAATTAAAGTGGAAGGTAAGTCAACAAGCCAGTTGTAGAAGACATCACAAAAATTGAAGGGGAAGTAAAATAAAAAAATTTAAAGTAAGCCACAACTCTCTAAGGATTAAAGAGGATAAAGATCTGGGTTGGGAAGATCCCCTGGAAAATGGAATGGCTACCCACTCCAGTATTCTTGCCTGGAGAATTCTATGGACGGGGGAGCCTGGTGGGCTATAGTTTCATCGGCAGGGATTTATAATTCATTATATTAAATAATCAAGTTATGTCCTTCTTCAACAAAATATGGATTTCTCTGCTGGGAAAATGTACTAATTTTAAAAAGAAGTCATACTTATTTTGTAAATCTTGAAGAAATATACATACATACAAGAAGTTCCTAAAATTCTTGATCTAGGCATTTATTTGCATGGAAATAAACTAAATTTTCATTTTGACATGGATTTGAAGTTATGAAAAATTATCATACTTCTTAATATTAGGTCTTCTCCTAAAAGCATTCAATTTATAGCATTAAATTAACAATTGGTTTCATCAAAAAAGTGATTAAAGTTCACTTTACTTTAAACTTCTTAAATCAATTAATTTAATTAAAACTTATTGTTTCAATCAAAGCTTAGTTTTAACGATTCAATGAAGTCACACAAAATAGCAGTGTTATTACACTGTATTAAGGACAACTTTACCTCCAGGCAGTCATTGAAGAGGAAGAGAGTTACTTGTTCTCCTCTGTCACAGGGGTGCTCACCTAGAGAAATTGTTTCAACTCGCTGAACTAAACTTCGGTGAGAAGATAAAAGATTAGCCTGAATAGATTGAAAATATTAATAAAAGAGATTACTTCATGGTAAATAATTTTTAAAGTTATAATTAAAAAGAAAGTTGTGCCAAGATTCTGGCAGAATCTACATACAGCTGACCTTGAACAACACAGGTTTGAGCTGCACTAGTCCACTTATACAGTTTTTTGTTTTCTTTAGTAAATAAGTACTACAGTATTACACGACCCATGATTGGTTGAATCCATGGATGCAAAAGCACAGAAACAAGAGTGCCAACAATAAAGCTATACGCAGATTTTCTACTGCTCTGGGCAGGGGGTTGGTGCCCTTAACTCCCAGTAGTTCAAGGGTCAACTATAACAAAAAGAAAATAGGTCGACAATCATCAAAAATGAATACTTACTGGACATCCATCTACCTCATAGACAACATCGAAAATTTGCTTTTGAGCTTCTGTTTTTCTCTTATCCTCATTAATATGGCTGAAAATGAATAAAGTTATTTTTAAAACAACAGACTATAAAAACTATATATACACATCTTGTGTCACACACACACACACAAAATCCCTCCATGTGAATATATCTTAATTTTGATAACCATATCAGTTATATTCCCTAAAAGTATCCCACTACATTAAAAAAATTTTCATAGAATCCCTCAGAAAAGTAAGTTTTGCTTTACTCCTTACTATATTCTCTCTCTCTCGCTTTAAACTATATTCATTATACACTTCCTAAAATACATTACACTGGTATAAACTGCAGGTTCAGAAGTTCTAAGTTCAGGTAAGGTTTTATGCAAATCATTCCCAAATCATACGCTAATCATTTCACTGAAATAAAAATTAAGACTACTGCTTCCAGACAAGATGGAATAAGATGAAAAATATATACTTTGCCTGAAAACAACTAAAAAACCTCCCAGCAAAGTATAAAGAAAGAGGCTTTTCAAGTCACCTCAAGTCAATGTCTCAAACAATGCAAGCCTAATTATATCATATCTACAAAAGATACACTTTACATCAAAGACATGAATAGACTAAAAGTAAAATAATGAAAATATCCAATAAGAGCACAATATACATGGTACCTTCACCAGGTTAAGCCATAAAATAAGCCTCAGGAAGGATTGAAATAACACCAAGTATATTTTCTATAAATGGTGAAGTGAAATTAGAAAATCAGTATCAAAAGGAAACTTCAAAAATTCACAAATATGTGGTAATTAAACAACAAACTCCTGAACAACCAATAGGTCAAGATGTAATCACAAGGGAAATCAGAAAATAGTTTCAGGTAGAAACAAAAAGCAAGAACATGACTAAAGTAATTTTTAAGGGGAAATTTACAGCTATAAAAGTAAACAATTAAAAAAATAAGCTCAAATCAATATCCTAATCTTCTACTTTAACACACTGGGGGGGTGGGCGATAAGAGCAAGCTAAATCTAAAGCATGCAGGAAAAAGGAAATCAAAAGTTATGAACTAGAGACTATAAAAATAGTAGAAAAAGATCAACAAAATTAAAAGCTTCATTCTTTTATGAAAATATGTTAACACTGACTGCATAATTCACAGTTTGTAGAAAGGATCAAGGTAAAGAATGTGTATGTTAAACCACAAAGTATTGAAAAACACTACTATCCTGATCCCAAAATAACAAACCAAAAGCATGACGGTTGGCTGATCAACATATAAAATACAAGCATAAGCAAAAACCAAAATATGCATAATGCTTTCAGTAGCAACAGAAGCTCATGTCCATTAATTTGGGCATTATTCTACTGCTGGACCCTTTCACTAGAGCTGGTAATTTCTATCTAGGAGCTCCTTACAAGTATTTTAAGAAACTCTATTTCAGGACTTCCATGGAGGCAGTGGTTGAGGATCTGCCTGCCAATGCAGGGACCACAGGTTTGATCCCTGTTCTGGGAAGATTCCACATGCCAAGGAGCAAGTGAGCCTGGGCGCCACAAATGCTGAGCCCACACACTGGAACTACTGAAGCCTGCATGCCTGGAGCCAACAAGAGAAGCCACTGCGGTGAGGAGCCTGCACACTGCAACGGTGAGCAGCCCCTGCTCTCGGCAACTAGACAAAGCTTGAATGCAGCAACTAAGGCCTTGTGCAGCCAAAGAATCCAGGCGCTAGGTTTGAGAAGATTTTTTTTAAAAAAAAGAACTTCTATATCATACAGAAGCACCTCATGGAATCTCAGAAGCTATGTAATTAAATCGACTGAATATGCTTATATGTAAAGTTCAAAAAGGTGCTATATCCTCATCCTCAGGAAGCAAAACAATTAACAGCAACAGAACTTTTAATTCTGATCATACTAGTCAGAAAAAATTTCTGATCAATGCTGTCTCCAAGTTAGACCTACAGTAAGCAGCTTAAGTTTAATAATCAATTTCCCCTAGTAAATTTCATTGAGTTTGTACTTTGAACACATCTCCAACAAACCCTACCAATTTAAGTCCACAGAATTCAAAGTGAGAAAAAAAAGTCAAAGCTAATGTGAAAAACATATTAACCTTTTCATTTCATCATGGTCAAATTCCCAAGTTCCATTTGGGTAGTTAATAAGAATATGAAGACAAAAACAAGCTAAGACTGGAAATATATAAAGAAAATGTCTACTGGTGCATTTATAACATTTTCAAATTTCTAAACCACTGTTACCCTCTACATAATAGTATACATTCACAAGTATGTTTTTGATTAATCATATCTTAACAATACTTCTAACATTTTAATATGTGACTACACTACTAAAAATAATTTAGATACTATTTTATAGAATTTTGTTATTGATCTTTTTCTACTTACAATTCTAATTGTTCTACCAATTCCACTGTAAATCTAAGGAATAACAAAAAAACTGCAATAATGTACTTACGTCATTACTTCCTTTAGTGATCCAATAGCTTTTTCTAGAGTGCTTTTGTCAGGATTTTCTTCAGATGTGTGCTTCTTAAGATCTGTAATATTTTATCAAATATTTTCTTTATGATTAAAAGAAATTCAATGGTTTTCCAACTATGACTTAAAAATGCTGTCCACTGTGACAGACACAGGTTAACTTAAAAAAATAGTATCTAACTTTTCCTTTTAAATAAGAGTTTTTATACAATGTTCCCTTAAGAACGAGTTTCCCAGGTGGTGCTAGTGGTAAACAATCCACTTGCCAATACAAGAGACATTAAGAGATATGGGTTCAATCCATGGGTCAGGAAGATCCCCTGGAGGAGGAAACGGCACCCCACTCCAGTATTCTTGCTGGGAGAATTCCATGGACAAAGGAGCCTGGTGGGTTGCAAAGAGTCCACACGGTTGCAAAGAGTTGGTCACGACTGAGTAGCTGAGCACCCTTAAGAGCTCTCTTCTTAATGTATTAAATAAGTTTCCACATTTTTTCACTGAATAAATTTTCAGAATATGTACCAGATTTTCTTTCACTATTTCAATTCCCTTCTAGTAAAGTTTGATGACTCTTAAATTCTTCAAACTCTCTCTGAATTCATGATCCTCAATTAACTAAGAAGTCATTATACATGCTATATTTCATAGTGGGGCCCATGGCTCCATCACAGAGAGCAGCCAGTGTGAAGAGAAGGTTTTGTTTAGCTTATAGGTTCAATGAGGTGCTTAGTCTTTGACTCTTCTTACCCAAGTTGCTTATAATGTTCTACCCAATGGTTCCCTGTATCTTCCCCCACCCAACACCTAATCTTTAAAGTGGAATAATAGAAGAAAGGCTAAGAAACCAAGTTCATTTTAGTCATGACAACATTTGATGGATTGCTATAAGTACTTAATAAAACAATAATGAAGATAAATAAGAAAAGAAATAGCCTATTTTGTAAAGTTAAAAAGGTTGCATATTCATAAATTTTCCTTATAATCTGTAAAATAGAATAGTTTTTAAAGACTGTGGAAATAATTTTATATGCTAGTAATTCTAAACTACATTAGATAACCTCAAAGAGAATAAAAATTGCCAATTTTTGTAGTTACTACCACAATTTATAGTTAAACCAATATATTTCAAAGACAATAATAGATAAAAAGAGTCACAAACTTGGCCTCCTTAAGCCTCCTACACACACTATTGTAGTTAAGGTCTAGAGGCCAAAATGCTTTGTTACACTTATTCCTGTTTTATGCAATTTAGTTCTCATACTTAAATTTAAAAGTATAAAATTTAAATTTAAAAATATAAAAACTGACACTGTTCTAAACCTATTCACTACTTTAGTCAGGTAAATAGAAAAGCATATAAATACACCTTTCTTTTCATGCAGGTAAAATTCACAAAAATTAACTCTGCTATAGATGTCCTTTCATTGAAATCTATAATTTAACTTTTAGAATAAATGGATGGATGTTTCAAGAGTTTTCTGCACACTATAAGGAAAAAAAGCATAAGATCAAGCATAAAGAATTTTACTAAGAGTCAGAAAAAGACTAAATAACTTCAGACATCGTAATCATCTCTCATCTTGTGATTTTGTGGGTGAATTTTATGTGGATGTAAACTGTTTGGGAATTAGTGACATACTATGAAATGTAAGAAGACTTTTAGGAGGGAGGCAGAAAGTTCAATACTAGTCAATAAAACTGATTTCACAACAAATAAAGCATTTCTAGGCCAGAGTGAACTTTTGTAGCACCAACTTGGTTATTCAGATTATCCATAAAGATATTTTCTACATAAAAGATACAAACTTTAAAACTGAAACCTAAGAACACTTTGAAAATGATAAATTTTGCCAATTGTTTTAGACGAAACCAATCACATAAAAACATCCAAAATTGTCTGGAAAGAGATCAGACAAGTACCATTTAAAAGTAACACAACGCTGGGTAACCTCTGTACTGGTCGGATGAGAAGTTCAACAAGGCTTTGCCGTCCACATTCTGGCTTAGCTTGGTTTATCTGAAAAGAATTAATTTATTCAAAATTTATTTTGAACATTTTCTGCAAAGATTATTATACATTACATTTATTAGATTACACCTTATCATTTGTGCCCTGATAAGAATGGGAGAAGCAGGGTGGTAGTTGTTCTCTGGCAGATTATTATGGTTCAGTAATTCCCCAAGGCCTAAAATAGCCTCTTGGCAAGCCAAGGATTAACACCTTAAACAGAGTGTGAGTTCCTCTAAGCACTCTTTTACATTTCATTTCAGTTTTTCTTAAATCTACATCATTCAAAAAGAAAAAAATTTTAAAAATATTAATTATGCTGATACCATTTAGATAAACAAAGTAAGCCACCAATAAGAAAATCATTAAAAGCAAAGCAAGATCTCACTGGAAAATTTTTTAAAGTGTTTCAGAACTAGAATATGCATAACTTAAAACACACACACACACACCATTCGTACTCACTCAGCTGCCTCTTGGATCCTGCTTGTGGCATATCAAACCTTGTGATGCTGAACATCACTGCCACTTTCAAGTAAAACTAAACTTAACACATAACATTAAGGTGTCCTGACGTGGATGTACCTTTACTAAAAGATATATCTTTACTATTAAAATGTAATTTTAATAAATTCCTTCAGAAAATAATTCTGATTTTTATTTCAAAGAAATATACATTACCTTCAGAAAAGCATGAAATCTTGGTTTCTGTTTTTCACATTTAATAATAGTTTCCTTGCTCATTTCAAAGAAGTTCACAAAGGGAGGATAGATTTTCACCAAATCTTTGGACTATTAACAAGCAAACAAAAAAACCCAAAACCCATTAATTTGTGATGGCTGTTACCCTTAGTCAATGAAACTTAAAGTTGAATAACCAGTAGTCAAAATCCGACATACCAGATGCAAAAGAAAAGTTCAAAATACATTTCTTCTCAAGGTAAATACAGGAAGTTTATTTCATAGTGAGTTAATTGCTAAAGAAAATGCATCAATTGTTAAACAGAGCCTAAAACCTGAAAAGCAAATAAATACTCAGAAACAAACAAAAGTTGACATACCTTTGTTGAACTTCAATATAAGCTTATTGTATTGATAAACATGACAAAGTTTTAAAACTTCTATTAATTTAGAATACAGTAGCAATTACAGTTGATCTATGAAGAACCCAAGAACATGCCATTATCTTTTGAAGGATCCAAACAACCATTAAAAGATCAACTGTACTGGGCAATTTTGAAGTACAAGGAAAATGTCTTGATAAATTGAGACCAAGAGGTACCAAAAAGATCTGGGACAATAATTTGCATATTTGAAATTCTCAGTCAACCAGAAAGAACATCTAACAGCTATACAGTAAGGACTAAAGTTAGGAGACCTTAGAAATCAAAACTAAATGGGCAAGAATCCAAGGCACTGAAACTTACCTGGTAGGACTGAATCATATACAAAGAGACTGAAGGAAATTTATAAATTCTATTTGTGGTACCTCATTCAAAACTAATATACTTTATTTAATAAACTTAACCTATGTTCTTAGAGAAGAAACAGTTCATTGGAAGGTTTTATGCAGACACAAAGACAGTAAAAAGTACTATCAACTAAGGAAAGGAAAAAACAAAACTCAATTATAGAAAACTTTAAAAAATCATTAATCTACGGCTGCTTATAATGGGCAAATAAGATGATATATGGTAAAATGACTATAACACAACAGTTAGTATTAAAGATGAGCTATCAAGAAAGTGTTGGATTGTATATGGAAGGCATGTTTCAGAAGACAAGAACACTTTCAAAATATTTTACAAACACAATAATGCCTAAGTTTTTAAAAAGTTCTCACATTTAAACAGGTAACTTTCATTCCCTGCCATTTCTTTATGAGATGATACTTTAATCTGAATACTAAAAAAAGAAACAAAATTACTTACATATTTAAGAAAGATATCACCAATGCTTTTGCTCTCATCCCAATTAACAATAAGGTCTTCAAGATCATCCTGAAAAAACACAAAATGAGACAATAAATGATTCTGACAATCACTTTAGCATCTCTTAAAATCTGAATATTCCTTTGAAAAACATACTTTACAGAGTACCTTAATTTGGCATGTATAACGGTAACATTCTCAGTAAGAAATTAACTTTTTGACTACAAGAAAAATATCCTTCGAAAAATAATTTAAGAAAACATAAAGAATGTCAAATCCGTAAGACAGTCTAATTTCCCAGTATGATGTGCAAATGTAATTAATTTATACAGCTGATTGGTTCACTAATTAATTAATTAATTACAGAAAAGCACTTTTGATTTTGGCTGTTGAAGCATCAGCCATTAGAAACTGTAATCTATAATAGAGGTCAGCAAACATTACTTAAAGGGCCAAATGGTAAATATTTCACGTCTTGCAGGCCATATGGTTTTGTCACAAGTCCTCAATTCTGTCTTTGTAGAATAGAACCATAAACAATATATAAATAATTGTGAGTGGCTGTGTATCAATAAAACTCCCTTTATGAAAGTAAGCAAAACTTTACCAAAATGCTAAACTGGCTGGATTTAGTCCATTGATCATAGTCTGCTAATTCCGGAGTGATAAAATTTCTCAATCATCATCCTAAAATATTACTTATTAGTAAAAATTTAGAAGATATTTAAAAGCTTTCTAAGGTAATAAAACCAGATGATAAAATGAGATGGCAAGAAATGACATGCCCTAACTGAAATTCTAAAAGTGACTTTAAAGCAGAAATTAATCAATAAACTTATACAAGAGGTTGTCAAACTGTTACATGCAGATGCTCTCCCAACACATTTTTTTAGTGGGATCCATAAGATGAAACTATTTTCATTACAATATGAAGGCATTATTTGACTCCTTGATTCTCTCATAAGGATACAACAGAGTCATATAGAGGCAACATGATGTGTGATACTGAAAAAGAATGAATTAAGAAGTAGACAGGAAAAACAAGTTTTCAATTAAGCCAGACAAAAAAAAGCAAAACAAATCAACATCACTCTTCACTGTTTCTGTTTTGGAAATTAGTTATTTTTCAAAAAGAACATGTTATTTACGCTACCACATAAGGAGTCATTATTATTAATGTATATTTTAAAAACTGCATGAGTTCAGTTCAGTTCAGTTGAGTCACTCAGTCGTGTCCAACTGTTTGTGACCCCATGGACTGTAGCACACCAGGTCTCCCTGTCCACCACCAATTCCTGGAGCTTGCTCAAACTCATGTCAATCGAGTTGGTGATGTCATCCAAACCATCTCATCCTCTGTCATCCCCTACACTTCCCGCCTTCAATCTTTCCCAGCATTAAAGTCTTTTCAAATGAATCAGTTCTTCCCATCAGGTGGCCAAAGTATTGGAGTTTCAGCTTCAGGATCAGTCCTTCCAATGAACACTCAGGACTGATTTCCTTTAGGATGGACTGGTTGGATCTCCTTGCAGTCCAAGGGCCTCTCAAGAGTCTTCTCCAAAACCACAGTTCAAAAGCATCAATTCTTCAGCACTCAGCTTTCTTTATAGTCCAACTCCTACATCCATACATGACTATTGGAAAAAACATAGCTTTGACTAGATCTTTGTTGGCAAAGTAATGGCTCTGCTTTTTAATATGCTGTCTAGGTTTGTCATAGCTTTTCTTCTAAGGAGCAAGCATCTTTTAATTTTATAGCTGCAATCACCATCTGCAGTGATTTTGGAGCCCAAGAAAATAAAGTCTATCACTGTTTCCATTGTTTCCCATCTAGTTGCCGGAAGTGGTGGGACAGGATACCATGATTTTAGTTTTCTGAATGCTGAGTTTTAAGCCAGCTTTTTTGTTCTCCTCTTTCACTTTCATCAAGAAGCTCTTTCGGTCCTTTTCGCTTTCTGCCATTAGGATGGTGTCATCTGTATACCTGAGATTATTGATATTTCTCCTGGCAATCTTGCTTCCAGCTTGTGCTTCCTCCAGTCCAGCATTTCTCATGATGTACTCTGTATATAAGTTAAATAAGCAGGGTGACAATATACAGCCTTGACATACTTGACATACTTCTTCCCAATTTGGAACCAGTCTGCTGTTCCATGTCTGGTTCTAACTGTAGCTTCTTGACCTGCATACAGATTTCTCACGAGGCAGGTCAGGTGGTCTGGTATTCCCATCTCTTTCAGAATTTTCCACAGTTTATTGTGATCCACACAGTCAAAGGCTTTAGCATAGTCAATGAGGCAGATGTTTTTCTGGAACTCTCTTGCTTTTTCAATGATCCAACAGATGTTGGCAATTTGATTTCTGCTTCTTCTGCCTTTTTTAAATCCAACTGGAACATATGGAAGTTCTCTGTTCCTGAAGCCTTGCTTTGAAAATTTTGAGCATTACTTTGCTAGCATGTAAAATGAGTACAATTGCGTGGTAGTTTGAACATTCTTTGGCATTGCCTTTCTTTGTGATTGGAATGAAAACTGACCTTTCCAGTCCTGTGGTCACTGCTGAGTTTTCCACATTTGCTGGTATATTGAGTGCAGCACTTTCACAGCATCATCTCTTAGGATTTGAAATAGCTCAACTAGAATTCCATCACCTCCACTAGCTTTGTTCGTAGTGATGCTTCCTAAGGCCCACCTGACTTTGCATTCCAGGATGTCTGGCTCTAGGTGAGTGATCACAGCATCATGGTTATCTGGGTCATGAAGATCTCTTTTGTATAGTTCTTCTGTGTATTCTTGCCACCTCTTCTTAATATTGTATATCCACATATAAAAAGATGATCTTTAAACCTTCACCTTAGCCAAAGATGAACTTGAGATAAGTTATAGATCTAACTGTAAGAGCTAAAAGAAAGCTACTTCTAGAAGAAAACATAGGAGAAAATCTTCAAAATCTTGGGTTAGGCAAAAATTTCTTAGATATAACAGCAAAAGCACATTACATTTAAAAAAATGGATAAACCAGACTTCATCAAAATTAAAAATTTTGGTACTTCCAAAGACACCATTATGGAGAAGGAAATGGCAACCCACTCCAGTGTTCTTGCCTGGAGAATCCCAGGGATGGGGTTGCAGAGAGTCGGACATGACTGAAGTGACTTACCAGTAGCAGTAGCAGTAAAGTCTACTACTACTTTATTTAGAGGATAGGTGTAAGTGAGAGCAGGAGTGAGTGGGGTAGACACGCCTGTCCCTGCTTTCCTCATCCCATCTGGACCCTTCTTTGCCCTTGAATCTATTCCTCCCTTTCCCCAGCAGTCTATTCATTAACTAGCAAGAGGGCAAATAAGGGATCTTCTAGGATTGATTTTGCTCATTTTTTTGAGGATACCAAGCACCATTTCACCATATTCTGTACCCTTATCTGACAGTCCCTCCCAGAACTGAGTTTTCTTTTCATCCAGGGTCCAGAAGGAAAAATAAAAAACAAATCATATTGTCACGCACCAATAAAAAATAAGCTGTCCAGATGGCAATAAAATCTAATTAGGGAAAAAAAAAAAAAGACACCATTAAAAAAATGAAATAATCAACAATAGGCTGGGAGGAAATATCTGCAAAACACATAGCTGATAAAGGACTTGTACCAAGAATTTACAGAGAACCCTTACAACTTGGTAAGCCAACACACAACCCAACCAAAAAATGGGCACCAGATCTAAGCACACATTTCACAAAGATAACATACAAATGAAAAAGAAGCAGATGAAAAGACGTTCAACAACATTAATCATTAGGGAAATGCAAATAAAATAATTTTATATCCTAGAATGGTTATAAAAGAAAACATATAAGTACCAGCAAGAATGGATAGAAATTTGAACACTGATACATTACTATTAAGAATATAAAATGATGTGAAAACCTGATAGTTTCTCAAATATTTTAAATGAGGACTGCCAATATAACCCAGCAATTCTACTCCCAAGTATCTATGGAAGAGAATGAAAACACACCCAAACAAGGATTTGCAGACAATGTTCATATCAGCATGATTCATAACTGCCAAAAATTGGAAACAACCTAAATTTCTATCAACTGGTGAATGGATAAAGAAATGCAGCATTTCCTTATAATGGACTATTATCTGGCCACACAAAGGAACAAACTACTAACATGCTAAATCATAGATGAAATTCAAAAATATACTAAGTTAAAGGAGACAGACATAAGACACTACCTATTATATATTTATGTTATACGGGATGTCTAGAAAAGGCAAATTTGTAACACAGAAAGTAGATTAATGGTTGCCTGGACCAGGGCTAAGAATGGGCATGAAGGATCTTAGTGGGGAAGAGGAAGATGTTCTAAAATGTATACGGTGACAGTTGCATGATTTGGTGACTTATTAAAATCACTGAATCATATATTTTAAAAAAGGTTGAGTTTAAATATGTAAAATGTACTTCAATGAAACTGTTAAAAAACTGAGGCATCTTTAAAAGTATTTTTAAACTTTCTGTTTCAATTTCAAAAACAGTTAATACGAATAAATAAAACCCACATAAACACAAGTTCCTCGATCATTTTTTAAGAATGAAAAGGGATCCTGAAACCAAATAATTTAAGAACTATTATCCTATACTCTGGGCTTCCCTTGTGGCTCAGCTGGTTAAGAATCCGCCTGCAGTGCGGGAAACCTGGGTTAGACACCTGGGTTGGGAAGATCCCCTGGGGAAGGGAAAGGCTACCCACTCCAGTATTCTGGCCTGGAGAATTCCATGGACTCAAGAGCCCATGGGGTCGCAAAGAGTCGGACAGGACTGAGCGACTTTCACTTCACTTCACTTCACATCCTAAACTCTGCAGATTCAGAAAAGTCAAAAGGGAAAAACTTTACTTTCAGTAGTGTAAAGGTGAACTCAAGCAAGAATAATTAAACAGCCCACAGAGTCAAGAATTAAGATTTAACTATTTAAAATTGCACTTGAAAGAAACAAAAGAATAAAAGTATTATACATAAGGATAATCTTGGAACAATATAATGCAGTGAATTCTAGCACTGACTAGTTAGTTTTAATTACTGGCTCTAGAGCATGTTAAGTTTTGTGCCCTTGGGCAAATTACTTAACCTGTAAGTGCCTCAATTTTCTATTCTGAAAAATAAGTATAGTAATGACTCCTATCTCATAAAGGATTAAATTAGCTAATATTTGTATAGCACTTAGAAGAAACCCTAACAAAGAATAGTGCTCAGTAAGTTACTATTAACTCTCTTTTCCTATGTATTTAATATAAATATGGGAGATATTTGGAAAGCTGTGATGCAAAAGAGAAAAAACCTATAGCTCTGCAAATATAATCTAGTGGTACATTTTTAAAGTGTAAACAATTACAGGATGGCGGTATATAGTTATATGAGACCATTACAATCAGAAAGCAAAATAATCTCTAGGCCACCTGAAAAGGTCTACTGTTTCTGGTTAACCTTTAAATCCTTGAGCCTGTTGATTAAATAAAGATCTTTGCCCTAATCACTTGGTCAGCTCAGAGACTAAGTAATAAAGAAACTAAGGCTTAGAGAGATTAACTTGCTCCAAATCACACAGTTGTGAACCAGTATTCACACTCATGCTCGTCTGACTCCAGATTCCATGTCACTCTACTAGATCTATAACACAGTTATCGCCATTAGAAATGGGGAGTCAGGTGGACAGGTGAGCCCCCAAGAGTATGTCATAGTGCCACCATTTCTTACAATGTTTCTGTGGGAATATGCTTGACTCAGTTTAGTACAGACCCTAGGACATGTCTCCTCCTTGTCCATACACAATTCTACATAGGATGCTCCCAACATTACCTCCTGGCAGTAAAAAAGGAAAATTCTATAGTTCTAAGACATTAAGCATAGAGCTCCCAAAGCCTGTTTAAAAAGTAGAGGAAGTTGTAAACAGATTGGACTAAGAAAGTTAAGCTCTTTCTTTCTTTTCGTCCTTGCTAAGATTTCTTCTATACCATTACCATCTACTTAAAACAAGATGGGCTTCTCTTTTACTTAGCTCACTGCACAAGACACCAAATCAGCAGATTCCCAATACAAACCTGTTCCTGAAACAAGTTCAAGGTACCCTGAGACTTAACACTAAATCAGCAAATAACAAAGCATAAACACAGAAAGAAAAGGTCTTCCCTCAACTCCTCTCTTGCTCTTTTGTTTCTTCATAGTTCAATACAAAAGCAGGTATTTGCACATGAAGAACCAAAGCTGATTAGTGCTGAAAAGGAAAAATTCACACACAGAAAAAGATGCTGATAACAATCTCAGACATCCTCATCTTAAGCTAACTATTAGCATGCTGCATGCTGTAAGTTGCAGACAAGTGAAGAATGAGGCTAGAGGTGTACACATGATATTTAAGATGACAAAATAAATTTAACTTCCGGTCCTGATTTGGACATTTAAAAAGTAGCATGACCAATATTCAGCAAATATCTACTGACACAAATCTAATTGTCAGAGAGTGGTTGTAAACACAGTGGGTAAAAAATGATTTTAATCCTTCACAAAACAACCACTCATGATTCAGACACTACTATCCCCATTTTACAGAGAAGAAAACTGAAGCAATTAAAGTTAACTTACTTTGAACCCAAATCTACTTTATTACACAGTCCAAATTTGTAACCACTATGCAATGCTATAAAATACAAATAAATACCAGTGCTTCTCAGGAATACCATACCAATATGATATGAAAAACTGTACAAGTTTAAGCCATATTTACATGATTTACTCATTTATATACTAAGAGAATGTATCTACAGCATGATAATCAAGAAGCAATATAGCATTAATAAATTAGGACATGGAAAGAACCTAAACGTCCATGAATTAATGAATGGATAAAGAAAATGTGGTATATATACAATGAAATATTATTTAGCCATGAAAAAGCCATTATGTCTTCTGTAATAACATGTATAGTCCTGAGGGCATTATGATACATGAGATAAGTCAGAGAAAAATAAGTATATGATCTCACTCATATGTGGAATCAAAAAAAATCCCACAAAAAACACACAGAAAAATCTCATAGTTACAGACTGGCAGTTGCCAGAGACAGGGGAAGGAGAGTGGTTAAGATGGGTAAAGGTGGTCAAAAGGCAAATTTCCAGTTATTTTACTTACTCCAGTCCTGAAGATATAATGTAGAGTATGGTGACTATAAACAATACTATTTTGTATATCTGAAAGTTGCCAAGAAAGTGAAACTAAAAAGTTCTCATCATAAAAAAAAAACTTTGTGTGGTGGTAGATCTTAACTAGACTTATTGTGGTGATCATTTTGCAATACATACCCATATGAATCCATTATTGTTGTATACCTAAAACTAACACAATGCTACATGTTAATTTTATCTCATAAAGAAAGGGGGTTGGGAGCAAGAAAACATAAGGGTTTAGGAGAACAGACTTTGAAGTTAGACAAAGGTGAAAGTGAAGTCATGTCCAACTCTTCGCAACCCCCTGGACTGAGCCCACCAGGCTCCTCCGTCCATGGGAGTCTCCAGGCAAGAATACTGAAGTGGGTTGCCATTTCCTTCTCCAGGGGATCTTTCCGACCCAGGGATCGAACCCAGGGATTGAACCCGGGTCTCCCGCATTGGAGGCAGGCGCTTCAACCTCTGAGCCACCAGGGAAGTTAGAGAAAAAAGGGTTCAAAGTCAATGTCCAGCATTTATTAGATAATTGACTTTAGAAAAATTATTCAATCTCTGTACATAGCAGTTTCACATCTGTAAAATGTAGACAATTATAGTATTAAATTCCTGGTAATGTTCAGTAGATGTGGCAGTACCTGATAAAGGGCAGGCTACATTTAAAAGGAAGAAAAGAAAAAAATGCTATGCAAAAAAAAAGACAAAGAAAATACAGCATAATTTTGGGAGTATTTGGGTTACAGAATTATAGCTATTTTCTACTTTTTCCTTTTCTCCTTTATTTTACAAATATACATTTGACAGCACATATTGGTTTCATGGTAGGAAAAAACCATAGGCTTTAATATTTTAGATGCATGACAAACCTGAAATTAGCTAAAAAACCACTACTACTTGAAATATTGGTAATCCAAGTTTGTAGAAGAAGCTTAAAAAATTGGGTTACACATTAGAAAACTAAAGGGTAACAATCGTTTTCAAAGCTCCAGTGACTCACTAGTGAAGGAAACATAAAAGCAGACACAGATATAGAGTACAAACTAATGGTTACCCTTGGGGAGACAGAACTGGGAAGGGCAATATAACGACAGTGGGGGCAAACAGGGTTATTACGGGATTATATGAAATCATGTATACAAAACTTTTCAAAATTGTAAAGCAATATAGAATTTAAATAACCATTTATTCACTAAAAAAAATTATTAACAACAAAAAAAGGTCCAGTGAATCAGAGAACAAAATTTGCCAAACTGAGATTATGACTCTGTACACATAGCAAGTTTATAACATTTTATATTAGATGGGAACTTGCATGTCCAGAATAGCTAAATGACTGACACCAAGTGATCTACAAATTAGCAATAAAACACCAAGATGAAATCTGCTTGCCATTATACTCTATCTTTATACCTCTCAATGTTTCTCATGAAAAAAAAAAAGGCCATTCCAAGAAGACTTTACTCTTCAAATATTCAGAATCCTAATTGGAAATAGGGATAAACTAGCCTGTGATTCCATAGCTTTTTAATCTTTTAAGAAAAGAAAGACTCCTTCAAACTTACTTGTAAATCTAGAAATAGGTGAAATATGATCAAGGATTTTGAAAAAATACAAAATATAAGCATTGGATAAACTGCATTTTTATTAACTTACATTATCTTTCATATTTTTGTCTACAACATGCACTAAAATCAAAAGTAAGTTAATGTATTTGTTTGAAAACATTCTGTAACTCAGACTGATCATTTTATTGTAACACGGAGTAAACATTAGGGAAAAGATAAATTAGCAATAATACTGTGCCTCAAATAAACCTCACTGACTATGACACTGCCACAAAGCTGTAATAAACATCCAAATGGGTTGTTCTGAGAAGAAAACTGATCAGTTGTGCTCAGGCATCATACATGAAGAGGAAATAAATTTAAGAGTTCATCTAAATCTTTCCCCAAATTACTTTACTATGAGAGATTGATACCTGGAATCCAGTGACCCTTCAACAAAGGAAAATTATTATAATAAAAAGTAGACAGCATTGTCTTTTACAGTTTTGGAAGTTATCTGACTAGATACATAGAGAGAGAGAGAGGAATGAATGAAATGATCTCTAACCCTTTCCAACTTCCATTTTTTAAACAAACAAAAGAAAAACATACAACTCAAGATGAATAGCGGTAAAAAACAAGAAAAATAGTACTAGCAAACACATTATCTTAATAGAAAAGACTTTATAAGGTCGAAATTCTTTATTTTCAAATTAATCAAAGTAAAAAGACAGGCAGCAGCAAAGAAACATTAATAAGGTGCTAGAGCAAAGAGGCAAATGATTCAAAGGAATAAATGAGGGATTAAAAAATTTTAAATACAAATTTTATTTAGCTAACTAGAAGTACATGAAAAATCACAGGAAATATACATAATCTAAAAAGAATTACTACCACGCTAATATATACAAATTTACCTTTATCTTAGTGTGCACATCAAAGATATCTGGAATACTACCAAAAATGGTCTTAATTTCTTCTGGTGCAAGGATAGGCCCACCTCGTTGTCCTTCCTCTTCCAATGGCACTTGAAACAACTAAAGGGTGAAACAAGACTAGATCAGGTAAACTGGAAGAAGAAAAGAG
Source organism: Cervus canadensis (assembly GCF_019320065.1). NCBI lineage: Eukaryota > Metazoa > Chordata > Mammalia > Artiodactyla > Cervidae > Cervus > Cervus canadensis. The sequence goes on from NC_057392.1 coordinate 69,580,066, forward strand.
TTTTTTAAAATCTAATACATATACAGCGATAAAGGAGAGATAAGATATTAACAGAAAAGAAAAGTATTTCTTCCTAACCTAAATTTGAGACCTTTTCTCATAACATTTTCTAGTCTCTTTTATCCTATTTATTTACATATCTGTGTATGTATATATACATAAAATCTTGTAACAAAATATTAATTAGAATCTAGTAAAAGTTTATCACAGTCCTACAAATCATTAAAATTGCTAGTGTGATACAGAGTAATTTCTACTTTTTTAATTCAAGTTACTAAGGAAGAAAGCAATAAGGAATCATACTCTTAATATAGGTAATAAATGTTTTAAACTGATAGCAAAAAAAAAAAACTTGGTTTAGGGGGAAAAGACTGGATTTGAAGCTAAAAGACCCGTATGTATCCATGCTGCTGCTTCTGTCAATCTTAAAAAAATACTCCTACAACTAGTAAGTAAATTTAGCAAGGTCTTAGGGATACAAGGTCAGCACGCACATGCATGCATGCACACACACATGCATGCAGGCACACTGAAGAAAAAATCATATTTCTATAAACCAGTATTGTACAAACTGAAACCAAAAGTTAAAAAGCAGTTTCATTTACAATAAAAAACCAAAATGCTTAAGTATAAATAGAATAAATCACATACATGATGCTGAAAACTACAGAATGTTGATGAAAGAAATCAAAGAAGACCTAAATAAATTAAGACATATGGTTATGGATTGAAAGGCTCAACATGGTAAAAATGTCAACTGTCCCCTACCCCCGAACTGATATAAGGATTTACCCTAATGCCTATCAAAAATGCCAGGACTTTTCATAGATAAAGAAAATCTGATTCTAAAGATTCATATGGAAGGGCAAAGAGCTTCTTACTATCAAGCTCCAGTATTCAAGATTGCACAACACTGGTGAAGAGAGAAACATTCAAGATCAACAGAACAGAATACAGACACTAGAAACAAACCCATGCAAATTTTTTGATAAAGGTGCAAAAGCATTTAGTGCAGGAAGGCAAGTTGTCCAACACAAGGTACTAAAACACCATCTGCCAAAGGCAAAACAGATGAAACTCGGCCTAAACATAATCTTTATACAAAAATTAACTCAAAAGTAACCACAGACCTAAAGAAAAAAACACACAACTATGAAATATTGAGAAGAAAACCTAGGAGAAAACCCTGTGACTTAGGCTTATGTAAAGAGCGTTTAAACACGAAATCAAAAGCATGATGTATAAAAGAAAAAAATGATAAATTGGACTTTACCAAAACTAAAAACAACTCAGCAAAAAACTTACAACAAGAAAACATGTTATAGAATAGGAAAAAAATGTCTGCAAATCACATTATCTAACAAAGGACTATATCCAAAATATATAAAGAACTCTCAAAACTCTGGAAAGAAAACAATCCAATTAAAAACAAGTAAAATCTTTAGTCATTTCAATTAAAACAAGATATACAGATATCAAATAAGGACAAAGATGTTCCGTATCACTAGTCTTTTGAAATGTAAATTAAAGCCAGGATGAGATAATACCACACACATGTTTGAATGGCTAAAATAAAAAACACTGATGGCGTAAAGCAATGATGAGGATGTGAGAACTGAAACTTTTACATGTTGCTGGCTGAAGAGCAAAACTGTACAGCCCCTCTGGCAAAAGGCTTGGCGTTTTCTTTTGAAATCAAGCATTACTTACCATATGATTCAGCAGTATCACTCCTAGGTGTTTACCCAAGAGAAATGAAAATTTATGTCCATATAAAACTTGTACACAAATGCCTGTAACAGCTCTATTGATAACCACTCAAAACTGGAAACAACCCAAATTTCCTTTTAATAAGTCAATAGATAAACTGTGGTACATCCATACAGTGGCATACTACTCAGCAAAAGGATCAAACTATTTATACACACAAGTTAGGTAAAACCCAAAGGAACAGGTTGTATACTATGACTCTATTTTATGACATTAAAAAAAAAAATTATAGTAACAAAGAAGAGATTAGTGATTACCAGGAGTTGGAATGAGAAAAAGGTGTGACATAAAGGAACAGTACAGGAGTTTTGGGGGGAGATAGAAATGCTAAATGTATCAAAGAGTCAATTTATGGTATAATTAAAATTCTAAAATATTGACTATTCAAAGTAAAAATAATAATGTATGATTGGGTTAACATATGTAGAAGTAAAATGACTATAGCACAAAGGCCAGGATAGGATTAATGAAAGGAAGGAGGGAGGGAGAGAGAAGAAGAAAAGAACATTGTAAATACTTCATAAAGATTATATATATACTTCATATATATATACACTTCATAAAGATTATATAAATAAATACTCCATAAAGATTATGAATTGTTCTTACAAGTTTACCACCTCTTTCCCCAAAATACATATGTATATTCAGGCCTTCCATTTTTGCAAGTATGGTAAGCACCTACTTGCCGAAAACAAAATAATGAAGTAAGAAAAACCTCTGTCTAAATACATCAATAAGCTGACAAGAAAGTGAGGTACCTTCAGAGGCCAAAATCTAAGTGAAAGTAGAAAGCTGAGTACTAAACCTTTTTCCCAAAGACATTTGCCTAAATCGATGCAAGTTAAGCTTCACCTATAAAAGCCTCAGTGAGAACAGAAGACCCATTCAAAACCTAGATTCCAACATATTAACAACTTCCAGTAAAGTCAGAAGTATGTTTAACCAATGACCCAGAAATTCCAGATTTCTGCCCAGAATATGTTCTCAAGCAGCCATGAGTAAGAATACTCACAGAAGCACTACCAGTAACAGTAAAAACAAACAGCAATGAAAACACCAAAACAAATTCCAATGTCTACTAAAAATAAAAGTTAATTAGGTGGATATAATCATACAGGAAAATGAATTACTGCCACATGCAATGACACAGATATATCTTAAGAACATTTCCATCAAGCGAAAAAAGCAATTTACTAAAAAATATATACTGTTACATTTAGACAGTTTGACTTTCTACATATATATGATAGAACTATAAGGAAAATGGTAAGCACAAAACTCCAGGTAATGGTTATCTATGAGAGAGGGAAAAGAAACGGAATTGGGGAAAAACATAATAGAAGATACAAAGATATCTATAACCATTTATAAGCATTCCTTTATGTAGTCAACATTTCATTAAAAATCCTAAACAAAAATATTCAGGCCATCAAAATACATCAAGATTAAAACTTTTCAGTACTCTTAAGACACAATATCTTAAAATATTTTTAGTGTTAATCCCGCATATAAAATTAGTTAGCTAAAAACTACTGATTCTACCTTTCCAATATATCTCAAAGCTATCCTCTTTTCATTCTCACTGAGACTATCCTAAGAAGTTTAGTTTATTAAAATCTCTAACCAAGAGTGCTGAAATAATCTTCAAATTGATCTCGCCTCCATGATTTCTTTCCCCTTCTTCAATACCTCTTTCAAAGTGAACCAAATGACTTTCTAGAATACAAGTCAAATGTTACCATCTTTCCCTTCCTATCAAAAATTCTCTAACAAATGACCTAGCACACTGTACAAAGGCTTTCCCCAGTCTGGAGTAAGCAATCTTATCTCAACTCTCACTATATTCACACCCTAAACTCTACCCTTAGTTCAGTTCAGTTCAGTAGGTCAGTTGTGTCCAACTCTTTGCAACCCCATGGACTGCAGCATGCCAGGCTTCCCTGTCCATCACCAACTCCCAAAGCTTGCTCAAATTCATGTCCATTGAGTCGGAGATGCCATCCAACCATCTCACCCTCTGCTGTCCCCTTCTCCTCTTGCCTTCAATTTTTCCCAGCATCGGGGTCTTTCCTAATGAGTCAGCTCTTCACGTGGGGTGGCCAAAGTATTGGTGTTTCAGCTCCACCCTACCCTTAACCCACCCTCAACTCAATTCCCCTGGACTATTCTGTAATACTGTGAAGGATTACAGTCTTTTATACTGTTGGAATAATCTCAAATACACTTCCCACCCATATTCTTTGCATGCACTAATCATAATCATGCTTTAAAACTCACTTCAATTTGCATCTTCTGTATGATACTTTTTCAGTGTTCAACCATTGAAAATTCCAGCCCAACACCTTCCCTAAACCGGAAGAGGAGCAAAATTCTCACCACACATATCTCCAAATACCTTAGCTAAACCTCTCTCATGAGGTTCAGAACTTTCTATTTGGTTATAATTAGGTGTGTATGTTTTAACTCCTATTCCAGTCTAAGTTCCTTTAAAAGAGGAATCCTCTTTAACACCTGTCACAACATCTTATATTAATAGGCACCTAAGTATTACAAGGAAAAAAATCAAGAAGTTTCACTTAATTTTGGGGGCTAAGTAAAAATTAAGCTATTCCAAATTCAAATTTAAAAAAAAAATTTGTAGGACACATTAGTCCTACAACAAAGCTTAAAAAGAACACTATAATGAATGTAGCCCACAAATTTTTAAGTAAACTTAGGTGAATTTATACTAAGCACAGTAGTGTGGAAGTTTGTCTACAGTGTAATGTAATAATTACAAGTGCTTTTAAAAAAGAAGTTTTAGTGAATGTAATTGATATGCAAATTACAATTTGAAACTCCAGGGCATTTACCATGGCCTGAAAGGATTTACATTTCTAGGTTATAAATGCTACCAAAGTACATGAACAGTATATGCCAAAGGGATTTTCTGCTACTCAACCACATTTTGGCTGACTATAAAAACTTCAACAAGAAACTCATCTAGGATGGCTTCCCTTGAGGAAGAGCAGAACTGACTTAAAACAAGTTAAGTTTAATATAGCAGAGGGCCTCATAAAACCCTGACTACTACTAAATAAATCAACTGTGAAGAATAAACTTTCCGTGAATACCAAGAAAAAAGTTTTTCATTTCTTATTCATGCATCTTATCAATGGTACAAGCAACTAAAGGTCATTATATTGGACCTTAATGAACAATATTAAGAATTAAAATATTTAAAGGTGCCCAAATAAATCGGTATAAATGTAGATGAACATAAAAAACTATTTGCTTATAAAATAATAATTGTATTGCTTATTCAGTTGTCAATTTCTGCATGAAATTACTTCATATTAAACACTTAAAATGACAAAAAAAAAAAGAATTAAAATAGAATTAAAAATTAAACCCAAATAAGAAACTCCCTATCATTTTCTATTCAAAGTTAAGCTAGGTGGTATCAACTTTATTTTCCTGACAAACTATCTCCTTCATTACTACAAACAAATTTATTCCTTCTTTCTACAGATTCCAAAATAATATCCTATTATTATGCTTTTCAGAACCTTGAATTTTGATTTATTCCTTAATATCTTTCTTGATCTCATCCTACTAGGATTCCTTAGAATTGTTTTTCTTCAGAAATAACTTCATAGTACATTTTAATAATAATAAGCAATGAGTCAACATTTGACTACTGCAAAATTTTAGAAAAACAACACATTAAAGGATAACTTAAAAAAAATTACTATGGCAGAAACCAACACAATATAGCAAAGCAATCAACCTCCAACTAAAAATGAACTTAAAAAAATGAAAATTTACTGACAAACATGTTGTTATGCTTCATTGCTAATTGTTTTTCCATATGTAAACAGTACTAAATAAGGCAATGACTCTGGGATACACACTATCATAAAAAGCTACCACTTCCAAATGTAAATGCAGTATCCTGACACTGAAGCTGCAAAATTCTGAATTAAATTCAGTCTCCTCTAAGACCGTCTATTGAGGATCTTTCTCTTTTTAAAGTCACTATTAAAAAAAAAAAAGCTATTTCTGCATGAAAAAAAAAGCTACTCTTACACGGCATTTCCCTAACAGCAGTTTCTGTCATAGATTTTCAATATCTATGTTTAAATTCTATGCTTATGCAATTATCTTATAAAAAATAACACATTTTTTTTGTTTTTACTTATTAACGCTGGAACAGAGATCATTCTTCCAAATTCTTACCTGAATAATTGTGGCCAATATGTTTACATAATTACTTTCAGTCTGATAGAGCTCTTTTGCAACTTGCCACCTGGCTGACTGCTTTGAAGGAATTGGAGTGGAATTCTTAGAAGACTTAGTACAAGACTTTGGTGTTTCTAAAAGGAAAAAGGAGGAAAGATTTAAAATGGAAGCCAGATATAAGTACCAAACACTGTACAGATTTAACAAAAAAAAGAGAGAGAGAGAGGGGTATCTACTCTTATAAATATACCACCATATATATTTTCATTAAAGTAAAGTGTCATCCTAGAATATGGCCAGAAAAAAATAATGGTCATGTACTCTTCAAAAACATCAAGATCATTAAAAAACAAAGAAATATCGAAAAGAAGAACTGTTCCAGATAAAAAGAGACTAAAGAAAGATAACACAATCTATAATCCTAGATTGAATCCTAACTCAGAAAAACCTTTTTGCTTTTGCCAAATAGCATAGTAGGACATTAGTGGAACAACTAGTAAAATCTGAAGGTCTATAGAGTAGATCAGTGTTAAATGTTAATTTCCTAATTACAATTAACCTAATGAGACTCACTCCTCCATATTCAAAGCAAACTGACTGACTTACTATTCCCTAAAAGCTCATTCTGTATGCTGTGTTACAAGTATTCTTGCTCCTCTTGTAATAAATCTCAAATCCAACTCAGTTTTCTACATCTATTTTAAATTGACTTTTAATTTCTTCCATGAATATTTAGTGACTACCTATTCTACACTAAGGGCTTGCCTGGTGGCTCAGTGGTAAAGAACCCAGTTGCCAAAGCAGGAGATTCAGGTTTGATCCCTGGGTTGAGAAGATGCCCTAGAGAGGGAAATGGCAACCCACTGCAGTATTCTTGCCTAGGAGGTCCCAGGGACAGAGGAACCTGGTGGGCTATAGTACATGGGGTCCCAAAAGAGTCAGACATGACTTTGGGACTAAACCACAACTCTATTCCAGGCACTGGGAATAAAGCAGAGAAGATAGACAAGGTACTTATTCTCTTCAAGTTTACATTCTGGTGAAGAGAATAAAACAATAACGGAGTAAACAAACAACTTCTAACAGTGGTAACTACTACTGAAGACGACAGCCCGGGGTCAGGGTGGTAGGAAGGAGTAGTGGGACAGGGCCTTACCTTTACAGAGAACCCAATAAGATTTCTTTAAAATAGGGAGAGCAAGTATAAAGTTCCTGAGGTATGGTTTTAACAGTAGAAAAATCTAAAGAATAACAGACACTGTGACTGATACCCAGAGAGTATTAGTGGAGGACAATAGCACATGACCTTAGAAGTAACTGAGGAAGGATGACCTAGGAACCTGAAAGCTATGGTAATACAAAGCTACTGTCTTTGTGCAGAGAACAGCATGAACTAATTTACATGTTTTTAGAGACCTCTCTAAGTGCTAAATGTAGAAAGGCAAACATAAATATAGGGAGACCATCTAAAGGACCACTGCAATTATCTAAGAGACCATTTATATAGAAAAGGTTGATAAAGGAAGGGTAACAAAGGAATAGAGGTTGAATCAAGATTTCTAATGTGATTATGTGAAGAACAGGTTGTGTATTAGACATGAACAAGGAGGTGTGAAGAATACAGTTGAAGAGGAAAAACCTCAAATTTGGACATCATCAGCTATAGAAAGAAAAGCCATAGAATTAAATGAGATCATTTAGGAAGAATTCAATGGAAAATAAATGACTCAGGAATAACATTCCACATTTAGAGTTGGAAAGATAAGTTAGGCCAAGGAGAAAGAGAAATGAATGATATACAAAAGCCAAAATTAAAAAATGTCTCCAGGAAGGAGTAGCTGCTTATGTGCTCAATGCTGTTGACTGTACAAACTGTCAGCCCCCTCCCAGCAAGAGCACTGAAATTCAATTGGAATGAACTGAAAAGACAGTAAAAAGAAAGGAAATGAAACAATGGATGAAGATAAATCCTTCAAGAGTAGTTACATGAAAGGGAAGAGAGAAACAGGATAGTCAGTGGAGAGTATTACGAAGTCAAGGAAAGGTTTTGATTATTTCATAAATTAGAAAACAACATATTTGTGTGCAGACTGAAAAAAAAAAACCAGAGGGAAAAAACTGAAGATCAAGATAAAAGAACTAATTATATGTGGCTTCCTGTATCAGCTGATACAGGAAGTAAGTTCACCTTCTTCTGACTTCATTGTACCTATTTTCTCCATTATTCATGTGACATCTGTGATTCTTTGTGTTAACAATCTGCTCTCTGAACATCTCTACCACTTTCTAGCTGTGTGACTCTAGACAAGTTTTACTTCTCTAATCTCAGTATAGTCATCTGTAAAACAGGGGCAATAAAATTTATCTTATAAACACACAAAACATATAAACACTTAGTATATAGCAAGCAACTGTTAAATCTAAGCATTTTCATCTGCCTTTTATCCTCAGAACAAAGGCCAGTCACTATAGTATGGATTTATCTACATTCTAATACTTATTCTATTCCACTAAATTTAAAGATTTAAAAATGTGAATTACCTCCGTAGTTAATGCTAGATTCTGGTGTGTTGGAGATATCTAGGAGTGACCCTATAGAAAGGGAATGTTCAGCTGATGGGCGCTTACGGGGAGGGAAAGGTGACAAGTCTGCCTCTCTTGAAAGCTGAGCAAGTGTCTCTTTTAAACGACGTCTTTTGCGATTGCTGTTTGGGGTATTTAGAGAAAGCAGTGACACTGATTTCTTGAGCTCAGGTGTATTAGCCTGTAATCAAAAGCACAAAAGCTCAATTTTACTTCTGTGGTTCTTTACTGAGACAAGAACAAAAGAAAAACACACTTAGGAATCTGACAAAATCTGGGTTTTGCACAATAATTTTACAACTACACATTTTTCCACATAATTCGGCTGTTTCATAAAACATAATGATCAAAGGACTATTGTGATTGTCTAACCACTAACACCTAATTCTTTTCCTCCACAGTAGTATTACCATTACATAATTGCCTATAAGCTTGTTTACAATCTACTCTCCATCAGACCATAAATTCCGGGAAGGCAGGGACCATTCATTCATAGTTTGTTCACTGCATCTCTGGCATTTAGCACAATGCCTGGATACAATGCTCTTCAATATTTCTCAAATATCACTTGACTTTTTTTTTTTAACTGTACTGTCTTTAAAAATGCATCGACGATGCTCCACGAGGGCTTTCACTAATTGAGGTGAGCAGGGGCTACTCTGAGCTACAGTGCTGGGGCTTCTCACTGCAGTGGCTTCTCTTGTTGCAGAGCATGGGCTCTAGGCTTGTGGGATTCAGTAGTTGTAGTACATGAGCTTAGCTCTCCCACAGCATGTGGAATCTTTCCGGACCAGGGATCAAATCCATGTTCCCTGCATTGGCAGGCGGGTTCTTAAGCACTGGACCGCCAGGGAAGTCCTACCACTAGATTTTTTTCAGAATTCTCTCTTGCAACCTGAGGCATATTTTTTAAACTTTATGCTCAGAAACTTACATGGAGAATAAGCGCCCAAAGAGAACACAACAGAGTACATATTTAGATTTTATAGAAACATAATAAATGCATATTTCACCTTCAACATTCCATTCAAAATTATTAAATCCTAAACTGAAGTAAATTTTCCCTTGAAGCCTGCTTCTATATCTTTCTGTCACATTCTGGTGAACAACACTGTTTTCACCAAGATCCAGCAATAAAGGCTGGATTTTCCTTGCCTATAATTCCTTCTACTACAGTCATTTTTTTAATGACATCTCTCCCCATTCTTCAGTTACTCCAATACTTACAGAACAAATCAAAATGCTTTAACATATTAAAAACTTGATTCTGCCTATTTAGTCAGATTTATCTGTTGGCCTTCTTTCCCCCCCTTTTCTGAAGCCATACTTTTAATGTACTTTTAAGCTTTCACATCCTCTCCCACAGGCTGTCTAACATGAATGTCCTTACTAAGTTAGCCAAGGAAGATGACTCAGCATTTATTTGCTCTTTTCAATCCTGCCTGAGTCTCTGAGTTAGCTAGTAGTTAGAATACATACATTGCTCAATTATGGCACATTTCATTCTGTACTGTAATTGTATGCACATCTCTCTTTCCTTTAAGGTTCTAAGTTTTTGAAGATAGGGATGTTATGGTTTATAATGGGATCACCAAGAATTAGCACAGAATGACAGATTAAAATAAGATCCAATACATGGTCTACATAGACTATCCCTCAATATCCAACTGTTTAATTATTCTGACATTCCCAAACATGACAAAAAAACATGATCTATGTGCTAATTATCCTAGGTTCTTTTGGAATAAAAAAGTGTCATCTTCATACAATCAAGCTCACAGAACAAATGAAAAAAGGGACAAACAGCATACCTTTTCATATAAATACATAGTTTCTCCAGCTCGGGCATCCATTTGAATGCTTCCCCAGAACCACTAGTGGAAAGAACACTTTAATTAAGAATTTATCTCATCAGAAAAGCTATTACTAATATTTTTTAAAAACCACTCTTATTTTACAATTACTTGCCTCTTGTTTCACAACATAAAGTTTCTTTGAAGGTTCAAATGGAAGTTCTTTTACTATATTCTCTTCAACTATAAGGTGAGTGCATCTTTCATCTCCAACTGGTACAGAGTTTCCTCCTAAAGAGGAAAGCATACAAGCTACATAAGACCAACTGTTTATCCCCAGGCCCAAATTTTTCAGAGACATATTCTCAAGGAAGTGATTAGCAAGAGTAGGGAATAAAATATGTTAGCTTTTAAATTATGCTGAATACTACCTTGCATTTTAGTCATTTCTTCCATATTGGTTTTCTCTTCATCCGAAAAACCCAGGAAACTTAAAATGCAATCTTGAAATGGAGGAACTTTAAATTCATTTCTAAAGTCATCAACTGATGCACAGAAGTCCCTAAAAACAAAGTACACTCTCCTAAAACCAGCTTAACTAAAATTCAATATAAGTAAAGCAGATCAATTTATAAATCTACAGTAACTTGCAAGGTTTTAGCATAATCCATTTATTGAAAATATTTTACATTAGGTCCTGAAATGTTCATAAAAACTACAGTTAAAAAAAAACTGATGTGTCCTCAGTCATCCCAGAAATAACTTCCCACACAGTTTAATCAGAGCTAATTGTTACAAGATGCAAATATCTACTCTGTACATGAAATTGTATATGTATTCCAGGGGTTCTATAGTTTCATAAAATCTTAAGTAATAATCAAGTACAAGAGCAAGGAATTATGAGACTAGAAAGCTTAACAAGGTTATGAAAGGCAATTACCACTTAAAATGTAACCAGACAAATGTAAGAAAAAATATAGCACAACCCAAACATCCAGATTCAGTAAGCTATTACTTAATAATTTTAGAATGTTTTTATTGGTTATTAAATTATTTTATAAAGTTCAAAGATATCATAGATATCTTTCCATTTTCAATAATTATAATAATAATAATAATAATAATGATAAACTTTGTTCTTCCTATACTTTATTCCCTAAGCTTCACAAAGACTGAATTAACTTTTCATATATTAATTTATGAATTTTGGGCACATGGGTTTCCTAATGACATGTGATTGATTCACATAATTAACAACTGAATTTCTAAATACTTACTGTTCATTCCGCCTTTCCCAAGCTTTATAAATCCATTCTGGTTTCATAATTGGAGTACCTAGGCTCACAGCTACCTAAAAACATAAACATTAATTATGATGAATTTTTACCTTAAATAACGCATTCCTATAAGATATAAACAATTATAATTACATTCTTAGATCACTGCCCATCTGCTTTGTAACAAAATATAAAGAAAAATTAAAGAAAAAACTATATTTCCATCATACAATTTAGGTTAAAATAACTTCCAAAACAAGTTCCACAAGGTCCAAGCTGTTTCATTTTATTTTAAATAAATACATCTCCCAAGTTGATTCAGTTCATTTTTATTACATTTCTATTTCCCTGTTTACTTTCTTAGACGTATAAACCCCCATGATAGCACTAAGAGTTTAAGAGAAAATATCTGATTAGTTCACAAAATCTTAGATATGAATTCTAAGTATACCTCCCAGGAATTCAACATTACCCTAAACTTACCATTTGCTACATATATACACTGATGGAGGGTGACAACAAAGTTATAAACTCTTCAAGTGCAATCTTGAACTAAGACTTTAATCCCAATCAAAGTATTTTCTCCTGTTCTATAATTTTCACAAGTTAAATCTTGGAACCGTTTTATAAGAACAAAGTTTTGCTCTTAGATAAGAAAGAAATACCTGCCCTCATCACCTTCTGACCCCCTTACTCACCAACACTCATAGTAATTCTTTCCTAATATTACTCATCTGCCTCCTAAAATGTTATTCACTTACCAACCTCCACTATCCTAATCATCTTTCAAGACCTAACTCAAGCTCCACTGCCTATTTCAAACCTCAGAGGCCACACTTCTATGATTTAAAATTTTTTACTAAACACACATATAGCAAAAATTGAATTTCTGATCCTCAATAAATTGTGAGAGAAATAGACAAAATGAGAACATTATCATTATATCCACTACCAAACAGTGCTATATTGAAATACACAAAAATACTAAAATTTACATACCCTGAATTTTTCTCCTTGTGTACAATTTGCCACCAAATGTGTAACTTTCGAATTAAAGTCTTTTCGAATAACTCCACCCATGTGATGAACCAATGTCACCAATCTGACCTCAAAAGAAAAAGTAAACACTGGTTTTTTTGATTAATATGAACAAAATTTTAAACTATGTTTATAGTGCATTTAGCATATACTGATTTCTATTTATAAGGTACATAAAAGAATTTTTATAAAGTTTATGTTAAAAATTAAAGATTCATTTGCCTTATTGGCATAGGCAAAAATCATACAGAGAGATAAGTTAGTTAAGATGAACATACAAAACTAAGTTAATTAAAGACTGGCTTTCACACAAGTGAAAAAGTAAATATATTTCTTCTCAGAGGTGGGTGGTGAAGTAGAAAAGCTTGTTGCTTTGCCAGGCAAAGGGGGACACAACAGGCTTGTGTCCCAAAAAAATATATGTCCTCAATTTATTACTTTTTAAAAGCCAGGTTGCCATCACATCAAGATTCTTCCCACAATATCCCATTAGCTCCAACATAAATACTTTTACAGATCAAAAAAAGAGGTTTCTATGAATTCTCTAGAGCAATGAGAATACTTTAAGACTAGATATACATAACAAAAAATAGCAATGCATAAACAAAAACTTCAAATAATGCACTAATAAAATACTTAAAAACACAATTTAAACAGATAGTTACTAAGTTTTTCTAATTCACAGACCAGCCACCCTAGACAAAACATTTGTTTGTTTACAAGGTTCTTCAGAATGTTTCTTCACAAAGTTTAAGACCTAGTATACTCATAGTTGGCTTCCCAGGTGGCTCAGACGTAAAGCGTCTGTCTGAAATGTAGCAGACCCAGGTTCAACTCCTGGGTCAGGAAGATCCCCTGGAGAAGGAAAGGGCAACCCGCTCCAGTACTGTTGTCTGGAAAATTCCAAGGATGGAGGAAACTGGTGGGCTACAGTCCATGGGGTTGCAAAGAGTCAGACACGACTGAGTGACTTCACTTCACGTTCATAGTAATTTCTCCTTCAATATTTTAAAAATAAAATCATGATACAACTACCAAAAAAAAGCAAATTTAAATTTATTTTGCTAGAGAAAATATTCTTTGACTAGAACGTTTTAAAATACTTACTAGTTCTTCTTTCTTCCTGAATCCAGTAAAACACAGTACTAGATTCATCATGCTGGTACAATAGAGTGGGCGACATGAAAATGGCAAAGGCTGAAGGATACAATTTTAAATCTGTGAGCTTCTCTATAGCAAAAATAGAACACATCTTTCTAAACTAAACATATTTCCCTCTCTTGCCATTTAACATTCCCAACCCCAAAATATACTTGCATCTTTCAATATGTAACAAATTGCAAGGACCAATTTCACAATAAAAATTTCCCATGATTTCCCATATCATATTTGATACACATACTCTAAACACACTTTACTACTGCCAAGTAAAATATAAATATCCATACCCAAACCTTTATTTCCAAAATGTACTTTGATACATGAGGTATTGTCTATAATAAAAGATTTCCATATACTACTGTAAATGCTTCAAGTTAAAGTTAAAAGAGGTCAAAAATATTTTTCTAATAAAGACTGATCATACATATACTTGAACCAAATATGATTCCAACTTTTCAGCTAAAAAATGGAGACAGTAAATAATTTAACAAATCATTTTATCTATCTATATATGAAAGAGAATGTTTAAAAACAGATATAAATTTAATTCCCACTATTAGGCAGAAATATACTTTTCCATAATCTTGGCCTTTAAAATGTTTATGTGTTTTTTGAAAACAACACTTCTGAATCAAAACAGAGAATTAAAAGATTATCATGTGCTCATTATTAGTATCTATAATAAAAGAAGCACAAAGACCCAAGAAGTTTAAAGTTAATAAGGCAAGCTTAAGAATGCCAAAACAGAGCAATAAAATAAGTATTAACTCTACTACAACTTAACTGAAATGCTATTCAAAAACAAAAAGCTAAAGTAATTTCCCTAATTTATCAGTAGAAACTGATAAAAATGCAATTGTGGTAGCTGTTCTATGTAGAGGAAAATTAAAGTTTATGTATTTATATATACACATCATTGGTACTCAGGTTGAAGGCAAATTATTTCTTTCCAAGATACTGCAGGTATTAAGATTTTGTATATACATATGATATTCCTTGGGCTTCCCAGGTGGTGCTAGTGGTAAAGAACCTGCCTGCCAATGCAGGAGATGTAAGAGACGGGAGTTTGATCCCTGGGTTGGGTTCGTTCCTTGGGTTGGAAAGGAACCCTGCCTGGAGAATCCTATGGCCTGGTGGGCCAAAGTCCATAGGGTTGCAAACAACTGAAGCGACTTAACACGCATGCACACACATATTATTTATGATTAAAGGACTTTTGAGTTCTTAGTAGGAGTACTACAGAGTAGTCACTACTATTTCTATTCTAAATATTTTATATTCTCAACAATTAATGAGACTTTTCTGCATAAAAATTCATTAATAAAATTTTATTAACCTTGAAAAGTTATAATAAGCATATATTCTTTCTTACCTCTCCATTTTCTGCACAGTTTAATACAACTGGTGGTCCAATAACTCTACAATCAGCCTTGTATAACTCATTAAAGACAGAATCCTGGAAGTCCATGACTATGAATACATTTTCAAATTCTGGAGAATCCAAACTTTTAAATTCTTCAACTGATTCCATCTTTACAAATGGCACTTTAATTTCCTTGATTTTTTCCATGGAGTTATTAAGAAATAAAATTTATATATTATAAAATCAATTATAAATCTTTCTAAATAAGACCCCATAATCAACTCAGTATCAACATTTTTATTTGTATATTTGTAGAAATGTAGAAACTTAAGTTTTAAATCATACAGTGAGCGTTATACTTAATAGTGAACAGTCATATTTCTTTAGTTATTTATATAAACATATCTCTACATTAAGATTTTAAATTTTGAAAATTATTATAAAGGCGTAAGTTTCTGACATGACTTAGTACTCATTATAAAGCATCTAGTATGGATATAAAAATAGGGATGATGAATTTTTTAAGTACATGTATTTTGATAGTAGCATGCCTTAGAAAGATATCCACAGTTGCTTTTAATTCTGACTGAGAAAATGATGCCATATGCATAGTTCTTCCTCCACAAATTATAGTCAGAAAAAAAGGAAAAAATACTATGACATGTAACATCTACAAAAAGTTCAGTTTATATGAGGGAAATAAGAGAAAGATAAGAAAATATGGCAGCAACTACAACATTGTATACACAGGATACAAAAAGGCAACTGTGTAATGTACATCCCTGAAAAAGAATGAAGATAGTTAAGTATCTACATGACTTGTGTAAAAAAAACAGAACCATTTAAAAGAAAATTCAAATGGGTGAGTCAATATTTGGGCTTTACTTTCCAGGCTGATGTGAAGGAATGAATTGTGTATCCCAAAACTCATGTTGAAGTCCTAAACCCCTGTACCTCAGAACGTTACTATTTCGAGATATGGCTTTTCAAGATGTAATAAAGGTTAAATGAAGTCACATGGGTGGATTCTAGTCAGACTGGATTAGTGGTGGATAGGTGTCCTTATAAGAGAAGGAAATCTGGACATACAAAAGAGATATGCATGCACAGAAGATAAGGCATGTGAAGATAAAGCAAGAAGATGGCAGTCATCGACAAGCCAAGGAGAAAGGCCTCAAGAGAAATTAAACCTGCTGGCACCTTGATCTTGGACTTTGGCCTCCAGGAAAGTGAGAAAACATATTTCTATTGTTTGAGCCACCCAGCATATATTATTATGGAAACCCTCACAATCTAGTATTAGCTGGTATAGGGAATTAGAAATATTTCATACAGTGAGGTAAATTCCCTGATGACTGTCAAATATTGACTTGCAATTGTGGAAGTAAAGCAAGAATTTAGAATAAAATAAAATTATTCAGAAAAAACTAGAGTTTAAAGTATTAGATCTTCACAAATACATAAGTGAAATGTCATTTAAATTTAACAATGCCAAATTACTCTATAAGGATTTCATTATTTATAGAACATTATAGTTTGAGGTTTCAGAAACATTCTAATTTTAAAATAAATGTCATAGTTTTCATTAATCTAGCTTCAGAGTGCTCAAAGTATACCTCGTGTCTACTTTAGGCCCAATCACCATTAAGTGGACTATAGAATACAATCAAAGGAAGTGCAGCATGCCACATGCAATGAAATGCTTGACCTACCATATTAACAATACTTTTTATTAATTTTTCATCCGATTTTCCAGGACAACTTTCTTTTATCTTTATAACAGGGACTTCCATTATTTTAATAGTCTGTGGAAAAGAGACTTAATTATGAGATTAAGAAAACTATAAATTTATTTATGCACCGATGGAAGGAAAATAGTCTCTGTCAAAAAAAATAAAAAGCTAAATCTCCATACCTTTAAGGCTTTTATAAGTTCTTCTTGTTTTCCAGCTTCTTGAACCAGTATGACTCTTGTTTCAATCTGAGGCATTTCTTCTATTAAAATTAAAAATGTTTAAGTAAAACACTTTTATTATTCACTAACATCGAAATCAGTAGTCTCCAACCCCTTTTTTGGCTATATCTGTAATGTTTTTCATCTTTAAGATAAAAACATTCCTTGAAATTAAAATGACTTAATTTCTAGCTTTTTAAAAAAATCTGATCAGGTATCATTTCAGAAGAGAAACATACTGTATTATAAACAAAGTATTCAAACATTAGCACTCTTCATAACCAAAGAAAGCATTCACTAACTTGCAGAGTCATCCTCTTAAATAGCACATACAACTTTAGGAAAGATAGGTTTACACAGTGGAAAGGGAAGAAGTGGCTCTTCACCTGACCAGTCCTAACTGAATATATTCTAGCTAACAATATTGCAGCTAGACTGCCCTCACATACAGCAAAAGCAATATCCAACAAGACGCCCTCTCCTTCGAAGTTGGAAAATGCCAAACAACAATAAAAAAATTTAGTGTAATGGGTTTTTGTTAACAAATTTTTACTGAATGCCTGTACCCTAACTTAACAATATTATAGTCAAATCATAAGAAAATCGCTAGTTAGTAAGTTTAGGATTAAAAGAGTACTTTGGCATTTTAAAGCAGGTAACATGTTTACCTTCAACACATGAAGTAGATCCAATAAATAAGTTGTCCTTAGAAGTTTCGGGAACTTTAGAATCAAAAATGGAAGAGTCTGCCAAGCTTGTACTGCCAGTAGTGGATGTTAATGCACTATTATCAGCCATTGTTTGTTCTCTTCTATGATGGCTGAAAAAAAAATTTAAATAAAATTACAAAAAATGAACATAATTGTTAGGCAAAAACAAGCATTAATACCTACAACTTATAAGAAATATCATTGCCCATTTTTTAAAAATACTGAACCAAAAGAAGTCACTCAACTTCTCTGAGGCTGTTTGCTCTTTTTTATCTGTAAAATAAAGATACTCATACCTGACTCATAGAGATATAGTAAAATAACAATGTACCAAAAGTATTATATGTATAAAAGTACAAAAGTACAGGATGTTACCAGTCAAAAAGTACTCAAAATGTACTCATAAATACTATGCTACCTCCCCCTCCATACCTTTGCCCTCATCCAAACTATTTCTCTTCCTATTTTCATTTATCATGTCACCATCATCCCCTAAATAAATCCCAGTCAAAAACCTGATCCATCCTTACTCTTTCATCCACCTCATCTGCCCTCCCCTAAATGGTGCTGGAGAAGACTCTTGAGAGGCCTTTGGACTGCAAGGAGATCCAACCAGTCCATCCTAAAGGAGATCAGTCCTGGGTGTTCATTGGAAGGACTGATGCTGAAGCTGAAACTCCAGTACTTTGGCCACCTCATGCGAAGAGTTGACTCATTGGAAAAGACTCTGATGCTGGGAGGGATTGGGGGCAGGAGGAGAAGGGGACAACAGAGGATGAGATGGCTGGATGGCATCACCGACTCGATGGACATGAGTTTGAGTAAACTCCAGGAGCTGGTGATGGACAGGGAGGCCTGGCGTGCTGAGATTCATGGGGTTGTAAACAGCCGGACATGAGTGAGCGGCTGAACTAAACTGAACTGAAATTACTATCAATCCCTCAAGCATCTCTGTATCTCTGGGATCCGGCCAGTCTTTTTGTGGCCAATGCCACAATGCCCACTTGATGAAAAGCAACAGTTCCAGAAAACTGACTCTATCACCAGTTTCTTCAGAGGTCACGATCCACATGGTTTTCAGGGTATGGTTCTAAAAATAAATGTGACCATGTTACTTCCCTGCTTCAAACTTGCATGAGAAGGGCTCCTTAGACAATCAAGTTCAAATTCACCGTCCAGTTTACACTTTCATCCTAGTCCACCTATTTAACCTCACCTCCTCTATTTCCCCAAGTCCACATGGACTGTACTGCTCCAGCCATAAAGGATTTCCCAGAATTCTGCAATCAATTTACTTCACACCTACTTGCATTTAATAGGGCTCAGTTCTTCTCCTAGCATGTCTTTCAACCCATCACACCACTTGACTTATCTTCTGTAGATTTCTCCAAACTTCTCAGGTATAACTGGACTGCTCCCTTATCTGTATTTTCATATTACTTTACAAAAATTTCTCCTCTAAAAGATTTCACAAGACAATAACAAGTGTCATTATGATCCTAGACTATGAAAGAAAAATTCTCTTTTTTTTAAATTTCCAGGACTTAAAGAGTTGAAACGTTAAGCAAACCGGGAATAAAGAAAAAGCTGAATAGACCGTCATCAATTCAAATTGGAGTTTTTAATGTAAGTTTATTGTCTTGAGGTAAATTTCCAGAATATTGGGCAAATACAAAGAAGAGGCCCCATCTGATCTAAAGGTGCATACCTTTCCTACATTTTCAGAATAAAAAAATATACAAATAACTTTCACTATATTTTTAACAAAGTAATGTTTAAAGTATTATTAGCCTCATTTCTGCAAAGTGATATCAAATAGTGTGACAAGGTACACACTAATAGACTTAAGCCTGATTATTAAGTGGACTAACTTATATTAGTTGCTTCAAGGTCAAGCAACTCAGCTTCCAGTTTCAACTCTGCACTTAGTAGGTTATGCCTCAGTTTCCACACCAGGAAAAGGTAACAGTACAACTCAAATCCAGTTGTGATAAACTTAATAGATGATGTCTTTACAAGAGTGACAATTATTCATTCTCATGATGCAGGGAAACATTGAAGGCAGGAGGAGAAGGGGGGGGCAACAGAGGATGAGATGGTTGGATGGCATCACTGACTAAATGGACATGAGTTTGAGCGAGCTCTGGGAGCTGGTGATGGACAGGGAAGCCTGGTGTGCCGCAGTCCGTGAAGCTGCGAAGAGTTGGACATAACTGCATGACTGAACTGAACTGATAACATTCACAATGTGAACATTTCTCATTGTTTTACCATAAATCCACATCAATCATTATTTAAAGGCTTCCCAAAGGAGAGCTCCAATAGTTGATAGTAAAAGTCTTAGAATCAGTAATAAACTCTATCCAGCCCTTATTTTTCTGTTAAGTCTCTCACACGTAAATGTTTCTAGTGAAAAAGAAACGCTCTGAACAGGCTTTCATTTCAAGTCCCCTTAAAAGCCTGTTAATAAGAAAAATCCACCACAACTACTAACCTATATGCTACAACTACTGAAGCCAGGGCCCAACTACTGATTTCTGTGCTTGGCAACAGAAGCCACTGCAGTGAGAAGCCAGTGCGCCACAAGGAATGAAGAGAGTAGCCCCAGATCACTCACCACAACTAGAGAAAGACCACATGCAGAAGGAAGACCCAGCACAAACAAAAATAAAATTTTTTAAAAAGAAAGAAAAATCAAGAGATGACTGCTGCTTTAAGGAACATAAGAGTGAGTCTTTAATAAATCAAAAATACCATGAGTTCACACTTATGCCTCTCTGTTTAAAGACCATCAAAACAGGGAAGTAATTAAAAAGTAAAATTGTCTCCGATGACACTATATATGATCAGTTTATTGCCAAAACAGCTTTCAGTCAGTGCAGCTGCTCAGTCATATCCGACTCTTTGCGACCCCATGAATCGCAGCACGCCAGGCCTCCCTGTCCATCACTAACTCCTGGAGTCCACCCAAACCCATGTCCATTGAGTTGGTGATGCCATCCAACCATCTCATCCTCTGTTGTCCCCTTCTCCTCCTGCCCTCAATCTTTCCCAGCATCACGGTCTTTTCAAATGAGTCAGCTCTTCCATCAGGTGGCCAAAGTATTGGAGTTTTGGCTTCAACATCAGTCCTTCCAATGAACACCCAGGACTGATCTCCTTTAGGATGGACTGGTTGGATCTCCTTGCAGTCCAAGAGACTCTCAAGAGTCTTCTCCAACACCACAGTTCAAAAGCATCAATTCTTCAGCACTCAGCTTTCTTTATAGTCCAACTCTCACATCCATACATGACCACTGGAAAAACCATCGCCTTGACTAGATGGACCTTTGTTGACAAAATGATGTCTCTGCTTTTTAATATTGTCTAGGTTGGCCATAACTCTCCTTGCAAGGAGTAAACATCTTTAAATTTCATGGCTACAGTCACCATCTGCAGTGATTTTGGAGCCCAGAAAAATTAAAGTCAGCCACTGTTTCCCCATTTATTTGCCATGAAGTGACTATGACAAAGCCTTTGACTGTATGGATCACAATAAACTGTGGAAAATTCTGAAGGAGATGGGAATACCAGACCACCTGACCTGCCTCTTGAGAAACCTGTATGCAGGTCAGGAAGCAACAGTTAGAACTGGACATGGAACAACAGACTGGTTCCCGACAGGAAAAGGAGTACGTCAAGGCTGTATATTGTCACCCTGCTTATTTAACTTATATGCAGAGTACCTCATGAGAAACACTGGGCTGGATGAAGCACAAGGTGGAATCAAGATTGCTGGGAGAAATATCAATAACCTCAGATATACAGATGACACCACCCTTATGGCAGAAAGTGAAGGAGAACTAAAAGGCCTCTTGATGAAAGTGAAAGAGGAGAGTGAAAAAGTTGGCTTAAAGCTCAACATTCAGAAAACTAAGATCATGGCATCTGGCCCCATCACTTCATGGCAAATAGATGGGGAAACAGTGGAAAACAGCTTTAACATTTAGAAAAAAGATGCATGCTAAAGTTGTATCAACAATCTGATTACAAACTGAAAAGCACTAATAATTTTTTCACATTCATGTATTCTGTAAGCTTTTAAGATAAACACACACACAAAAAAAATCAGTGTTCATAAACCCATACAGATTACTTTTCATCTGAGAACATACTCAAAGAGTTTCTAACTAAATACAACATATGTCTCTTTCCATAACAAAGATAAAATTTGTCATTTAAACAAGTTTCCTTTTATTTTTTTAGGCAATCATCTTTCAGGGTGGAGGAGCTAAATGCCATACTGGACATGTTGGTGGTGTTGTTGACAATAACATTGTTCACATTAGGTAATACTGTCATTAACAAATAACTTTTATTTAACCAATTTGTGGGACTGTTCTAAACCTTTTACTTGCATTCATTTAATCTTTGCAACAATCCTGAGGGGCAGGTACTATTATTATATTCATTTTACAGATAAAGAAACCAAGAGCAGAGAGATAAACTTCCCCCAGGGCATACAGTTGGCAAAACAAACATTCAATTCCGAGCTGATTTCAGAGGCTGCGCTTTTAACCCTTAAACCATACCCATCTGTACGCGGGGTGGAGCGCCGGAAAGGGCTGGCGTTTCACATTAAATACTAAAAACTAAAGATGCCAGGAAGAATCCAAGAGTGAAACCACTAAGGAATCTGAGATAAGCCCCCAAACGCCGCAGCTGCCGGCCCCCAGATTCGCAGAGCCCGTTGTGGCTTACCAACACCCCCTTTCCGACAAGTCCCCCCTTTGCCCAGAAACTCTTTCGGAAAAAATATCCAAGCCGGCAAGCGATAACGAAGCATAGCAGCCAGGAGGACCTCCAGTTCCCACTCTGCAACCCGGCCCCGCTGTTGGGAAGACGGCGGGGTGGTTTCCCGAGCCGGGAAGCCGGGGCTGGGCGCTCCGGAATTCGCGGTCACCGGGGCGGGGCCGCGGGACACAAGCACAGCGGCCCACTGCTCTGGGGACGCCGGCCCACTGCTCTGGGGACGCCGGCCCACTCCCCACCTCCGCCACGCGCACCCACAGAGCCCTCACCACTCTCAGAGGACGCCCTGGAAGTCCCACCTTTTCAAGCACAGGTCCCGCTCACCGTTACCGCCATTCCTCGCCGGCCGCGGCCACAACCAAAGCCAATTCAAAAAGTGAGTCGCTCTCTCTAAAAGCCATGCCGATTGGCGCGTGATGTCAACCTCCTTCCCATTTGCTGGAGTCTCCAGAGGGGCGGTGATTGGCCGCCGCGCTCCTCCCTGCAGGCGCTGACGGATTGGTCGTGCGTGTGTTTCAAATAAACCCAACGGCTCCGACGTCAGAACGTCACGAATTTGTAGAGAAGCGCCGGGACGCGACCAGGAGGTGGCGATAGAGGAACCTGGGTTTCTGTGGGCGTGATTAGCAGGTGTGTCTGAGGCTACCGCTTGTTTACCCAGTAAATATCCCGTTTCCTAGGGAGAGGTTGAGTGGATTTTCCGTCCCCTCAGCGTTTTTGTTTTTTTTTTTTTAATGGATTACGCTCCGCCAGATCCCTTAAATGTAACCTGTGCCTTGACAGATGAATTTTTCCTCAGTGGTTCCTGTGAGTTGTAAGATTTTTCTGCCTGTATGCTTCTGGCTTCAGGAATTTAAACGAAGGTTAAGGGGTTCAGAGTTTGGTAGTCTCTTGGTGTCCAGGACATGGGAACTTAGAGTCTCTCCAGCTGGACTTTCAGAAGCCGCTTATTTATATCCTGACGTAGGTAAAGCACTGTGGTCTGGGCTAGGGAATTTCAAGCATGATTAGAATAAATTCTTAGTGTTTCTAGCACTTTTTAAAATATATAAACTCGCATTTGAAGAAATGTAAAAATATGGCACGAGATTCTAGAACTTTCTGAAGCCAAAGTAAATTGTTTCCTGCTGCACCCCCTCTTCCTCGAGGTCTTTTGCTGCTTTCCTCTGAAGTCTAGCCAAGAATTTATCATTTTTCCTGTAATTCCTATTGCTGTAAAGAAAGTCTTATTTTCTTTGTTTTCTATTAATAAATATAATGCTCTGTGCCACAGTCTCAAAAAAAACACTCCTCCCAAAGGTGAGTTTTGCGTAGTTTCAACCTATTTGCTGGTTAAATAAAGGCAGAAAGGAAAATCCATTGCTAGAATATTAAATTTGGACAAGAGAAGGAAAACATACTTTGTAATGGAACACTTCCTAACATCACAAACAGATCCTCAGTATTTAGAATTTTTCCTAATTTTGTCAGGCCACTTTAGAATGCCTGAAAAGCATGTGATGCATTCCACAAAATGAGTGAAGCAGTGTGGTAATTACTGGTTTCCTTCTTCATAACTGAAGAATATTTACCTTCAGCCCTCCACTTAATGCCATAATAACCGTTACAGCAAGGGCTTCCCTGGAGGCTCAGTGGTAAAGCCTCCGCCTGCAGTGTAGGAGACACAAGAGACACAGGTCCAATCCCCTGTCTGGAAGATTCCCTGGAGAAGGAAATGGCAACCCCTGGAGAATCCCATGGATTGAGGAACTTGGGGGGCTATAGTCCTTGGGGTCGCAAAGAATTGGGCATGATTTGAGCATGCACGTGAAGGTTAGGGCAAAAGCAAGGAAAAACAGTCCCTGAAATTTCACACACACACACACACACAGCTATTTCACTGTGGAATGTACTTTTGTATTTAAACTAGGGTGTGCCCAGCATTCCAGAAAGCCTCCAGACTGAAAAGATATTAAGCTGGTGAGGAAAGAGTCCAACACAGCTGAGCACACACACAGTGAAGAGAGCATCTTATTTCCTCTGTGTATTGTTTCCTGTTAGGCTTTGTACACAAATTTATTGATTTCCTACAATGTATCACCATACAAATTGTATGATAGCCTAAGAAAAGTTATACTTGATTTTTTTGGCCCCACAACATGTGGAATCTTAGTTCCCCAGCCAGGGACTGAACCCATGACCCTTGTATTGGAAGTATAGTCTTAACCACCAGACTGCCAGAGAAATCTCTGTATTTGATTCCTTTTAAGGGATATATGGCAGTTTGACTAGCAAACAGGCACTATCACGTTCTAATATTTCTTAACCTAGTGACATCCTTTTCATCTCCTAGGCACATAACTGCAGGCAAATAACTAAACTTTCTATGCCTCAGTTTGAGTTTTTATAAAAGGGCAATTACCTCGTTACTGTTGTTGTGAGGATTAAAATTTGATATGTATAATTAAAACATAGTCTTAGCAACCAAACAACAACAACAAAGCATATAATAAACAGTAGATGTTAACTGTTACTGTTATTTTTACTGTTACTCTGGCTGCTGCTGCTGGTGCTATTACCACTACCGTTAACTCAGCTGCAGCCCTATAATTACCTGATGGGACTGATGTTTTCTACACTGCCTTCTCAACTCTGACCACAGGAGCAATGGTTCCTGTTTCTGTTCCCTTTGCCCCAGCATTTCCCCAGCCACAAATCCTACTACCTACCAGACCAAGCTTGTTGTAGCAAAGACCTCCATCACATTCTTTTCCTACCAGAGAGAGGACAGTCCTTCCACACCAAACCTGATCTCTCTTCTCTTTTAAGGGAAGGCTTGCAGTGCTCATGATGTCTCCTCTTGTCTGGAAGATAAGGCCATCTTGCTGCTGGCCTTGGCCAGGCTTCTGTCCTCTTCCAAGGCAGGTCCCAGCCAAGATTTTTTATGTGAAATGTGTCTCTTCACCTTCACTGGAAATGTAGTTATTGAATGCATGTATCAAGGGGACAAAACTGTTTACAGTCCAGGATAGATAGATCAAAATAAGAACTTCCTTGAAAGAATAGACCATTTAAAAAAATTCTTATGTCTTTCACAAGATGCTGAATGAACAGGCTTCAAACAAAAATACTGCAAAAATTGAATTAAATTTAAGTACTTAGTATATTAAAGTGTGTGACGTTTTCATCAAGCAATAAGATAATTTCTGAGGTGGGGAAATGAAATGTAGAAGGTAGAACTACTAAAATTCTTCCTTTGGAGGATCAGCTTCCCCACCTCCATCTCTGAATTAAGTGGCACACTGGACCGTCTTTCCTGACTTAATCTTATATGTTTTTACTTCAGTTTATCCCCTCCTCTTTGTGTGTAGTTTCTTTCTTCCCTTACTCCCTCCCTTGTCCATCTCCATCTTCTTTTTTCATCCGTACTCCTTCAGGGCAGCAGAGAATGGGGAGTTAGAAAAGTTAGTTTAGAATTATGGAACATCTTTCTCCACCCTATATCCCGCCACACACATTCACAAATATGCACATTGCCCATGCCATCACTCTTCAAATCAGAATGAACAAGATTTCTCATAGCTTTGTGGTTTGTTCTTATCTGCTAATAAGAACTAGTATATCTAAAAGAATTATTAAATTTGTTTCAATAAATGGGCAATATTCATTGTGATGAACTTTGTTTCTATTACCTAAAGGTGTGATGAAATATGTTACAATTTCTAGGTTTTATTTTTTAAGTATGAAATGTCATCAACCAATAATACTATTTTATAGTAAATTTTAATATTTCATTATAGGATTAAATGTTTTACCATAACTAGATATTGTAATGGCACACAGAACTCATGTAATTGTTTTTCTCCTGTATTGTCATACTTTTCCCCTCAAAGCATTTATGACATACATAACTGTATATAAAGCCACAGCAGGTAGAGATAGAAAGATTCAGTTTCTCTAAGAATTTATCATTTAAGATTTTTGTTTCAAAATCTTTAATGAGTAGCCATGGAATTCTGTACTTTCTTGAAGTACAGTCATTAACATTTTCCAATTAAACTGTCATATTTCCAGCTTGGTTTTAATATAGCATCTTCTAACTTGTCATCTCTGCCTGTGAAACAAGCTTTAGAAATTATAATCACTGTGATACAGAAGAAGTTATTATACACCTCAATAGTCAGTAATTAGGATATGAATCATTGCTTTATTTTTATGAATCATTAGGCTATAAATCACTTGAATAGATTTGCAAGACTATACAAATTTACCACTTAAAGTTTCACTTGAACAAATAGAATTAGCTTTCCTTGATGAAGCAAGCCGTTTCTAAATATGATGAGGCCATTTTTTCAATTATGTAATTTGATTAGTAAAATTTTAGTGGAAAGAGAAATTTCAGTTCACTAGTCTCATTCTTTCTTTTACAAATGAATATTATGAAGGCCCACGACATAAAGCTTATATTCCTTTACCAAGGTCAGGTAACTAGTTAATGCCAAAACAAATATCAAAACTTTTATTTCTATTAATCTGTTTTGTCTTTTATTAAATTAAAGATACTAATAATACTAATTTATATTTCACATTAAACTTAAAAGTTGTTGTTGTTTAGTCGCTAAGTTGTATCTGACTCTTTTGTGACCCTATCGACTATAGCTCACCATGCCCCTCTGTCCATGGGATTTCCCAAGCAAGAGTACTGGAGTGGGGTGCCATTTCCTACTCCAGGGGATCTTCCCGACCCAGGGATCAAACCTGCATCTCCCACACTGTCAGGTGGATTCTTTACCACTGAGCCGCCTGGGTAGCCCAAACTCAAAAGTACCAATATATTTATTCATACTGCTTATATATTTTATTTTTGAATACATTAAGGTGCTTTCAGTCCCATAAGAGCCTTGTTAGTCATGTTCACCAATGTATTGATCTCTAGCACCTAGCAACGGTTCCTGGCACATAGGATGTTCTCAAAAGTTATTGCATAAATAGCATTGTAATTGATCTCTAAGAATCCATATTGCCTTCCTCTAATTAATTATCCAGTCTGCATTCAGAGTGACATTATGCAAATCCAAACTCATCATATCACTATCTCCTTAAAACGCTTCAATCCTACTAGGCCTACATGACCTGACCTCTACTCATTTCCAGCTTCATCTTATACCATGCTCACTTTCTTCCTCTTGAGTTCTATTCCTGCCTTTCTTCTCAAAGATTTTTGCATCTACTCTTCTCTCTACCAATTCCTTTAATCCTCATTCTTTTAACTTAGAGTAGGCGACTTCTACTCATCCTTTTAGCATTTGTTTACTTAGTATTCCCTGGAAGGTCTTTTCTCACTACCCACACCATCAGAAGCCTCATTATACAGCACCCAGCACCATGACTGTCTCTTTTGTGATACTTATCAAAGATGCGATTATTGAATTTATGTCTGTCTCCTCCAGTATCTAATCTACACCAAAGGGAAATTGTCTTTTTGTTCATCATTTTATCCATGTGCTTAGCACATAGAATACACTCAATTAAATATTTGTTGAAATAACAAGTAAATGAATTAATGATTGAATTTATTTTTATTATAAGATCACTGATACCTTTTCTATAAAATAATAAAAAAAGGTTTCTTTTCTTCATTTTGGCCATGCAGCTTGAAGGATCTCAGTTCCTTGATGAGGGATTGAACCCAAGTCACAGCAGTGAAAGCTAAGCTTTTCTATTATTTTTATTCCAGTTCAGTTCAGTTCAGTCACTCAGTTGTGTCCAATTCTTTGCAACCCCGTGAACTGCAGCACACCAGGCCTCCCTGTCCATAACCGACTCCCAGAGTTTACTCAAACTCATGTCCACTGAGTCGGTGATGCCATCCAACCATCTCATCCTCTGTCATCCCCTTCTCTTCCTGCCTTCAATCTTTCCCAGCATGAGAGTCTTTTCAAATGAGTCAGTTCTTGCATCAGGTGGCCAAAGTATTGGAGTTTCTTCTTCAGCATCAGTCCTTCCAATGAATATTCAGGACTGATTTCCTTTAGGATGGACAGGTTGGATCTCCTTGCAGTCCAAGGGACTCTCAAGAGTCTTCTCCAACACCACAGTTCAAAAGCATCAATTCTTCAGCGCTCAGCTTTCTTTATAGTCCAACTCTCACATCCATACATGACTACTGGAAAAACCATACTTTGACTAGATGGACCTTTGTTGGCAAAGTATTGTCTCTGCTTTTTAATATCCTATCTAAGTTGGTCATAGCTTTTCTTCCAAGGAGCAAGCGTCTTAATTTCATGGCTGCAGTCACCATCTGCAGTGATTTTGGAAACCCCAAAAATAAAGTCTGTCACTGTTTCCACTGTTTCCCCACTATTTGCCATGAAGTGATGGGACTGGATGCCATGATCTTAGTTTTCTGAATGTTGAGCTTTAAGCCAACTTCTTCACTCTCCTCTTTCACTTTCATCAAGAGACTCTTTAGTTCTTCTTCACTTTCTGCCATAAGGGTGGTGTCATCTGCCTATCTGAGGTTATTGATATTTCTCCCAGCAATCTTGATTCCAGCTTGTGCTTCATCCAGCCCAGTGTTTCTCATGAGGTACTCTGCATATAAGTTAAATAAGCAGGGTGACAATATACAGTCTTGACGTACTCCTTTTCCAATTTGGAACCAGTCTGTTGTCCCATGTCCAGTTCTAACTGTTGCTTCCTGACCTGCATACAGGTTTCTCAAGAGGCAGGTCAGGTGGTCTGGTATTCCCATCTGTTTCATAATTTTCCACAGTTTGTTGTGATCCACACAGTCAAAGGCTTTGGCATAGTGAATAAAGCAGAAATAGATGTTTTTCTGGAACTCTCTTGCTTTTTTGATGATCCAGGTGATGTTGGCAATTTGATCTCTGGTTCCTCTGCCTTTTGTAAATCCAGCTTGAACATCTGGAAGTTCATTGTTCATGTACTGTCGAAGCCTGGCTTAGAGAATTTTGAGCATTACTTTACTCAAAGTAATGTGAGTATGTGAGATGAGTGCAATTGTGTGGTAGTTTGAGCATTCTTTGGCATTGCCTTTTTTAGGGATTGGAATGAAAACTGACCTTTTCCAGTCCTGTGGCCACTGCTGAGTTTTCCAAATTTGCTGACATATTGAGTGTAGCACTTTCACAACATCATCTTGAAATAGCTCAACTGGAATTTCATCACCCCCACTAGCTTAGTTCATAGTGATGCTTCCTAAGGCCCACTTGACTTCACATTCTAGGATGTCTGGCTGTAGGTGAGTGATCATAGATGAGTGACCACTCCTCTAAAAATGGTTCTATTATTTTTACTTTAATTCATATTTATGACAATTTTTCAGGAAAAATTAAGCAACATATTTCCACAATTAATAAATTTACAAAAGGATAAAATAATTTACATGTTTAATTGAAAGTTGAGTGTATTACCAAAGAATAGAATGATTTTTATACTGTATTTAGCCCAACTATAAATGGATAAGAGTTAATACTAAGGGTATGAAACTGATCAGATAAAATGTGCCATTGTTTATGAATATAGGCAATTATCCATGTCAAAAATTCAATTTTCCTGCAACCTACACTTTGATACATTATACACTAATACTTATAAATTGCCTGTTCCATACTATCAACTGACTTGTAAACATCCAAGTTATCCCAAAGTGATTCTGTCTTCATTTTAGTTTTGACAGTAACTCCATCTCTGTAAGGTAGTATTTACTATGACAACAATTTGAATACGTTGATTATACTTAGAAATCCTTTGTTGCTGCTGTTTAAATGAATGGAAAAAATGTAATTGCAATTCAGTTGAAATAAAAATGGAACATAGGCCATCAAAAAATTGTGGATATTTGGCCTCAATTGGCATAGACATTTAGCATAAGCAGACTTACTGTGGGCTTAATAATAGAGGAAAAATTATATGTAAGAAATAATAGAAATGCATTGGGAAATATTTTAAAGGTGAGATAGTGTTGTGATATTCAAGTGCATAATGCAACTATATATAAATCCCATGCCTAGAAAAAAATTAACATAAATGAAATATACAAAATGTTGTTAGTGTTTGTATCTTGATTGTTGCATTTAGGGAGATTATTTCTTTCTCTCCTTTCCCTGTTTTTGTTTTTTTTTTCTGTACTTTTCCAATTTTCTATCATGACTGTTTTAGTGGATAGTTGTTTTCCTGGCTGTTGAACCCTTCCTTCCTAAAAATGGTGATTTCCCTTTTGAGGAATTCCTCATTGAATATGGTTTTAATGGGAGGTAATGTTTGTCTGTTACCATAGATTTGAGTGGAGCCATCCTCTTCCCGTGATTAGAGCTCGGTCAATCTTATGCTTTCTCAGAGAACATTGAATTTTTAGCATGTGCTGAAGATATGGAAGGGCTTCCCTTGTGGCTCAGATGGTAAAGAATCTGCCTGCAATGCAGAAGACCTGGGTTAGATCCCTAGATCAGGAAGATCTGCTGGAGAAGGGAATGGCTACCCACTCCAGTATTCTCGCCTGGAGAATTGCATGAACAGAGAAACCTGGTGAGCTACAGTCCATGGGGTTGCAAAGAGTTGGACATGACTGAGACTAACACGGACGTACAAACATGTGGAGAGGGTTAAGGATCATATACATTCTAATAGCTTCAACAGTATGCAGAGCAGATACTTTGGGTACAGTAATCTTGGCTTATGTTTCCACTGCCTATATCTCTGGAGCTCTCTAGCTTCTGCCCATTTCTCAAGGTTGACCCTTATACTGATTCTGTGAATTTGCAAAGTAAATTAAATCCTTTTTCACTTCAAGATAGATTTGGTACCAAGTTCCAGTGAGGATGTGGAGTAACATGACCTCTTATACATTGCTGGTGTGGATGTTTCTTACAAAGTTGAACACAATTGCCAAAAGACCCAGTAATACCATTCTTATGTATGAGAGTCTTTTTTTCCCCCCCCACTCTCAAGATCATAGCTTATTTATTACTTCAGATTAAAAGATAGTATGCATATTAGGGAATCTTAAAATTCAACTCTGGAATTATACACCATCTAGTACTTTTGCATTGAATGTTAACCCCCCAAAAAAATCTCTAAACACCTGAAGGTCCCATTAGAAACATGAACTATGGTAATTAAAAAATTGACATTTAATTTATTCAATATTTAGTATTTACATAATGAAGCCACTGGTAATAAAGAAATAGTAAAAAATAAACTTTAAAAAGCAAAGATTTATATTCTTACAATATGCTAATTATCATAATTGTATGTAAAAATTAAAACATAACAGAACTTTCTGTTACAAAATTCTTAATCATCTGAGTTGTAGTCATTACTTGCTAACAATTTACATGCAACATCTGTTAGCACTCATACTTGATTTTTTCCCCCAAGAAAGTGTGAGTAGATATTTAAGAGCAGACATTAATTTACTTGTGGACAGAAAAAAATAAAACTGTATTTAAGATTAGTATTGGGGACTTTCCTGGTGGTCCAGCATATAAGACTCTGCACTCACAATGCAGGGGATCCAGGTTCTACCCCTGGTCAGGGAACTAGACCCTGCATGCTGGCACAACTAAGAGCCCAAATGCCAAAATCAAAGGTCCTGCATGCCACAACTAAGACCCAGCCCAGTCAAATAATAATAGATTTTTAAAATAATCTTAAAAAAAGACTAGTACTCATCAGTAGCCTCTTCTCTATAAAGTGATAAAAATAATAAGACCAAAAAAATTCCAAGATGGAGTTGCATAGGCAGAGAGAATCATGCATGGCACAGCTCAAAAAAATCTTGGGACTAATCAGACACACATCTTTTCTCTCCCCTTCAATGATGAGAAGTGGGTTTGTCATCAAATTATAACAACTGTAGCAAGTAAGTGGCACCAGATGTACAATTAATTAAATCTTGCAAAATACTGAGATGGGAAGGGGTGGTCAAGAGGAGGATCAATTTATATATCATTCAAACTATATACACCATAAGGCTTCCTGGTGGCTCAGATGATAAAGAATTCACCTGCAGTGTGGGAGACCTGTGTTCGATCCCTGGGTTGGGAAGATCCCCTGGAAAAGGGAACGGCTACCCACTCCAGCATTCTTGCCTGGAGAATTCCATGGGAAGAGGAGCCTGGCAGACTACAGTCCATGGGGTCACAAAGAATCAGACACAACTGAGCGACTTTCACTTTCATATACAGCATAAGTGAAATGAATGAAGCTCATCCCAAACTGGCTGTGAAACAATTAGACCTTTATAACCTTTATAACCTAAAATTATAACGTGTAATAATACAATATATTTATATAGGAGGCAACATCCAAGCAACCTTATATTATTTACTGTGTTGTTTCCACTTAAAAATAATTTTGCTAAATATATATCTCAACTGAGCACTGTATATAAAATATCCTAACAGATACAGATATTTACCTTTGGTGAGTTAAAGACCTTTTGGTGACTTCTGTCTGATTTGCAGGCAGAATGCTACATGTACACACACATGTGGAAAAACTCAACCTGAGGTAATCCAAAAGATGTGCATGGGAGGAGACTTTGAGGAAATTTTATTCAAAATTGCTAAAAACTGGGAAAAAAAAAACCCAAGTGCATATCATTAGTGAATGCATAAAAAGGAAATACAAAACCTGGGAAAATAATCAGCAGTTTACATGCAACAAAATGGATGACTCTTACAAGCATCATATTAAGTGGGAAAAAAAAAACCAGAAACAAAAAATCTACATGTTGTATGACTCCATTGATGTCGCATTCTGAAAAAGACAATGATAAAGGGACAAAAAATATATCAATGGTTGACAGGGTGAAAGGGTAGGAGTTGGTCTACTGCAAAATGGCATAAGAGAACTCTTTGGGATGATGAATGGAAGTACTCATGTCTTGATTTGGTAGCAGTTACACAAATGTACATCTTTGCCAAAGGTCATGAATTTTACTGTACTGAGTAATATTTTAATAAACGTGACTTTTAAAAAGAGCCAAATGGAAATTTTGGCATGGAAAATAAAATATCTAAGCTAAAAAATTAACTGGGTGGACTAAATAGTAGATTGTCATTAATGATAATAATAATAGTGGGAGTACTAGCCGAGATGGCGGCGGCTGCAGCGATTCGTGGGGTCCGAGGGCAATTGGGCTTTCGTGAAATTCGTATCCATTTGTGCCAGCGCTCGCCAGGCAGCCAGGGTGTCAGGGACTTCATTGAGAAACGCTATGTGGAGCTGAAGAAAGCGAATCCCGACCTGCCCATCCTAATCCGCGAGTGCTCGGATGTGCAGCCCAAGCTCGGCCCGCTACGCATTTGGCCAAGAGAAGAATGTCTCTCTGAACAACTTCAGTGCTGATCAGGTAACTAGAGCCCTGGAGAATGTGCTAAGTAGCAAAGCCTGAAGTCTCCACTGAGGATTAGGAACAACAGCCCCAGAGTCTGGGCTCTGCTGGACTGAGTACAATGTGAAGAAATGTATTCTGTTCTGTATAAAGATTGTGCTGAAAAAAAAAAAATAATAATAATAGTGGGCTAAATAGTAGATTACCCCTATTGCACTAAGGAGAAGGATGGGCTTAATAACAGAATGGAGTCAGTCAACTTGAAAATAAATCAATAAAAAGTATCCAATTGTAAGAACAAAGAGAAAATTTTTGGATAAACAATGAAAGCTTTTTGGAACCTGTGGGAAAGTGTAACTATAATTGGAATCCCAGAAGGAGAGAGAGAAAGGGGGAAAATAATTTTAAGAAACAATGACCCATATGTTCTCAAATTTGGCAGAGACATAGCTTTTGCCAGAAGAAAAAGTTTCTATTTCAAGACAAATTAGGATAAATACAAAGAATGGCTTGCATATCATGGTCAAATTGTTGAAATCCAAAGAAAAGGCAACATCTTAAAAGCAGCCATGGGGGAAAAAAGACACATTACAAATAAGAGGACAACAATTTGCAAATAATACTGACTTCTCATTAGAAACTGTGGAGACCAGGAGACCAGTGGTACAACATTAAACAAATACTGAAAGAAAAAACTTAGTAGTTTTTAGTTTTAGTTTTTTTAGTTAGTACCCAAATTCTATATCCAGTGAAAATATCCTCCCAGAACGAAGGCACAATAAAGACATTTCAAGTAAAGGAAAACCAAGAATTAATTGCTAGCATACTGACATTACAAGAAATGGTAAAGAAAGTTTTTCAGGCTGATGATTCTACCTAGAAACTTTAATCCCCAGGTAGAAATGAAGAACTTTAAGAAATGCTAGGTAACTGAGTAAATGTAATTGAAATCTATTGATTTCTTTAAAACACAGATAACTGCTTAAAACAAAATTGATAGTCTTTTCTATGGGGTGAAATAGAAATGAAATATATATATAACAATGACAGCATAAGGAAAGGCAGGAGGTAGTGGGCTTTCTTGGTGGTAGAGTGGATAATGATCTTTCTGCCAAGGCAGAGGACTCAGATTTGATTCCTGGTTTGGGAAGATTCCACATGGCACAGAGCAGCTAAGCCTATGCACCATGACTACTGAAGCTGGTGCACCTGGAGCTTATGCTCCTCAACAAGAGAAGACAGAACAATGAGAAGCCTGCACGCCACAATAAAGGATAGCCCCCACTGTCCACAACTAGAGAAAGCTCACACACGGTGTATTAAAAAGCAGAGACAATTACTCTGCTGACAAGGTCTGTTTAGTCAAAGCTATGGTTTTACCAGTAATCATGTATGTATGTATGTGAGAGTTGGACCATAAAGAAGGCTGAATGCCAAAGAATTGATGCTTTTGAACTGTGGTGTTGGAGAAGACTCTTGAGAGTTCCTTGGACTGCAAGGAGATCAAACCAGTCCATCCTAAAGGAAATCAGTCCTGAATATTCATTGAAAGGACTGATGCTGATTCTGAAACTCCAGTACTTTGGCTAACTGATGCTAAAAGCTGACTCATTTGAAAAGACCCTGATGCCAGGAAAGATAGAAGTCAGGAGGAGAAGGGGATGACAGAGGGTGAGATGGTTGGATGGTATCACCAACTCAATGGACATGAGTTTGAGCAAGCTCTGGGAGATGGTGATGGACAGGGAGGCCTTGTGTGCTGCAGTCCATGGGGTCACAAAGTGTTGGACATGACTGAGAGACCAAACAACAAAAATATACACAGCAATGAAGACCGAGCACAACCAAAAATAAATTATTTTTTTAAAAAAGAGAGACAGGAGATGGTAAATGAACTCCTATGGTTGTAAAGTTTGCACAAGTTGTTTTAATCTATTTAGGCTGTTAGAACAAAGAGACTGGGTGGTATACAAATGGCAGTAATTTATTGCTCACAGCTCTGTAGGCTGAAAGTCCAAAATCTGGGTTACAGCATGGTGAGGTTCTGGTGAAGACCTTCTTCCGGGTTGCAGACCTCTGATTTCTTACTGTATCCTCACATGGTAGAAGGGGGAGAGGTCTCTGTGCAGTCTCTTTTATAAGAAAAACAATCCCATTCACGAGGGCTTCACCCTCGTGACATATGCACCTTCCAGAGGCCCTACATTCTAACACTATTACATTGGGCATTGAGATTTTTACATATGAATTTTGCAAGGATGCAAACATTGAGACCATAGCACATGTTATGTGAAGTGGAGTATGAAAGTTGACTCTATACTGCAATCCCTAGAGAAAACACTAAATTAAGAATTCAAAGAGGCATAAATAAAAATGCAAAGAGGCAAAGAAAGATTGGGAAATCCCGTGGACAGAGCAGCCTCGTGGGCTACAGTCCATGGGGTCACAGTGAGTCGGACATGACTGAGCAACTAAAGCAACAAAATTCAAAAACGTTTAAACCAGAAGAAGGCAGGAAAAGGGAAAAGAAAGAACAAAAAAATGACAATCAAAAAAAAAAGTAATAAATGATAGATCTAAATCTGGAAGATTTAAACAGACACTTCACAAAAGGATACAAACTAATGGTAATGACCAAGACACACATTAAAAAAAAAAGTGCTCTGTGTCATTCGTCATCAGAGATATGCAAATAAACAGCAAAATGAAATTACACTGTACACGCATTAGAATGTAAAAAGACTGATAAATCAAAAAGACCCAGATTTCCACACAGTCTGTCTCTCCCATCAGGAAGCTTCCACAAGCCTCTTAGCCTTATCCGTCAGAGGTCAGACAGAATGAAAACCACAGTCACAGAAAACTAACCATACTGATCACATGGATCACAGCCTTGGATAACTCAATGAAATTATAAGCCATACTGTGTAGAGCCACCCAAGACAGACAGGTCATGGTGGAGAGTTCTGACAAAACGTGGTCCACTGGAGAAGGGAATGGCAAACCACTTAGTATTCTTGCCTTGAGAACCCCATAAAAAGTATTAAAATAGGCAAAAAGATATGACACTGAAAGATGAACTCCCCAGGTCAGTAGGTACCCAATCAGCTCCTGGACAAGAGTAGAGAAATAACTCCAGAAAGAATGAAGAAATGGAGCCAAAGCAAAAACAATACCCAGTTGTGGATGTGACTAGCTATGGAAGTAAAGTCCAATGCTGTAAAGAGCAATATTTGCATAGGACCCTGGAATGTTAGGTCCACGAATCAAGGTAAATTAGAAGTGGTCAAACAGGAGATGGCAAAAGTGAACATCAACATTTTAGGAATCAGTGAACTAAAATGGACCAGAATGGGCGAATTTAATTCAGATGACCATTATTATATCTACTACTGTGGGCAAGAATCCCTTAGAAGAAATGGAGTAGCCCTCATAGTCAACA
The DNA here is from genome assembly GCF_019320065.1 of Cervus canadensis. Lineage (NCBI taxonomy): Eukaryota > Metazoa > Chordata > Mammalia > Artiodactyla > Cervidae > Cervus > Cervus canadensis. The sequence goes on from NC_057392.1 coordinate 69,617,513, forward strand.
AAAGAGTCCAGAATACAGTCCTTGGGTGCAATCTCAAAAACAACAGAATGATCTCTGTTCATTTCCAAAGCAGACCATTCAATATAACAGTAATCCAAGACTATGCCCCAACCACTAATGCTGAAGAAGCTGAAGTTGAATGATTCTGTGATGACCTACAAGACCTTCTAGAACTAACACCAAAAAAGATGTCCTTTTCATCATAGGGGACTGGTATGCAAAAGTAGGAAGTCAAGAGATATCTGGAGTAACAGGCAAGTTTGGCCTTGGAGTACAAAATGAAACAGGGCAAAGGCTAACAGAATTTTGCCAAGGGAACACATTAGTCGTAGCAAACACCCTCTTCCAACGACACAAAAGAGTCTACACATGGACATCACCAGATGGTTAATACCGAAATCAGGTTGATTATATTCTTTGCAGCCAAAGATGGAGAAGCTCTATATAGTCAGCAAAAACAAGACCAGGAGCTGACTGTGGCTCAGATGATGAACTCCTTATTACTAAATTCAGACTTAAATTGAAGAAAGTAGGGAAAACCACTAGACCATTCAGGTTTAACCTAAATCAAATCCCTTACAATTATACAGTGGAAGAAAGAAATAGATTCAAGGGATTAGATCTGATAGATCGATTGTTGGATGGCATCACCAACTCAATGGACATAAGTTTGAGCAAGCTCCAGGAGTTGGTGGTGGACAGGGAAGCCTGGCATGCTGCAGTCCATGTGGTCACAAAGAGTTAGACACGACTGAGTGACTGAACTGAACTAAAATAAAAAAGACTGATAGTACCAAATTTTGGTGATGATGTGAGAAAATCACACCAACCATTATTGGTGGGTGTAAAAAACTCCAACCTCTTTGGAAAAAGTTCTGACTGTTTCCTACCAAATTAAGTATGTGCCTACCCTGTGACATTAATACTTAGGAAAAATCAGTACATCTGACCAAAATAAAAGATTTATATAAGATTTTTCATAGCTTTATTTATAATATCCCCAAACTGGAAACAGCCCAGGTGTCCATCAGAGACTGTATAAACAAACTGTGGTATATTCATACAAGGTAATATTATTCAGTAGGTAAAAAGGAATGAATTGCTGAATCCCACAACAATATGGATGACTGACACTCAAAAACATCATGATGAGTGTAAAAAAGCCTCACAGAAAAGAGGAAGGCTCTTTATATAAGGTTTAAGAACAGTCAAATCTAACCTATTCTGGGGAAAAAAATCAGAACAGTGGTTATCTCTTAGGGAATGGCTGCTGCTGCTGCTGCTAAGTCGCTTCAGTAGTGTCCGACTCTGTGCGACCCCACAGACGGCAGCCCACCAGCCAGCCTCCCCCATCCCTGGGATTCTCCAGGCAAGAACACTGGAGTGGGTTGCCATTTCCTTCTCCAATGCATGAAAGTGGAAAGTGAAAGTGAAGTCACTCAGTCGTGTCCGACTCTTAGCAACCCGGTGGACTGCAGCCCACCAGGCTCCTCCATCCATGGGATTTTCCAAGCAAGAGTACTGGAGTGGTGTGCCATTGCCTTCTCCATTAGGGAATGGAGATAGGGAATAATTGGGAAGGGGCATGATGGCCGTGACAATATTCTGTATCTTGATAGCAGTTTGAGTTTCAGATATGTTTGTTAAACTCAATATATACTTTAGATTTGTTCATTTGTACTGATGTCTGTAGTTCATTTAAAAAAAAAATTTTGCTTATTTATTTGACTGCAGCATGTTTTAGTTGTGGCACATGGGATCTTTATTGTAGCTTGGGCTCTCAAGTGACTGTGAGGGCCCAGTTGCCCAAAGGCAGGTGGGATCCTAGTTCCCTGACCAGAGATCAAACCCATGTCCTCTGCATTGGAAGATGGATTCTTAACGTCTGCACCACCAGAGTACCAGAGTACTCTGCACTCTGCACTACCAAGGTAGTCCTGTAATTTACGTTAAAATATGTAAACAAAAAAAACAGATGAACTAATGTGTATACACAGATATATATAGATATATGGTAAAACCAGAAATAGTAAAACATTAATGGTATCATCTAGATGGTCTGAAAATAGGTGTTCCCTGTAAAATTATTTTGAATTTGTGGTATGAAAATTTTCACAATAAAATTTTGAGGAAAAGATTCAATAAAAATATTTAAAATAAGGGGATTTCAATGAAATATGAATGCAGATTAGATATTTGATAATGTTAGGGAATTATTTTCGTGTGTGTGATAATGGTATTATGGTTATAGTCTTTAAAAATATCTTATCTTTTAAAGAGGCATTCCAAAATAAGAAAATCAGATTTTTTAGATCCTTGCAAGTTTTTCTTTGTTTGTTCCCCAAATTTATACTGTTTTATTCATGTAAATTGCCCTTATGAGTTTACCAGTTCTCTTTTTTCCTATGGTTATGATATATAAGTTCTGGAGCAGAAACAGAACAAAAGAATGACTCAGTGCAGGAATTCACAATTTATGGGATATGAACTCAAAGGTACTGGGACTCAAGAATTTTTAAACAGACAATGACTGAGCTACTGAAATTCTAGCAAGCATTAGGAAGTAGTGTGTAAGATGCTAAAGACCAGAGAGCCACTCACAGGAAAAGAAATTCCATATTTTGGGCAAGGTGAACCACAGGAGACCTAAAATTCAGGCATTTAGGTAATTCCGGAAGTTCTTAACCTTTGCCCTATAGTGAAGAAACTAATTCATGAAGTAGTCTGTGAGTTTTTTTTCAAGATTTGTATAAAATGATGTCAGTGCTTAGAGTAATAACACATAGAAAGCGATCAATGTTAAACATTACTATTGCTGTGTTTTTGACAATTTTTTAAGTACTTATTATACACTGGACACTGTGCCAGGCACTGAGGATAAAACTGTCAAACAACTTGGTGGTGTGGCCTTTGCCACCACTGAGCTCAGAGTTTAGTGAGCTCTGTTTTGACAACCTCCATTTCATCACAGTGCTTTCCTTTTCTTACAGCTGGAGTTCACGAGGCAAAATTGCATGCTGACCATCCATAATAGGTAATTTTACATTAATATATATAAAATAAAAAATGTTTTCCTAATGCATACTAGCATGAAAGTTGTGGTGCTTGATATAGTCACAGACGTTAAAAAAAACCCAAAAACTAATGCTTTGTCTCTCATTATTTTTATCTAATCTTTCACACACAATTGAACTTATTTTATAGAGGCTATTAAAATATTAGGCTATTTTCTCCTTCATTAAGCATAATTTCCTTTAATTTTTTATTAACATTTTGCAGGCTTCTCTTTTTGAAGATTTAAATGGAGCTATTATGTATAGTATCATAGACTTGAAATGTTTATCAATATTTTCAAATTACATTGTTTCATTTTCCTAATTAGAATCCTTTGTTTTCTTTTCTTTTTTTGCATGAATGTGACTGACCACAGAATTGGTATGTATTAAATCACTGCTCTTGGGAACACCAATGTGAAATTAAAAGCCAATATTTTATCATATAGTAAATATTTTTAGACAGCACTCCTATACTGTTTGATTTTTTTAAATTGTAAACCTGGATTACTTTTATAATTTAAAACTTGGGAAAACAAAACAGCCCTAATTGTGCCATTTTCTTTACCAAACCTTTGACTTCCTGCTCCCAAAAGTACCAATCCTGGCACTTTCCCATGAATATCCAAGGTCTTTTACCAACTCTCTCCCAAGTAACAAGTACAAATATCTTCTCATGCTTTAAAAATAAGGAACATAAGTTAAAAGACCCATTTCCTGGAGACTCTTGGAATACCTTAAGGTAGAAACCACATTTTACATATTTATGAATGTAAGTTTTAATAATATTTAGATATTAACTCATTATCCATAAACTTTACAAGTAATAGTATAAATCTCAAAACAAAAATAGATGAATTTTCAGTCTATTAGTCTACTACATTATCTTGTTAGAACTGTAATGAATATATTTACTATCTTACTATCTTAGTTTTCTAAAGAAAAACCAAATATATGTTTGATTATCATAAGATTATTATAGGGAAAAGAATTTCTAGTAAAGCAGACTTTGTTACTGTCTTAAGCAAGGTCTGACTTGATTTACAGACTGTACTTTAGAATTCCTCAAGACAGAAAAAAGTTTTCTTATTGTGGCACAGTTCCTTTTCTTGAACCAGGAGAAGTTGATTTAAACATAGGCTTTGTTTCCTAGGCCATAGGAATAAAGGACTAGGTTCTAGTTTATCATCTTTGGCTTACATCACATTACTGGGCTTTACCTCTACCTGTTTCATTTGGTGGTCCTTTTCGGTATCTCCTCTCAAAATGTGGACACACTATGTCAGGAACCAGTAATCCCACAGTGGTCTTCCATTTCCGTAGGTCCTAAATATTAATAGCTCAGGCTTCGTCAGAGTATACTGGGCTCCACTATATTTGCAAAGGATGTGAATCCTCTTCACAATCCTGGGTTCAAAAAAAAACGTCATTTTCTTTGTTGTTCTTAATTAGGGATGCCTGTCTAAGCTTTCTACTCAACAGAATTGGTGGAAAGTTTAGCTGATTATATAGGAGAATTCATGTAAGGCAGACAGGCTCCACCTCTCTCTAGGATCATAAACAATCTGGGCCATCATATACAACATCAGAAAATTTGGGGGAAAGGATTTGGGTCTTCAGTCCAAATCCTTTGATCACCTCTGAGATGTTAATTATTGATGCCTGCATAAATTATTTACAGGCAGTCACCTCTACTCTTCACGTTGTTGTTTAATTGCTAAAACATGTCCGACTCTTTGCAACGCAATGGATTTTAGCCTGCCAGTCTTCCCTGTTCATAGGATTTTCGAGGCAAGAATACTGGAGTGGGTTGCCATTTCCTCCTTTAGGGGATCTTCCCCACCCAGGGATATATCCTGCATCTCTGAGTCTCCTACATTGGCAGGTGGATTCTTTACCACTGAGCCACCAGGGAAGTACACCTACTCTTTTAATACCATGCTTGAAAAAGAGGATCATCTAGTCCCCAAATCAAGACACGGTTTCAATCCCCAGTCCTCTCCAAGCTGCTCCTATTCAGCAGCCGCGCCATTTCTTCAGTCTCCTGGGGAGCTGCATGGGTCTGAGATCTTCCTCACTCTCAGGACTGCCTCCATCATATTTCAGGAAAAATGCCCCCGAAGCCAGACTTGAATCCATCTTCACCTCAGGGAACTGATCTCTGTCTTCTCCTCTTCCTTCCAATCTTCTGAAACACAAAATGGCCTTCTTCTTTAAGGGCAACGGTGGGAGTGCTGATGAGATCTTTAACATCATGGAGCTTTTTACAGAAAGGAACTCTCACTGCTATGGGTACTTTGTTCAATGCTAACTTACTGCACTAATTATTTAAACATGAATTATTATGAGCTACTAAATCAAAACAAATTAAATTTAAACATTGATTATTTACTTAAACATTGAAGCATATAATTGAACTTTCATATTTATTAGTTAAAAATCATGTCTGATATATCAGTTCAGTTCAGTTCAATTGCTCAGTCGTGTCCGACTCTTTGCGACCCCATGAACCACAGCACGCCAGGTCTCCCTGTCCATCACCAACTGCTGGAGTCTACCCAAACCCATGTCCATTGAGTCAATAATGCCATCCAACCATCTCATCCTCTGTTGTCCCCTTCTCCTCCTGCCCTCAATCTTTCCCAGCATCAGGGTCTTTTCAAATAAGTCAGTTCTTCACATCAGGTGGCCAAAGTATTGGGAGTTTCAGCTTCAACATCAGTCCTTCCAATGAACACGCAGGATTGATCTCCTTTAGGATGGACTGGTTGGATCTCCTTACAGTCCAAGTGACTCTTAAGAGTCTTCTCCAACACCACAGTTCAAAAGCATCAATTCTTCGGCACTCAGTTTTCTTTATAGTCCAACTCTCACATCCATACATGACCACTGGAAAAACCATAGCCTTGACTAGATGGACTTTTGTTGACAATGTGTCTGCTTTTTGATATGCTATCTAGGTTGGTCATAGCTTTTCTGCCAAAGAGCAAGTGTCTTTTAATTTCATGGCTGCAATCACCATCTGCAGTGATTTTGGAGCCCCCAAAAATAATGGCAGCCACTGTTTCCACTGTTTCCCCATCTATTTGCCATGAAGTGATGGGACTGGATGCCATGATCTTAGTTTTCTGAATGTTGAACTTTAAGCCAACTTTTGCACTCTGCTCTTTCACTTTTATCAAGAGGCTCTTTAGTTCTTCTTCACTTTCTGCCATAAGGGTGGTGTCATCTGCATATCTGAGGTTATTGATATTTCTCCCCGCAATCTTGATTCCAGCTTGTCCTTCATCCAGCCCAGCGTTTCTCATATAAGTTAAATAAGCAGGGTGACAATATATAGCCTTGACGTACTCCTTTTGTTGTTCCATGTCCAGTTCTAACTGTTGCTTCCTGACCTGCATACAGGTTTCTCATCTGGTATTCCCATCTCTTTCAGAATTTTCCAGTTTGTTGTGATTCACACAGTCAAAGGCTTTGACATAGTCTATAAAGCAGAAATAGATGTTTTTCTGGAACTCTCTTGCTTTTTCGATGATCCAGCGGATGTTGGTAATTTGATCTCTGTTTCCTCTGCCTTTTCTAAAACCAGCTTGAACATCTGGAAGTTCATGGTTCACGTATTGCTGAAGCCTGGCTTGGAGAATTTTGAGCATTACTTTACTAGCGTGTGGGATGAGTGCAATTGTTCAGTAGTTTGAGCATTCTTTGGGATTGCCTTTCTTTGGGATTGGAATGAAAACTGACCTTTTCCAGTCCTGTGGCCACTGCTGAGTTTTCCAAATTTGCTGACATTTTGAGTGCAGCACTTTCACAGCATCATCTTTTAGGATTTGAAATAGCTCAGCTGGAATTTCATCACCTCCACTAGCTTTGTTTGTAGTGATGCTTCCTAAGGCCCACTTGACCTCACATTCCAGATATCAGACCTTTTTAAATATTATATACACATTTATCATACTAAAAAACAGATTATATTGATTATGAAACTTATTACTACTTTTATATTTCAAGCAACTAAAAAGTACTAATACTCTGGATTTAGATTTATGTTTTTCATTATTTCTATATGATTCTTGTTATTTCTCATTACCCTTAGAGGTTACCTTCCTAGAACTACAGAAATATTAATTACCTTGAGGATTGTAGTGCCAAATTAAAGAGCAGAAAACATCAATGCAGTGTAGCCAAGGTTATAGTTTCTCAACTGTCAGTATATTCAGCCTGGTTTCAAATCTCAGTTGCTGATCTCCAGGTTGTACTTCCTTTTCAAAATTATGTTTGTAGCAAAGTCTCTAATGGAAAATTTAGGATATGCTATTTTGGGCAGAAACAAAGTCAGAGTTGATAAGAACTGCAGGGGATAAATGATGGAGTATTAAAGCTAGAGAACACCTTAACATCAGTCTCTGCTCACTTCATTTTTCAAATGAAGAAAAAGAGAAAAGATGCTGGTGGCAAGGAGACAATTAAGACGGCCAGGAATCGTGATTCTGTGGTCTCCAACAGGATGCTGGCAGTAAGAGAAGGCAGATGTCAGAGGTAAGGTAAACAAAGCTGAAGACTTAACTGCTAACTGATTAAGTTGAAATGCAAGCTTTTGTAATTGGTATCTTGCTATGGGGAGTTGATTTTATTACAAAGGTGTAGTATATTCACAACAAAGGCCTTGTTTCTCAAAGCAATACAATTAGTGGAGCCACTCATGGAGTGATTGCTGTGGAACAGTGCTTTCTTATGTCCCCAACAGGATTGGTTATCAAATTGTTTCTTCCCTCATACTATGCAGTAATTTTAGGGGCTTCAAAACAGTGCTACCTAAAGCATGATCTGTATATTAGAACCAGTCAATAAACTGTTATCAATTCACAGTGAGATAAATACAGAAATTGTATTTTACAGAAAGTATAAACTTTAATACCAGTTTAACATTGCTGTGACGTTCAAGAGCATGAGCAGAGTCACTTAACAAAATATTGGTCTGAGAGGATTGGTAAAGACCCTGGTTCTTCACAGACAATTTGAAAAACTCTGTTTTCAAAGACATGGGAAGGTATTCAAGTATATGAAATTACAAAAGCAGGTGACAAAAATTTAATATTGTACAAGACTATTTTTATAAATATATTCATTTATCCATAGTAAAGATAGAAATATATTAACCAAAAAAGATTAAATAATGTACATAAAATAGTTAGAACATGGCCCGGTACATAAAAATACTCCACGGTTGTTTCTGATGCTGCTGCTGATGCTGCTGGGATCTCTCTGCAGTTGCCGGTCCTGTTCCTGCTGTTCTGTAACCACAGGGATTTTAATTCTATTCCGTAGCTCTGCTGCCGCCACCAAGTGATGAGTGTTCCCTCACCGCTGGTGCAGACCCTGCCCCAGGGTCTCTGCCTTATCACTATGCTGTTCTAAACATGTTCACCATTAATCACAGGTTCTTCCCTTGGCAGCTAAGTCTCTTGACTCCTTTTCTTAGTCTCAACTTTTCTTAGTTTCAACAGGAGTTAACAGGATGTTAAGCCTAACAAGAACCTAAAACTACCTTAGGTTGTTTAAAAATCAAAATGCATAGTGTTGCTTGTGAAAGTCAACTTACATCTTTCTTGCAGTTCTTGATTTAAAAAAGAACACAAGTTTATTTATAGGGGTATAGCTGAAAGAACATAAGAGAACACCTAATGAAGGTTAAGGAGTAAAACTTGGTAAATATGTATCGAAGTCCATAATACAGTTCTGCTATTGCCTAACCATGTAACTTTGAGCAATTTACTTAACCTCTCTTATCTTCTTTCTTAGCCTGAGGTAGTAATTTTGCTTATCACCCCTTCAGCAGTGACTAGCAAAGTATGTGCTCAAAAAATAATAGCTATTGTTATTAACACAACCCTCCATTTACAGAGGGGAAAACTAGATCAAAGAAGCCCAAGATCACATGATTGGTTTATAATTAACTAGAATGTTAGAATTAATGTCAATGTTCTTCCTCATACCCCTCACTGCCATTTATAACTCTATTCTGAAATTCTGTAAATTCTCAGAGATGCCTCAGCATTGTGTTTATTTGTGTCTTGGAAAAAGTGGACAAATATATATGTATATCAGGTTCAGCATATGTTTTTATTATGTGCATTCATTAATTTAATTCTGGAAATGCGGTGGTATAGACCTGTAGATGGGCTTCCCTGGTGGCTCAGCAGTAAAGAGTCTGCCTGCAATGCAGGAGTCACAGGAGACACAGATTCGATCCCTGGGTGGAGAAGATCCCCTAGAGGGGGACATGACAACTCACTCCAGTATTTTTGCCTGGAAAAACCCATGGACAGAGGAGCCTGGTGGGCTACAGTCCATAGGGTTGCAGAGAGTCAGACAGGACTGAAGCGACTTAGCATGCACATAGCACAGACCTGTATATGGATAGAAAGGAGGAAAAAGAATAAATGCAACTAAGTTGTATTTCCTCTATTTCCTATGTATGTGCCACCACTGGCTAGTGTCTGCCTTCAGGAATTCTCATATATTAATGAGCTGTGTTCAGAAAATAATAAAAATCATCATCATTGTGAATTTATGCTATAAATGGTTATATCTGGGCTTCCTTTCTCTTCTAAACAATGGAACCAACTCAGCCTAGCTAGTTTTAACAGAGAAGGGCCAGTCATTCTCAGAGGTTAAAGCTTCTTGGTGCATACGTGCTAAGTCCCTTCAGTTGTGTTTACTCTTGGCGACCCCAGGGACTGTAGCCCACCAGGCTCCTCTAGCCATGGAATTTTCCAGGCAAGAATACTGGAGTGGGTTGCCATTTCCTCCGCCAGGGGATCTTCCCAACTCAGGGATTGAACCCGCAGCTCCCGCACCTCCCGCATTGCAGGTGGATTCTTTACTACTGAATCACCAGGAAAGCCCAAAGCTTCTTGGAGCTGTAACCAAAGCCATGAGACTGTCCACAGTGCCTCTGGGAACAGTGAGCACAGATACTATTACCAACCTTCACCTCTGACACCACTGAGCGCTCTGTGCCCCAGTCAGACTCTTCATAATGTTCTTATGAGTCAAAGGCATTCCATGAGTTCCACTGACGGCAGAACCTAGGACATACGCTGGTTGTCTGAGATGAGAGAGAGATTGGAGAGGTAGCAAGCCTAGTTTCTAGCTTGCAGACCTGGGATTCACAGTGTGGGAAATTGTGAACATTTAGAATGTTCAGAAGATTCCGAGAGGCCACAAACTTACAAGGTGCCCACTATGGTTCTCATGTAAGTTTTCTTTGGAATAATGTCCCATTCACACTCCCCCAAACATATTCAATATAAGGTATATGAAGGGTCAGATGATTCACTCTTTAACATGGAATAAAATGAGTATTTTCAAGGAGATAAGTAATTAAAATTTTTTCTTTTTGTTCTCTTTCCCTCCAACACTTCCTCTTTATCCCTTACTTTCCATCCTACTCTTCCTCCTTTTCCCTCATCCTTTTTTTTTGTATCTGTGATTTCTCTACAGGGGTTTCCTAGGTGACTCAGTGGTAAAGAATCTGCCTGCCAATGCAGGAGATACAGGAGATGTGGGTTCAATCTCTGGGTCAGGAAGATCCCCTGGAGTAAGAAGTGGCAACGTGCTCCAGTATTCTTGCCTGGAAAATTCCATGGACAGAGGAGCCTGGTGGACTATAGTCTATGGGGTTGCAAAGAATCGGACATGACTGAGCAACTGAGTGTGCACGCACACATACATGATTTCTCTAAATATTTTTCAATAATCTGTATAAGTGATAACCGCATTAAATTTTAAGAAAGTATTGAGTGAATTACCAAGCCTTTTCATGCTGTTAATGTTTTAGGTATTCATATCTTAGACATTTCATAAAATCTCTCTTCTGAGATCCACATCTATATGTTGAACGGCCTACCAGAATCTCACTTTGGAAGTCTCACAATTACTCAATCTTTAATAATCCCCAAACTGAACTCAATACTACACAGACCTCCTTCTGCTATATGTTCTGAGTGAATGTGCCACCTACCCAACTGCCCATGACTTAACACTCTGGAGTCATCTTTCACTCCTCCCTTTTGCGAAGTTGGAAAAGTCCAGCAGTCCCTTGAATTATGCCCCTCTAAAATCCATCCAGTTATTACCACCCCTCCTGCTACTATCTTATTCAGGTCTCAGCTCTTTTCACACAGACCTTGGAAGTAATACTTCCAGGCTAACATCCTGACTTTCATCTTACCCTACCCACTACAGGCATATGTTATCAGAATGATCTTTTTTTTTTTTAATGTTGATCTGATAATGTTAATTACCTTCCTTTCAGTTCAGTTCAGTCGCTCAGTCGTGTCCAACTCTTTATGACCCCATGGACTGCAGAACACCAGGCTTCCCTGTCCACCATCACCAACTCCCAGAGTTTACTCAAACTCATGTCCATTGAGTTGGTGATGCCATCCAACCATCTCATCCTTTGTCATCCCCTTCTCCTCCTGCCCTCAATCTTTCCCAGCATCAGAGTCTTTTCCAAGGAGTCAGTTCTTTGTATCAGTTGGCCAAAGTATTGGAGCTTCAGCTTCAGTATCAGTCCTTCCAGTGAATATCAGGACTGATCTCCTTTAGGATGGACTGGTTGGATCTCCTTGCAATCAAAGGGACTCTCAAGAGTCTTCTCCAACACTACAGTTCAAAAGCATCAATTCTTTGGCACTCACCTTTCTTTATAGTCCAACTCTCACATCAGTACATGACCACTGGAAAAACCATAGCCTTGACTAGGTGGACATTTGTTGGGAAAGGAATGTCTCTGCTTTTTAATATGCTATCTAGGTTGGTCATAACTTTTCTTCCAAGGAGCAAGTGTCTTCTAATTTCACGGCTGCTGTCAACATCTGCAGTGATTTTGGACCCCCCAAAAATAAAGTCTGTCACTGTTTCCATTGTTTCCCCATCTATTTGCCATGAAGTGATGGGACCAGATGCCATGATCTTAGTTTTCTGAATGCTGAGTTTTAAGACAGCTTTTTTCACTCTCCTTTTTCACTTTCACCAAGAGGCTCTTTAGTTCTTCTTCACTTTCTGCCATAAGGGTGGTGTCATATCTGGTGGTGCATATCTGAGGTTACTGATATTTCTCCCAGCAATCTTGATTCCAGCTTGTGCTTCATCCAGCCCAGCGTTTCTCATGAGGTATTCTGCATATAAGTTAAATAAGCAGGGTGACAATATACAGCCTTGACATACTCCTTTCCTGATTTGGAACCAGTCTGTTGTTCCATCTCCAGTTCTAACTGTTGCTTCCTGACCTGCATACAGATTTCCAGGAGGCAGTTCAGGTGGTCTTGGATTCCCATCTCTTTAAGAATTTTCCACAGTTTGTTGTGATACACACAGTCAAAGGCTTTGGCATAGTCAATAAAGCAAAAGTAGATGTTTTTCTGGAACTCTCTTGCTTTTTCGATGATCCAAGAGATGGTGGCAATTTGATCTCTGGTTCCTCTGCCTTTTGTAAATCCAGCTTGAACATCTGGAAGTTCACAGTTCATGTACTGTTGAAGCCTGGCTTGGAGAATTTTGAGCATTACTTTGCTAGCATGTGAGATGAGTGCAATTGTGCGGTAGTTTGAGCATTCTTTGGGATTGCCTTTCTTTGGGATTGGAATGAAAACTGACCTTTTCCAGTCCTGTGGCCACTGCTGATTTTTCCAAATTTGGTGGCATATTGAGTGCAGACTTCCATTAGCCTACCTTCCACTAGGCTATTTCAAACAACTTCCTTAGCCTTTAGGTTAGTATAAAGCCTAAGCTATACCTTGACAATCGAAGTCCTTTATGATGTATTTACTGTTCCTTTTTCTTACCAAGGGGTAGGACTTGCCCTGAGTTGTATATTGGAGCCTAGGGGTCCGACTGGGGCAGGATAGTCTACCAGGGCAGGATAGGAAGGCATATACGCACATTTTGAACCAAGGATACCTTTGAAGCACGTCAAGTTACATTTCTCAGATTTATGAAGGCCTGCATTTAGAAAGTGAGCAATGAATATTTGTTTAGTATTTGAGACCATACAAGATTGAACAGTTTTACTCATAAGATTAAGTTTAATCAGCAGAGATTATGGTTAGTCTTAAGAGAGATAAGAGTTTTCTTATTATATTGATTAATCCTGAAAGGAAGTTGTCAAATCTCTAGAAGTATTTAAAATCAAAATCTTATTTTGAGTAATCAGACATTAGTCTAATACCAGGAGGCATGCATTATAGGAAATAATTTTTTTAACAAAATATTTTATTAATGAAGTAAAGGATTTAATATATACAAAAATATTATATCACAAGAAACCATGGTCCACTAAAGAGATAAGAATACAAGCTTAATGTTTTATGGAGAACACCCCCCTCTCCCCTGCCAAGTCCTACTGGAGCAAGTCTGTATTCATGTACTAACCTCATTTGGAAATAATACAAAGTTCATTTTTGAGGTGGTTTGTGGGTGTGAGTTCAAAGCCAAATGGCCCTCTGCAGCAACCCTTCCCTCCAATCTCTGGTTATGACTTCTATTTTAAAAGAATACTCTTTGTTCAAATAATCAGTACAAATTAACCATGCTAAAATAAATAAAGAGCAACACAGTTTCAGGCAATGCCTCTTTGGAGGGGCTTAACTTGTTGCAGAAGGCGGAGGCAAAGTGATAGCTCCTTCCTCTGCCCCTGAGTGTTGGGCTGCAAAAAGGGCCAGGATCAGGCAAGAGAAACACAGATTTCAGAGCCAAGCTCCAGCAGAAACTTACTTAAGAGTTTGTGGCAGTACTCAATATGGGTGTCTACAGGGCATTCACTGTTCCCTGGGATAGGGTTATATTACCTTAGCCCTGAGGTCACTGTTAAAAAACAGCTTTGCCCACAGTGCCAATCAAATGGTCATTCTTACTGACCTAAAACAAATAGATTCCCAGTTATGTCTCCAGCTGGGCTTCCCTTGTGGCTCAACTGGTAAAGAATCCACCTGCAATGTGGGAGACCTGTGTTTGATCCCTTGGTTGGGAAGATCGCCTGGAGAAGAGAAAGGCTACCCACTCCAGTGTTCTGGCCTGGAGAATTCCATGGACGGTATAGTCAGTCCATGGGGTTGCAAAGATTCAGACACGACTGAGAGACTTTCACTTCACTTATTTCTCCAGCAGAAAAGAAGTCAGTCTATTTAGAATCTGCAGAGAATTGCAATTTGGTTTCTACAAGCACAATGAGACACAAGCAAGTCCTTGTAGGGCAAGGGAAGAATTCTTTGACAAAAGCGTGAAGTTGGGAGGGCTATAGTAAACAAAGAGTTTATAGCTTTTCATTGGCTGAATCCTTGACAGGAAAGTATTCTTGCTTCTGTCATTTCTTATAACATTGCAGGGTGTGAGAGCAACTCACAATTGGCTTCCCAACTCAATTTTTTAAGGTTTCTGTTTATTAATTTTTTTAGTTGTAATATTTGTTATCATTGGGTCAGTATCTTCTAATTTATATCACTCTTTACCATTACAGCATACCTTTTTTTTTTTTTTAATTTTTGCCCACACCACATGGCATGTGGGATCTTAGTTCCCCAACAAAATATCAAACTTGCACCCCCTCCATTGGCAGCACAGAGTCTTATAACCACTAGATCACGAGGGAAGTCCCTACAGGATACTTTCATTTGCATTCTCTCAGATTGTTCTCTCAACCATACTGTGATGTGGGCATTATTATACTCCCCTGTGTTGAATGAGGAGACTGAGGCTTACAGAGATTATCTCACAGCCAAGTTATTGACATAGCTGTGAATTGAATTAAGAGTCCATGTTCTTTTTTTTTTTTTGGCTGTGCCACATGACTTGTGAGATGTTAGTTCCCCAATAAGGGATTGAATTTCCACCTTCTGCAATGAAAGTGCCAAGTCTGAACCACTGGAAGAGTCCAGGTTCTTAACTGCAACCACCTCAGTCAGAGCCTCCCCATTGCCAAAGCTGGTGCCAACCAGACCCTATTTGTTGAAATAGTCTGGTTTAGTGACTCAGCAGTCAGTGTGAAACAAACATGACTGTGCAGTTGGACCAGGTTCAAATCCCAGCTCAGTCATGTATTAGCTGAGTGACCCTGGGCAAGTGACCATTTCATTCTCAGCCCGATTCCTGTTGTGAAATTGAGGCCGCTGAAAGCATACCTCAGGGAACTGTCATGGGTGATGGATGGGAGGGTGGGCAGGGCAGGATGGGCAGAATCTGCTACTATTTCTGACTTTATTGTGTCTGTGGCTATGTTGTATGTTGAGTGTCACAGATGTGACCTGGTCCCTGACATTGAAGAGCAGAGGGCCATATTAAGGTGGAAATGAGTCAGAGAATTCAGAATAGGAATTAATTCTATCAAAGAAGGCTTCGCATGGAAGAGAGTATGTAAATAAGGCTTTGAGAGAGATGAGGTCACTGAGTGGGTGCCCTCACATCTGCACAGAATATCTGGTTGACAAGGAATTTCATATGTTATCTTGTTCTCCACAATAATGCTGGGCTAAGATGGGACTTTAGCAGTTTACACCTTTGCAACTGGGGAACCTGAAACAGACCATATTCAGTCAAGGTCACAAGTCAGCAGGGAGCTTCCTGTCTTCTGACTCTAGGCTAGTGCCCAGTACCTCCATTCCTTTTGGAATAAAATGACACCAGAGTATCTGACTGTCTTGGGACAGCTTGACAGAGCTTGTATGCCTCCTCTGGTCTCTGGTTGAAGAGACAAGAGTCATTCACATCTTCCTGGACTCCCACAGGGGACAGGCCCCACTTACTTAAGGGGAAGACTTGTGCAGATTCTCCTTCCATTTCCCATAGTCCACTGCTGCAGTGTAAGTGAAAGGGGTGGTAATAGAGGTAGGTGCTTGCAATGCCCACCTTTCTCCCCTCCCTGAGGCCCAGGCTAAACAAGTTCAGGGGCCCAGCATCTCTGCAGGAAGGAGAGGCACATTTGGTCTCTAACCCCAAAGAGGCGGAGTTTGGACTCCTTCCTATCCCTACTAATGATAAATGTGTCTAGTTAAAAATCTGCTACCCTGACTTGTCAGCTGTGGAACAGGCCTGGGCTGGGTGGACTTAGAAAGTCATACATGGACTTGGAAAGAACGGAAAGAATAACATTTTAAAACAACAAAAGTAAAAGTGTTAGCGTAAAAGATAATTTAAAAACTAGAGAGATGCAGTTATTAAGTAGGTGATCAAAGAATTTCTAAAATTAATGAGATCTTCATTTACTAGAAATAAGCCAATTATACAATAAAAAGCTCATTATATGTATGTTTTTCAGCATAGCTAGGGAAGGAAGTCTCTTCTTCTTTACTAGGAGTAGAAAGAACACAACTTCCTTTGTTGGATGCTGAGATCTTTACTACTGATTATAGACTTGATCTTGCAATTCTATATTCATTAAAGCTCTATAAAGTAACATGTAATGAGTTAGTTATGAGTATTGTAAAAGCTGAATGATTCATTTTTACCTAAGGAAAGGAAAAATAACTTTAGGCCAATAAGTCTAGAAGAGCTTTATTATGGTTCATGTTTTTTTCCAATGATAGAGTTTCTTGCCAAATAAACATTTCTGTAATTTTGATCACCTATTGAACTGACACTGTATTTTAATGATTCTTTATTTTTTCCCACATAGATTACTTTTTCTGTGTGATAATTATTGTATTTTTCTTTAAAAAGTACATTTTAGAACCATAAAGTACCTTTTGGCATATAATTAGCCTGTATTTGCATGCTCATATGACTTATAGCTCTAGGAGCTAGAAGAAATCTTAGAGATACTAGATCCAGACTATTATTTTATGGATAAAGAAGCTGACTCAAGAATGATAAGTCATTTTCTCTAGTTCATATAGATAGCCTTTGATAGAGTCAAGTCACTAACTTCCAGCCAGTGTTCTATTAGGATAGGCTATTTGAGCAAATAAATTATGAAGGATTGTTTTATAAGTATAATTTTAAAATTGGATAAACACATGTAAATAGATGCAACTTTGAATGAAAGTCCACGCTTATGTGGTATAAGATGGCACTTTTTTTTTAGAATGTTTAGTGACTTTTTGTTTCTAAGTTATTTTTAATACATTATAGAGTCATGAATGAAGAAAATAAAAAATTTCAAAGTTAAAAGGAAAGTAAAATTATTCAAAGTTCTGTTATACAAACCCAAATATATTTGAGGTATGGGTATATTTCTCTCCAGTTATTGTATTTGTGTTGTTTTAAACATAATTGTTGCCATAATATTAATATGTATTCATTCACTTACAACTAAGGAGTTTTTTGTGTGTGTGGTAGTACCCTGTTTTTATTTATTTTTATTTATTTATTTATTTTCGGTTGTATTGGGTCTTTGTTGCTGCTTGCAAGCTTTCTCTAGTTGTCCAGAGTGGGGGGTACTATCTAGTTATCATATGCAGGCTTCTCACTGTGGTAACTTCTCTTGTTATGGCTTGTGGACTCTAGAGCACAGGCTTGGTAGTTGTGGCCCACAGGTTTAGTTACTCCATGGCATGTGGGATCTTCTTGGACCTGGGATCAAACCCATGTCCCCTGCATTTGCAGGCAGATTCTTAACCACTGGACTACCTGGGAAGTCCTGGTACCCTATTTTTAAAATTATTTTAAGAACAAGGTGTTCTGTTTGCATTTAAATATAGTATTTACTTATTTTAATATGTAGAAGAAACTTATTTATATACAAATATTTTTCTATAAGAAACCATTTACATTGTTTCCAAGGTGTTTAAAAAAAATTAAATAACTAATCTTTACTAAAGAATGTTTTCTACATAAAGATTCATATTGTAGTATCCTTTATAAAATAAAATTGGATACTGTACCTTTCTTAACATTTTTATGATTTATTCTAACTTTATAATTTTTTTGGAGGAAAAATAGAACCCTGATAATTATTTTACATTCCCTGACTCTTGGAAGGTTAAACATTTTTTTATATGTCTCTTATGTTTCTTTACTAGCTGTGTTTTTCTACTACATGAATATAAACATTGTTCAAATGTATTTATCTTTATCAGTGGAGTTTTATATTGATAAAAAATTTAAAATAACAGAAATTTTAAGTGTTTAAACAAATGCATCAGAAGTCTACCATATTTTTCCTATGTGTAACAAATTATTATTGAGTTACAAACTCTAGAAGAAAAAATCCTAAAACAGAATTGACATGATAAAATGCTGCAATAGTTGAATCACTTCTCAGGAGTCTTGAAATTATAACTTGCTGAATTAATTGTAAAACTCCCCTTTTAATGACACACATACACAAGCAAAAATTAAAATCTGACACTTTTAAACAACCTTTCCCCTTACCTTTTAATTCTTGGTTTCAGGAGTTGTTTGTTTGTTTAAGGGCAGAGGCAGTGATGTTAATATGATAGTGCCATAGACATCCCTCAGTTTTGTCTTCCCCCCCCACCTCAACAACAAAAAAGTCAGCATACATCCATGGACAGAAGTGCCTTTTAGGGAGCTGTGGATTCTAGCATCATATATCAAGGGACCCGGGAGGAGTCTTATCCTGAGTTAGGTAACAGGCAGACAAACCTTGATTCTAACTGTGGTCCTTGCAGTGACCATAAACCATTTTCAGCCTTTCTCGATCAAGATCTGGTAGTCCTTAGAGAACACTGACTTCGACAATCACTCACAAAACAAAGAGCCTTTGTGGAAGTCCATGTTTGTAGAGGAGAAATGCCCATTCTCCATTGGAGCCAAAAAAAAAAAAGATGCATTGAAGAGAGCATTTTGTAAAGACTAAAGGAAATGATTGCTGCTTCAAATGTGAAGACAGCAACACAAAAACTCAAAAGAATATGATGAATCAAGGACACATGACACTGCCAATGATCTTCTGGTACTGAACACAAAGACATGGAGATCTCCGGCTTAACGGATAAAGAATGCAAAATAACTGTTTTAAGGAAACTCAATGAGCTACAAGAAAACACAGAGGCAATTCAGCAAAATCCGGAAACATGAACAAAATGAATTTAACCGAGAGACAGACATTGTAAGAAAGAACCAACAGAAGTTCTAGAGCTGAAGAATAAAATGGATGAAATTAAATGTGCAATAGAGAACATAAGAGCAGACTTGACCAAACAGAAAAATCAATGATATTGAAGACAAGAACTCTGAAATCATCCAGTCAGGAGAGATAAAAAAGAAAGGAAAAGAAGAAAGAAAGCCTATGTGAGTTATAGGATACTATCAAAAGGATCAATTTGTGATCAGGAGAAGAGAAGGCGAAAGGAGTAGAAAACTTATTTAGAGAAGTAATGGCTGAGAACTTCCCAAATTTGAGGAGAGAATTGGGCATCCAACCACTTCCCTGGTAGCTCAGTGGTGAGCCTGGTAGGCTACAGTCATGGGATCTCCAGAAGTAGGGTACAACCAAGTATGCACACATGGAAACACGACTAAGGATGCACGCATGGAAACAATGTTATGGGGCTTCCTTGGTGTCTCAGATCGTTAAAAAAAAAAAAAAAAAAAAACTGCCTGCAATGCAGGAGACCCGGGTTTGATCTCTGGGTCGGGAGAATCCCCTGGAGAAGGCAATGGCTACCCACTCCAGTATTCTTGCCTGAAGAATTCCTTAGGCAGAGGAGCCTGGCAGGCTACAGTCCATCAGGTCACAAAGAGTCAGACATGACTGAGAGACTAACACTCACTTTTTTCTTGGATATCCAAGTTCATGAAGCTCACAGGTCACTACACAAAGTGAAAGAAACCCTCTCCAAATATTGTATGCTCTCCCTTATATGTGGGATCTATCTAAAGGGAAATGAAACAAATGAACTTACAAAACAGAGAGAGGCTCACAGACTTAAAGAAGGAACTTATGGTTGCCAGGGGGAAGGCTGGGGGAAGGGATAGTTAGGGACTTTTGAGTTGGACATGTACGCACTGCTATATTTAAAATGGGTAACTAACAAGGACCTCTTGTATAGCATGTGGAACTCTGCTCAATGTTATGTGGCAGCCTGGGTGGGAGGGGAGAATGGATACATGTATATGAATGTATATACATATACATACATGTATATGTATGGCTGGATTCCTTCACTGTTCACTTGAAAATATCACAACATTGTTAACTGGCTATACCCCAATACAAAATAAAAGGTTGGAAAAAAAAAGAAACCCTCTCCAAGACACATTAGAATAAAAATGTCAAAAATCAAAGACAAAGAAAATCTTAAAAGCAGAGAGGAAAAAGGAGAACTCTCAAAAGGCTATTAGAAGACTTTTCAGCAGAAAACTTACTAGCCAGAAGAGAGTAAAATGCTATGTTCAAAGTGCAGAAAGAAAAAAAAAAAAAAAACCTGCAGCCAAGAGTACTTTACCTGGCAAAGCTGTCCTTAAGAAAGGAAGGAGAGATGAATACTTTCCTAGACAAACAAAAGCTGAGGGAATTTATCACTACTAGCCCTTCCTTACAAGAAATGCTGAAGGGAGGAGGTCTTCATGCTGAAAGGATGATAATTAGTAACATGAAAACATATGACCATATATTTACAACACATTGTTAAAGTAAATATGTAGTCAAATTCAGAATACTCTAATAATGTAACATGGTAGAGTGTTAAATACTTCACTCTATATAAAGTGTAAAAGACAATTCTTAAATAAATACACAATATTAAAAAAGATAAATTGTAACATCAAAAACATAAAAGGAGAGTAAAGAATAGAGTTTTGTATGCAATCAAAGTTAAGCTGTTACCAGCATAAGACAGACTGTAACATTTATATTTTATGTAAGCTTCATGGTAACCATTCAGCAGAAACCTAAAGTGGATTAACAAAAGATAAGAAGAAGACAATCAAAGCATACCAATACAGGAAACCATTCATTTACAAAGGAAGGCAGCAAGAGCAGAAGAAAAGGAACATAGCAACTACAAAACAACCAGGAAACAATTGATAAGATGGCATATATAAGTTCTTACCTATTAATGATCTCTTCTTCACACTGTCAGCCTTTCAGATCTAAATATTATTATTATTATTATATTTATTTTTTGCTGTGCTATGCTGTATGTGGGATCTTAGTTCCCTGGCCAGGGATCGACCCCCTGCCGGACTGCCAGGGAAGTCCCTCAGATCTAAATATTAGACTTTACCAGCCATAAACATCTATTGAACTTCAGCTATGTGCTTAGAACTGAGAAGAGACCTGGACATAGGGCTTAGAGCAAGCACTGGAGTAGCTAATAACTTTAATTTGTGATTCAAATTTTTCTTTTTTTTTTTTTTTCGTGGTTCAAATTTTTTTTTTTTTTTTTTGTGGTTCAAATTTTTAAACAGAATACTTCCTCAGAATATGCTAGTGACCTAACAAAAGTAAATGCCAATGGAACTAATCAATGGTTTATTTTTCTAAGATGAGTATTTAAAAACTAAGAGGCAGTAGGGAAACCTAACTGAATACATAACTCACTTGATTTTTTTTTTCTTTTTTTTTTTTTTTATTAGTTGGAGGCTAATTACTTCACAACATTTCAGTGGGTTTTGTCATACATTGACATGAAAGTTGATTTATTTTTAAAACATTTGTTGCTAAAAGTAAAATGTCATCTTTACTGTTTTACCCAAGAGCTTAGCCCAGTAGACATTTTTGCAAGTGAAGAAAAGAGTGAAAGTGTTAGTCACTCAGTTGTGTCCAACTCTTTCAGACCCCATAGACTATCGCCTGCCAGACTCCTCTGTCCATGTGATTTTCTGGGCAAGAATACTGGAGTAGGTTGCCAATTCCATCTCCATATTCTTTATTTATTTAAATTTATTTATGGCTGAACTGGACCTTCCTTGTATCACATGGGTTTTCTCTAGTTGCAGCAAGGCTTCTCCTTGCTGTGGCTTCTCTTGTTGTGGAGCACGGGCTCTAGGCCAGCAGGCTCAGTATTTGTAGCACGTGGGCTTAGCTGCCCTACGGCATGTAAGATCTTAGTTCCTGGACCAGAGATTGAACCCATGTCCTCTGCATTGGCAGGCTTATTCTTAACCATTGGACCACCAGGAAGTCCCTAAATCACTTATTCTTAAGAAGTATACACTGATTATCCTGTCATTGATTTACATAAATGCAACTAAATCAGTGAAATGAATTCTGATTGTAAATCGCTGACTCTGGTTCTACCAGTAGTTCAGTTAAGAACAGATTTGTTAAAAAAAAAAAAAAAGAACAGATTTGTTTACATCATTCACAAATCAACAGAAATTGGTCCTGGAAAGTGTCATGCTCTTCCACCAAACCTTTGACACAATATGCTTGCATATGCCTTCTGCCCTTGTCTGTATACTTCTGTGCAGACATTCTTTCTGCACCTCTACTATAAAACTTAGCAAGTTTTCTTCCATTCATGTTCCTGTTTATTATTATTTTAACTTTGCTTATTTAATTTTTGGCTGTGATGGGTCTTCATTGCTGCTCACAGGCTTTCTTTAGCTGCAGTGCCCAGGCTTCTCATGGTGGTGGCTCCTTCTGTTGTAGACCGTGGGCTCCAGAGCATGCGAGCTCAGTAGTTGCAGCAAGGGCTCAGCTGTCCTGCAACATGTGGGATCCTCCTGGACCAGGATTCGAATCTGTGTCCCCTGCATTGGCAGGCAGATTCTTAACCACTGAACCACTAGGGAAGTCCCTTTTCCTGTATATTATTTATTTCCTTTTCTACTAGACTGAGAACTCTTTCGGTGCAGGGATATTGTCCCCTTCCCAAGCATAATAGTGTGCAACTCTTTATAGGTCAGTGGTAAATGTTTGCAGATTTTAGAAAATAAATGACATCTACATCCAAAGATAAGTTTCAGTTCAGTTCAGTCGCTCAGTCCTGTCCGACTCTGTGACCCCATGGACCTCAGCATGCCAGACCTCTCTGTCCATCATCAACTCCCGGAGTTTACCCAAACTCATGTCCATTGAGTTGGTGATGCCATCCAACCATCTCATCCTCTGACTCCCCTTTTCCTCCTGCCTTCAATCTTTCCCAACATCAGGGTCTTTTCAAATGAGTCAGCTCTTCACCTCAGGTGGCCAAAGTATTGGAGTTTCAGCTTCAACATCAGTCCTTCAGGACTGATCTCCTTTAGGATGGACTGGTTGGATTTCCTTGAAGTCCAAGGGACTCTCAAGAGTCTTCTCCAACACCACAGGTCAAAAGCATCAATTATTCGGCCCTCAGTTTTCTTTAGAGTCCAACTCTCACATCTATACACGACTATTGGAAAAACCATAGCTTTGACTAGACAGACCTTTGTTGGCAAAGGAATGTCTCTGCTTTTTAATATGCTCTCTATGTTGGTCATAACTTTCCTTGCAAGGTGTAAGCGTCTTTTAATTTCATGGCTGCAATCACCATCTGCAGTGATTTTGGAGCCCCCAAAAATAAAGTCTGCCACTGTTTCCACTGTTTCCCCATCTATTTGCTATGAAGTGATGGGACCGGATGCCATGATCTTGGTTTTCTGAATGTTGAGTTTTAAGACAACTTCTTCACTCTCCTCTTTCACTTTTATCAAGAGGCTCTTTAGTTCTTCTTCACTTCCTGCCATAAGGGTGGTGTCACCTGCATATCTGAGGTTATTGATATTTCCCCCAACAATCTTGATTCCAGCTTGCGCTTCTTCCAGCCCAGCATTTCTCATGATGTATTCTGCATATAAGTTAAATAAGCAGGGTGACAATATACAGCCTTGACGTACTCCTTTTCCTATTTGAAACCAGTCTGTTGTCCCATGTCCAGTTCTAACTGTTGCTTCCTGACCTGGATATGGATTTCTTAGGAGGCAGGTCAGGTGGTCTGGTATTCCCATCTCTTTCAGAGTTTTCCACAACTTATTGTGATCCACACAGTCGAAGGCTTTGGCATAGTCAATAAAGCAGAAATAGATGTTTTTCTGAAACTCTCTTGCTTTTTTGATGATCCAGCACATGTTGGCAATTTGATCTCTGGTTCCTCTGCCTTTTCTAAAACCAGCTTGAACATCTGGAAGTTCACGGTTCACATATTGCTGAAGCCTGGCTTGGAGAATTTTGAGCATTACTTCACTAGCGTGTGAGATGAGTGCAACTGTCCTTTATTGAGCCCATCTTTGCATGAAATGCAAAGGTACCTAACCTTTAAAGGAGTAATAACTTTGCACTTCCCAGGTGGCACTAGTGGTAAAGAATCTGCCTGCCAATGCAGGAGACAAAAGAGATGTGGGATATATCTCTGGGTGGGGAAGATACCCTGGAGGAGGTAATGGCAACTCATTCCAGTATTCTTGCCTGGAAAATTCCATAGACAGAGGAGCCTGGTGGGCTACAGTCCTTGGTGTCTCAAAGAGTCAGACATGACTGAGCATGCACACACACCTTTGGTCAAAAATACCAGCTTGTGTCTTACTTCAGAGTATCTTTCTCCTTTGGTAGTACCTGAGCTAATGCTGACCAATGCTGGTTTAAAAAAAAATGGTGTCTCATGTTTTCTACTGACCTGATTTACCTTCAAATTTTAAAATTTCTGTATTTTTTTAGAAGATAGGTGTGTGTGTGTGTGTGTGTGTGCACACGTGTGCATGGATGCACAGGCGTGTGCACACAATAGGTTCTTTGAGGAGTGCCATGGTCATTTTTCTGCAAAGCAAACAGCCACTGATACCAGCCATGATCCTTCCCACATATACTCTTCTCCAATCAGCCTGAAATCTGAACAGTACAGTTTTGAGTTAGGAGATTTTTATCACCTTTCACAATCTATGAGTATGTCATATCTCTCCCATCTCTACAATGTTCTAAATTGCTAAATGCTCTAAATGCTCTAAAGTGTTCTAAATCTGCCCCTTCCCTCTGTCCCACCACGGTGGCCCCTCCAAGTCACCATCCTCTCTGATCTGGATAACTATTCTCTACACCGCATCTGGAGTGGTTCTTCTCAAATACAGATCAGATTCTGTTGCTCCCCTGCTGCAAGGTCTCCAGTGGCTCTCCATGGCGCCTGATTATCATGTCCTACACAGTCCTAGATAACCCACCCTTCTGCACCCGTGCTACCTCTCGACAGCCTGCTCCACCACACCCCTTGCAGAGAAAGCTGTCTCACCAGCTGTCTGTTCCTTGACCTGGTGACATTTCAAGGCCACTGCACTTGTTCCCTACCCTCTAGATTCCTGCAGGGCTAACTCTTTAGACACTCAGGTCTCAGTTCAAATGACATCTCCTTAAAGAGGGCTTCCCTGACGGCTCAGCAGTAAAGAATCCTCCTGCAATGCAGGAGACCCAGGAGATGTGGGGCTGGAAGATCCCCTGGAGGAGGGCATGGCAACTCCAGTATTCTTGCCTGGAGAATCCCATGGACAGAGGAGCCTAGTGAGCTACAGTCCAAAGGGTCACAGAGTCAGACATGATTGAAGCAACTTAAAGTACTGAAGCGACTTAAAGAAGTCCCCTTCATCACCCAGTTTAAAGCAGCAACCAGCCACAAGGTGTCACACCACACTGTTCTATTTTCTTCCCAGTCCTAACCTCTTGGCAGCAGAGTTGAGTGGTAAAGCACATGAGCACAAGAGCCAGACTCCATGGGCTCAACTCCCAAGTACACCTCTACTACGTGGGTGACTTGGGGACAAGCACTTCATCCTCCAGTGCCTCTGTTTTCAGAATAATAAAAGTACATACTGCATGAGAACCGTTGTAAAGACTAAATGAGGTAATACATTCAAAATGTTAACCACAGAACCTGGGTGGTAGTTATATTGTTTATCTGCTGTTTGCCTTTCCTTTCTGTACCTTCCTTACTCTCACTCCACAACCACCATCACCACCAAACACATACAAATCAGAAAGAGCAGAGAGCTTACTGCCTTGCCCCCCACTCCTTTATTTCCTAGTGTGGACCACTATTTGTTCATTCATATTTGTTGAATGAATGAAGTATTAGAAACAAATGATGAAGGTGTTTAAATTTATCTCACATGGGTTTCATTTTTTTAAGGACTCTCAAATCTACAGAAGAAGCACTGAAGATTATTAAGGTAGTGGTTTCTTTTTTTTTTTTCCCTTAGTTTCTATCTCTTAGTGCACTGCTGAAGAGAAGTTGCACAGCATTGGGAGTCAGGAGAAATAAATATTTTTTTAAAAATGTTTCTGTTTTTATATTCTCAATTCCAACCAACAGTATTTAAAAAATTTATTACCTCATTTATTTTTGGCTGCATTGGGTCTTCGTTGCATGCATGGGCTTTCTGTAGTTGCAGTGCTCAGGCTTCTCATTGTGGTGGCTTCTCTTGTTCCAGATGAGCTTCCCTGGTAGCTCAGACAGTAAAGAATCTGCCTTCAATGCTCTTGTTGCAGACCACAGATTTTAGGGCTCTAGTTGCCCCTCAGTATGTGGATTCTTCCTGAGCCAGGACTCAAACCCATGTCTCTGGCACAAGAATCCTGGCAGGGGGATTCTTAACCACTGAACCACTAGGGAAGTCCAGAAAAAATAAATACTGGTTCTATCACTTACAAACTAGAAGAGGCTTCTTGAAGCTGCTCTGGGTCTCAGAAGGCTCATCTATATATCAAGCTTATTACTACTGGCTGAAGACAGAAGGATGGGTCAGGTTATTTGTTTAGTCATCAGCTTTAAGATCTATGATTTTATGAATACAATGAAAATTCAGGAGAAAAATATTAAAGTCTATAATGTAAAACTCTGAATTATTTTACAGATTACCTGAAAGCAAATTAATGTCATCATTAATGTTAACATTAATTAAAATGTTAATCAATGCAGTTGTCAACTCTATTGATAGCTCTGGGATTATCTGTAATCACCCACAGAGACTAGCTTCTAACTTTATGTACATACACACGTCCACAAATTAATATATCTCTTTATGTTCAGAGTTATACATTTAATGAGTAAATACAAAAAGATATAAAATGATGATCTCAAACTTGAATGCCTGAAACATCATTGAAGTATACCCTTCACATAAGTATTTTCCTCCAAACTTTGAATAGGAAGCCAACTTTCTCCCAATAATCTCATTTTCAGCCCCCAATTTATGATTATTTTATTACTTTGGGTTAGGTTAAATTTAACTTACTATATTAAGTTGCAGAATTATATGTGCCAGATGTTTTAAGGCCTTGATCAATAGGTTTGGAGTTATTCTCTAACCACTTCCTTAAAACAGTTCTTCCAAATTTTTCCTTCTGGATCTCTGGTTGTAATTCTGCTGAAGTTCTCTCTCTGTCTCTCTCTCATTCTATATCCACTCCCCTCCCCCTATCTTTAATAGGAAATCTGGATTCAAATACTTTTTCTGTTACCACTGACCCACTGAAAGAATTTTTTTCACATAGTGTTTCCCGTTTATTTATATTAGTATAGACTCCTAGATATTTATTTTATTTAATGGTTTATAATCCATTATTATTATTTATTTTGATGCTAAAATTATCCCAGTTTTTGACATTGGAAGACCCTTAAAGCTGCCACCTATCTCCTTTTGACCAAGATCCCATCATTTGTTAGCACTTCCTCATCTTCTAGAACGGTTCCATCCTGTACTTTACCTGCCTCAGCCCTACAGTCTTTTCTCCAAGGAGCCATGGCAGAGTCATGGTTCTTTTTATTGGAGGATGAGATCTGGAAACCAAGATTTGTGTGCTTGATGTATTATACTACCTGCTTATCATTCGCTTGAGCTATAAGAATTTCTTCTCTCACCACATATCAGATAGGCTTTATATTCCATTGCAAATCTGGCTGTAGAAGTCAGTGGATTTTTATTATCATTTTATTATCTTTCTCACATGACTCCATTTTGAGTCAGATGTGCTTTAGACAGACAGAAACTTAATGCAGTTATTTCTGTTTGGAAACCTGCAGAAGGGAAGTCCTTGGTCACTGGTGTGCAATACACACCTGTGTCCTCCGGAGTCCGCTGTTCTTCGCCCAGCACAGCCCCACAGCTTTCTCAAACCTGGAGTGTCTGCAACACTTTGCAAGGACACAGTGGAGGGGGCAAGTCAGCGCTCTGACTTCCTCCCGACGCCGCCTCTGATTGGCTCTGGGCATACAAGAAACGGGTGAATGAGCGGCTGGCCCTCGCAGAAACTTGCTTGAGGTCTTTGGGTGGTATTGCCCGTTCCTCCTCGTACGTCCGGCAGGCCAGCCGAGCCGGAGGAGGATGAGGTCGTCCTGTGTCCTGCTTACCGCCCTAGTGGCTCTGGCCGCCTATTACATCTACATCCCTCTGCCCAGCTCCGTCTCCGACCCCTGGAAGTTGATGCTGCTGGACGCCACTTTCCGGAGCGCACAGCAAGTGGTGAGACGCAGCCCAGGGCTGATTCTCTCTCCCTTCTCTTAGGCAATATTTAAAGAGGAAAGAGAATTTCCGGCCTTGTCCCGTGAGATGCATATTTTTGTAGCGCAATAAGGCTATTGCTTTTTAAAGTCGTTCAGGCTGACATTTTCAGGATGTCGCATTCGCTTCTTGGCTAACAGTGGTCTGTGTGTAGGTCTTCGTCTGTGTTGATACCGGAGAAGGTGAAGTTCTTGAGCAGAATTTGACGACTGTTTAAATCCTCGTCTTTCCTAAATGTCACCTTCTATCTTGGTTTGCAACGTCAAAAATCAAGCTTCCAGCGTTTTATAACCCACCCCTCCCCCATTTTGTTCTCTTACAGAGAGCGGCAGAGAGCGAGTTAAGTGTTGTAGGAAGGCTCTGGTTTCTGGGAATGCAGCCACCTTAAGAGCAGGCTTGGCACGGTGATCTCGCTCTGTGTCCGACAGTGGAGCCCTCCTTGTCAGGGGCAGCAGCCCGGGCTCCCCCAGTCCTTAGGGAACGGCACAGATCTGCACGTCATGGCCGGCCCTCCTCGGCTCAGCCCAACAAAGGAGGCGGAGAGGCCTGGCTGGCGGCGGGAGAGGCTGTGGAGGTAGTGACAGCAGGTGTTTGCGTGATGCTCTTGTTTTCCGCCTGCGCTGCAGCCTTTCGTTTCTGTCCGTAACTGTGGAAGAGCTAACCTTTGCCTGAGTAAGGATATCCAGGCTTAGCCTGGCAGGGTGACAGTTCTCTTTACTGTACCGTGAGTGTATATTTGTTTTAACCCCGTAGACAGAAGAATGTCACTTTCTGGTTTATTCTATGTGAGAGGCATTATTTTTAGTGCCAGACGATCTAAAATCCAGACTACAATCAACTGTCAAGTCTGAGCCCTATGACTGAACAGGGTTTTCCCGGAGCATCCTGCTCTATCTAAACTCCTGACCCTCCCCCCAAGCAGAGACTCCTCCCCTCCCCCAACCTTGGGCTTTAACCTCAGATTATTTTTGTAAACTCCTTTAAAGAGTGACAACTAGGGAGAGAGAAAGAAACAAACAAACAGGATTTTCCTAGACGGTTGATATTCCCTGTGAATTCCAACTGTGTGTAGCATTACCTAGTCTGAGGCACTGTCCTATCAAAAATCCCTTAACAAGGGTATTATAGCGCATTTCTAGGAAGATTTTGCTTTTCTTGAATCCAGCCACGTTTCCACCCTCAAGTCCCCCATTTTGTCTTAGGAAAGGTCTATGATGCTATAGAGCCTCTTCCTTCCCTCCTGCTTACTACAGCATTGACAAGAGGAAAGGATGACCATCCCCTTTTCTAGCATTGGCTCCAAGCAAGGCAGTCTTGTGCAGGATGCTCTGCAATCACTCTCTTCCTCCAGAAATTTTGTAGCTGGGGAGTAGCACCCTTTAAAGATTCTGGGATACAATGATATTTACCTGGGTGGCTTAAATCGCCTTCTACAGTAAAAAAGAGTAATCCCTAATGATAAGAAAAACAGAAAGAAAAAATAAGTCAAACTATTGTATTGGCCACAGAGATTATTCTTGCCTTTCTGATCACCAAGGAAATCTTCCCTATCATAAGTAATTTGGAAAAAAGCCATGATTGGAAAAATGTCTTTCTTCCCCAACGAAGCAACCATTCCAGTAAGGACTTTGGACCTTACGGTCATCTGTAGAGTGTGCCCTTAGCTGGTGTTTGGGAATGATAATGTTTATAGTGCCAGGTCACAGAGACAGATAAGGTAGCAGAGTATCCTCACTGGGCACTGTGGCTGGGTTGGGTTAGCACACAAGTGGGTCTCATCATTTGTCTTCAGAACTGTAAAATATCAGAAACATCATTCAGCCCACAAGGAAGCATATTCTACCCAGGAAAGCAATTTACCAGTGTCACTTCAAATTGTCCTGGGGAAAAGGCAATGTGCTTGAGCTTGGTAGTAAACAGAGCATGTTAGTCATGCCTCCCTGAATCTCTCCTCAGCCAGGCCACTTGCTGGCTGTGAGGCTAGCCCATTAACTAACCTTCTCTGATCCTCAGCTTTCCTTGTAAAATAGGGCTGATAGCTATTGATGCTTTGTAAGAGCGCTATAATGTATTTTAATGACTGGAATTGGTTGTAGTTATTCTTCTAAGTGGACTTCCCTGGTGGCTGAGATGGTAAAAGTGTCTGCCTACAGTGCAGGAGACCTGGGTTCAATCCCTGGGTTGGGAAGATCCCCTGGAGAAGGAAATGGCAACCCACTCCAGTCTTCTTCTAAGTATTGTCCCAAAGAGCCACTGTGGGTTGTGGGGAAAATCTGTAGTACTGCTCAACTTTGTTGAAACAATAAAATAAATGTAAACTGGAAGTAGACTACCTCCTTGAAACCTGGAATGCTACCACTAAATTGCCTGGCATAAAGTTTGTTGCCCACATCATTTTAGTTTGAATTGTTTGGCTCCGTTACAAAAGCTACTTCAGAGATAAGGCTTGGTCAGCTTCCTAATACAGCAGGCACCTGCCTAACATCAAGAAATGTGAAGGCTTGGGACTTCCCTAGCGGTCCAGTGGTTAAGACTCTGCGCCTTTCACTGAAGGGGGCATGGGTTTGATCCCTGGTTGGGGAACTAAGATGCCATGTGGTGTGGCCAAAAAAAAAGTGAATGCTACTTTTATTCTGCTGTCATTGGCAAATGTTTCACCACTCCCTGTCCCTTCTCATGTCCTTTATCTTCTGCAGATGAGTCAGATTATTGAGATTATGTTCATTGTGCTTTTCTTCCTTGGGGTCCTTCAATATTACCTAAGAAGAAGCTACCTAGGATCTTTCTCAAGTCATCTCAAACACAGATGCTACATTAGAGTCACCTAGGAAGCCTTCAAAAATCCTAATGCCCAATTCACAACATATACCAGATTTATGCAGAATCTCTGGGAGAGGAGTCCCAGGAAGCAGTATTTTTAACAGTTCCCAAGGTGATTTCAGTGTCCAGCAAAAACTGAGAACCACTGCTCTGTAAGTTAAATAATACACTGCTGATGTAAATAATATATTTTTCCTAAACTGTTCAAGTTATATTGCATACATGTTGCTGGGAATGAGCCCTTCACATTAGTGTGTTTATCAGATTAGTCAGCTGATACTTTGGCTCTTAAGTCTTAGGTGATAAAATAGCTAGGCATCTTTCAGTGTGATAGCAAAGCCATCATAAGACTTGAACAGTGGAAAAACACAGCCAAAAATAGTCTGGGAAGGGCAATGGAGAGAGATGTAGATGAAGATTAGGGGAACAAAAGGAAGGAGTTTGGTGGACGTTCTGAAGACATTTCAAAATGCTGTGCAAGCAAAAATTTTTTAAAAATGGTAATCCTGGTACAGGTAGAGATACTGAGAAGTATACACTGCTGGAAAAAATGTAAATTTTAACAGCTTTTTTAATGGCAGTTTGGCAGTGTCCATGGGAAGCTGCAGAAGTATTTATTCTTTGACCCTACCATCCTTCTGGATGAATTCACGTAATTATGCATATAGTCAAAGCTGTAGCTATAAAGATAGAAACATTTCATAGGTACAAAAATCTTTTTAAACTAGTCCAAAATCACTGCCATTTATGAAATATATGAGAGAACATTCAGCAACCTTTCTTTTCTTTTTTTATTTTCTGTGTTATTTTAAAGAATTTCAGAATGATAAGAGACTATGTAAATATGGTAAATCCATATTTTGGAAACTATGCGGTCAAAAAATTAAGTTGTAAAAATAAAGTTTAATGATGTACTAGTGATTTATACTGAGCTTTAAGTGAGAAAATACTACAAAAAACATATATGCCATTATACCATCTGAAATATCTATACATCAAAACAGATAGCTTTATAAATCTATATATAGATGTGTAGAAAAAGCAGGACATAATGTAAAATATAGTGAGTTTTTTTCTGGGCCATAAGGTTATATCTTCAGGTTTCCTGTCTGTATAGTCTAGTTTTTCTGCAGTGATCATGAAATAAGAAATTAATTAAAAACATTTTTGTAGTAGGTTTTCCACTTCTAAAGTGGAATTGAAATGCGCATACATAGCAATGTGATTAGTACTTCAGTAATTGTTCTGTGAAGAAAATAATTTTCTTTTCTATTTTGGCTGTTCCATGTGGCTTGTGGGATCTGACCAAAGATGAAACTCCAGCTGTGGCACTGAGGCACTGAAAGCTCTGAGTCCTAACCACTGGGCCACCAGGGAATTCCCTAAAATAGATTTCTTTAAAAAAGGTATCCTGGATCCTTTGACCGCTATCATGATAGCAGGTTTCATGTCCAGTCACTTAGATGTAACAGAGATTGAAAGGTTAGTGTGTGAGTCTGACCCACAAGAAACTGCAGCTTAGTATGATGAAGACACTGAGCTC
Source organism: Cervus canadensis (assembly GCF_019320065.1). Classification (NCBI taxonomy): domain Eukaryota; kingdom Metazoa; phylum Chordata; class Mammalia; order Artiodactyla; family Cervidae; genus Cervus; species Cervus canadensis. The sequence continues at coordinate 69,650,342 of NC_057392.1, forward strand.
ATGTATAGCTATTAAAAAGGCAAGAGCTGACAAGTGTTACAGAAGGGGTACAGTTACAGGAGCTCATAGGAGGGCGTGGTTTTGTACAGTTTAGAGGGGATGATAAAGATGTTGACTGAAGGTAATAATGGGCCAGAGCGTGACTTCTCACCTCAATCACCTCTTAACTTTCTAGTTCTTATCCTATGTATCCTTTCAGTGACATAATGTAAAAGAGAAATTATTGAAACTGATATTTCTGCTGAATGCTTCCCCTGTTTCTTATAAACGACAGTGATTTTGGACTAGTTGAGCAAGGTTTTTCATCCTGTAAAACTTGTTGAAATCGAATGTGACCTCACCTGAATTCTCTGTGCATGATGTGCTTTTGGGCTGTGTGGGTATGCTTTGAATGACAGCTCAGCTGGGTGTCATGCAGAACTCCAGCTTGGTAACCTTCTTCATAAGCATTCATGAACTGGAATGTTTACTCCTAAATTTAACTTTAAAACATTAGCATATAATAAGTTTTGCTTATTGCCTTCTAGACTTGCCTTGACACATATTTCTTCAGGTAAATTAGAGATCTCACTCACTAAGCACAGTAATTTTTAGCCGATTTAGTGAAATTTTCTTTAAACACACCTGGCAGCAGAATGGCTTTAAGAATAGCTTGAGGATACAATATTTAAATAGTATTAGTTCTGACAAGTGAGCAAAATGAGTTGGTCTCGATAGTACCTGCTGGTGGAACCAATCAAATATTAAAGTCAGGTTGATTCAACTACAACTGTGTAAGGCAATGCCTAATTTGTAGTTCTCCTTTTCATTCCTTATTTTTTTAACTTTTTTATTTTGTATTGAGGTTTAGCCAGTTTCCTTTTTACTTTTCCTGAAACTCTACAAATATGGCTCTGAGCACACAAATGCCAACCTTATTACCTTATTTTAGTGGGATATCCTATTGCTAACATGTGGCTTGAGCTTGATATGAAAATATTTCTGAGGTGTGAAAGTGTAATAATCGTTCTTAAGCATCCTTTTAATGCACAATTACTTCTTTTAAATTAGTGAGCATATGTTTACTTTAACTGACAAATGAAACTATACGGTAACTGTCTACCATTTATTTTCTCCTTCATTTATGTTTATAAAGAATTAAGATGTGTAATTAAATTTCATGGTGACAGGCCTAACTACCTTCCCTGCCTAATCTAAGATGTATCATAGTATGAAATTTTAACAGTCTTCTACTGTTTCCAAAATAAAATCGATATCCTAGCTTACTATCCTATCCTTAATAAAGTTAAAATTCAGAAGTCATCATTGATTCAATGAACAACAATGCTAGGAGTTGATTAAACAATAAAACACATGTCTAATCTTTACGAGTTTACAGTCCAGTGAAGGGAGATAAATCTACTGACAGTTACAGAATGTGACTTGAATGATAGAAGAAGAATTATGATAGAGGCATTTGTGGGTTGCTGCCTTAAAAAGGACATCTAATGTTAACCCGTGGAGAAGGAAATGGCAACCCACTCCAGTATTCTTGCCTGGGAAATCCCATGGACAGAGGAGCCTGGCAGGCTACAGTCCATGGGGTCTAAAAGAGTCGGACATGACCAAGCAACTAAACAACAACAACAGTGTTGACCTTGGCATCAGGAGCAGGTGTTTCCCTTTCACATTGATATCAGCTCTGAATTATCAAGGCTGAGTGAGCATTTACAGTAAAGAAAGTCCCTCAGCCGTGTCCGACTCTTTGCAACCTCATGGACTGTAGCCTGCCAGGCTCCTCTGTCCATGGGATTTCCCAGGCAAGAATACTGGAGTGGGTTGCCATTTCCTTCTCCAGGATACCTTCCTGACCCAGGGATCGAACCTGGGTCTCCCACACTGCAGGCAGACTCTTTACCATCTGAGCCACCAGGGAAGCCCATTTACAGTAAAAATAACATCTATTAAGCATATCCTGAGCATTTACTCTGTGCCAGATACTGTGCTGTGTGCTTTACATATAGTTCATTTAGTTTGTGCTATAAGTCTATGAGATAGGTGTTCTTATTTTCCAAAGGAGGAAACTGAACTGTAAAGAAAAGTAACTTGCTTTTGATAACAAAGCTTTTAAGAGGTGGAGCCTGTCTTACTGTGAGTTTAAGAGCTCAACTGTTGTGCTAGGTTGCCTTTCCATAAGAGCCAGCTGAGTGAAAGAGGTGAGGACGAGAAGAAGGAGAGGAAGGAGGGGGAAAAGGGCATCCCAGACAAAGGGAATGAATGTTCCAGTGGGAGAGGATGGTACAAGCTAAGGCCCTAAAAGTAGTTCTGAGTGGCTGAAGTGTAAAGCTCAGAAGTCAGAGAGGTGAGGTAGAAAGGAAGCACAGGCCAGGTAATAGGGTTCTGTGGGCCAGGAAAGAAGCCACTGAAAGGATTTCAGCAGGGAAATCACATGGTCAGATCTGTATTTGAGAACAGTTTTCTTAGTGGCAGTATAGAGAATAGAGTTTAAGAAAATAAATGAGGGCAAAAGACCACTTGAGAAGCAATTATCCAGATGAGAGGGGAGAGCATGAACTAATAAAATGGGATGGGTTTGGAGTGAGGCTGACCATAGTTGCTGATTGCGAGAGTGAAGGAAAGGAGTCAAAGATGACTTCTGGGGCAGACTCTGCAGTAACTGGGTGAATGGTGATGACGAGCCTGATTAGGAAGAGGAGCAGGTCTGAGGGTGAAGGTCATAGAGTTTGGTACCTTGCTTTGAAGTGTCCATTGGACCAGTTTAAGGGTAGCTGTTCATAAATAGTTTGCATATATAAGACCAGAATTTGGGGGGGAGAGAGAGCAAGCTGAACTTAAGATACGGGTTTGGCAGAGGTCAATGAATGGGTAGTGGTGGGAGCAGTGGGAATGAATGTGTTTAGAGTGAGAGGAGGATTGGGCGATCCTACCAAGAAAACCCCAGGAGCTCACCAATGAGAGGAAAGGAGGCCAGCCCTAAGAGAATGAGACCCTGAAGAACATAATCCTTTGGTTATACCTTACATTTTTATAGCACTGCAGGTTTTACAAAGGGTTTCACTTACATGATCTCATTTTATTTTTACAATAAATAACTGGCTGACGATAGTTATTTCCATTTGTCGAGTGAGGAAACAGGTTCTGAAAGGGTCAATGACACTCCCACATTCACATGATAATAGTGACAAAACAGGACTGGAATGAAAATTACTAGACTCTTAATTTTGTGTTTTCACTGCTGGGCCAGGTGACCTGAAAACAAAGTCCTGCATGATGGATTTGCCCATTTTTGTTCCTGGTGCTCTCTCTCCGACAGGCACTCATAGCTGCAGGCATGCATGTGGGTATGCTCGTGATAACTTTATCACGGGTACACTGTATCCTGACTTTTTTTTGAGCTCCTGCTATTAAATAAATATATGCTGGTGTTTTCCAGTCTTTTTTCCTGTCAAAGATTTGATGACCTTTGTAAAAGACATTCCAGGGGAACATGGAGGAAATACTAGGGGAATCTGTAAGGACTTGAATGACAGAATTCACAGGATTCATGAAGAAAATTATACAAAGGGTTCTCAAAGAGAATGCCAACTCTGATAGATTTTGAATAGTTATAAAAAATGCTTTTAAGGTTTTACCTCTATAAAACACCTAACTTTCAGTGTCTTATAGCTCACCTGTAACCCATTAGTAGCCTACCTGTTGGCTGCTAATGGTACAGCATGCAAACTGTAAGGAAGCTCTCTTTCCTATAGTTTGTACCCTCAGTCACTCAGTCACATCCAACTCTGCAACTCCATGGACTGTAACCTGCCAGACTCCTCTGTCCATTGAATTTTCCAGGCAAGAATAGTGGAGTGGGTTGCCATGCTCTCCTCCAGGGAGATCTTCCCAACTCCAGTGATTGAACTCACATCTTTTGTGTTTCCTGCATTGGCAGGCAGATTCTTTACCACTGCACCACCTGGGAAGCCCTATAGTTTGTAACTATTTAAATACATGTATATTGCTACTAAACACAGAGAGAGTGTCCCCAAGTTGCATGTACCTAGGGTAGCCTCAAAATTTATTCTTCAAACCATGCCGTGTCTGAGAGTAATAGGGGTTGCTATTAATAATCATGACAGGACAACCGTTTTAAACCAGAACTATTCCCAGACGAATTTGGACATATGCTCTGCCTGCATTTATGTGACGTGCATTCATCAGCATAATCAACTCAAAGTTATGGAATGATTGCTGTGCTCCCTGCTCTGCTCTGATTTTACTGTTAATCCTCCAGGGAACCAGCTCCCACCCCTCACGCCAGGTGGAATTCCTGTTCTGTAGGATAGCGGCAGAACGAAAGCACTCAGTTCTTGGGCACTTAGGGCCTGGTCCAAACTGGTACCAGTCTGCTGAATCTAGCCTCTCAGTGTCCCCATGACCATCCTGACACCTCTCCTCCTGCTGTCACCTCTGCCTCACATGCCCTCCCACCCTCTTACGTTAGCCAACATCCCACACATCTTTCAACACCCACTCAAAGATCATGTCTTTTGGAAACTTCCCCTCTTTTCCCAGTCAACCTTCATCTCTCTCCCGTTCATACTCTGCTAGCATGTTGTTTTTCTTTTATGGCCCTTGTATGTTTCCTAATGTTGATATTTCTTTACATACAAGCTCCCCACTAAATCATAAGGTTCCTCACCTATCATAGACATAATTTTTCTCTTACTGTTTTAGTATTTTTGTTTCTTGGGTTTCTGAGTGGGAGTGGGGTTTGAAGATAATGCATGATAGAGGAAGTAAGAATTCATGGTTCTGCTTTCTTTCAGTCCTCCCTGTTATTCCATCTGCCCCAAACATCAGAACTGGTGCTTTCTTGTGCTTCTGACTCTGAACTTATCTCAAAAATGGCTTTTTGTTGTTCTTTGCAGGTTTTTTTGTTTTGTTTTGTTTTTTGCAAGCCTTGCTGTTTTCTGGGTTTCTGATTTCCTCAGAATATTTTTGTAGATTTATGGTTGTTTTTGAATTTGTAATGAATCACGTGTTTCTTGCTAAATGTTAGTTATATTACAGGCCGTCTCCTTAAAAGATAACTGGCAAATTCCCACATTCGTTTGGTATCAGTCTCTTTTTCTCTTTTCCTCCAGAATGGATAATTGATGAATGTCCCATAAGAAATTAATTTGACTGGCACTCTTCTGTGCCACCTGTCCTATAATATTGTCTCTGCCCTGGGTCACAAATTACCTTTTTCTTGACCATTCTGAAGTCTACTTTCCTAAAACACAAGATGTTTATTTCACTGTTCCTACTTTATGCATCAGTTCTAAAATAGAGTCACTCTATCCCAAGGTTTCAGTCACTTCCATTTCATGGCTATTGGAGAGAAGCAAGTCCAGAGGAGCCATAATCCCTGCCTCCTTAATTTTCTTCATGAGACAAATCAATTTTGCTTTTAAAAGATGATTGACTTTTAATAGAATAAGATTACTGGTAGGTGTCTGCATCATAATGGATACATTTGTTGAATAATAAACACAGTCACCTTGTGAAATAGTAAGTAATGTCCTCAGTTAAGGGAGACAGAAACTCAATGAGGTTGAGTAACTGGTTCACAGACATGGGACTGACTGGGAGGCTGGCTGTGAATCTGGTCTGCTGAATCCACAGCTTCCTGTTAGATTGTTCAGTCTCCCTTCTTCCCCTTCTTATTCCACCCACAAATCTTTTGTGTAAATCCACATTGAAAAAGCATCTCGTGGGCAAGGAGCCTGCTATGTACTGTTTACAAATTTTAGTCCTAGAGGGTTTTAGTATATGTTACACATTGAAAAGTGTTCCATGGTAAGTGAGACTAGGAAATGCTGAGTTAAACAGAATTAATCAGGATTTCTTTTTTAACTGTGAAACGTTTCAGAATCCCTATCATACTGACATATATTTTGAATTTTAAAGAAAGGATATTTAGTTGAGTCCCATATTTAATTAACTATCAAATCCTTATTTGAATCTCATGATACTGATGGTATATTTACAGAATCTGGGGGTCCATTTTCATAGTGTTCTAGAGCATGGATTTGGGGGTCAGGGAGACTTGTGCTCAAATCCCAATTTGAGCTATACTAGCTATGTGACTGTGACCTTGTATTTAACCTATGAGTGTTTCCTGATCTGGTAGCTGGTCATGATACTTAGCTCATGAAGTTATTTTGAAGGTTGCAAATGATAATATATACAAAACTTTATTGTTTGTCATCATCCCACAGTAGTTAATATGTAAAACACTTGGAATAATAACCTGTCACAAAATAAATATGTTTGGTTCTCATCTGACTTTTGGCAGCTGTCTGCAGTATACTCCAACAGTAGTGTGCAGTTTTATTTTTAATTTTCACCTTTATTCTTGTCAATCTGCTTCTGCTCTGAAGATCGTGGATCTCTATACAACTGTAGATCATTTTTACCTGGCCTGCTGTTGGCTCCTGCTACTGGGCTTAAATCATAGCTTTACCATTTACTAGTCATGAGACTTGGAGAAGGCAATGGCACCCCACTCCAGTACACTTGCCTGGAAAACCCCATGGATGGAGGAGCCTGGTGGGCTGCAGTCCATGGGGTCCCTAAGAGTGGGACACGACTGAGCAACTTCACTTTCACTTTTCACTTTCATGCATTGGAGAAGGAAATGGCAACCCACTCCTGTGTTCTTGGCTGGAGAATCCCAGGGACAGGGGAGCCTCGTGGGCTGCCGTCTATGGGGTCGCACAGAGTCGGACACGACTGAAGCGACTTAGCAGCAGCAGCAGCAGCAGCAGTCATGAGACTAATTGGGCAAGTTCCTTAAACTCTTAAGTAACTTAAAACTTAAAAGGTTTAGTTTCCCTACCTATAAAAGTGGAATAATGACAGTGCTTCCCTCAAGTCTTGTTGTTTTTATTGTTCAGTAGCTAAGTTGTGTCCAATTCTTTGCAACCCCATCAACTGCAGCATGCCAGGCTTTCCAGTCCTTCACTCTCTCCCAGAGTTTGCTCAAACTATGTCCATTGAGTTGGTGATGCCATCCAACCATTTCATCCTTTTCTTGTCCTTGTGCCCTCAATCTTTCCCAGCATCAGGGTCTTTTCCAAAGAGTCAGCTCTTTTTATCAGGTAGCCAAAGTATTAGAGCTTCAGCTTCAGTACCAGTCCTTCCATGAATATTCAAGGTTGATATCCTTTAGGATTGACTGGTGTGATCTCCTTGCTGTCCAAGGGACTCTCAGAAGTCTTCTCCTCACCACCATTCAAAAACATCAATTCTTCAATGCTCAGCCTTCTTAATGGACCAACTCTCACATCCATTCATGACTATTGGAAAAGCCATAGCTTTGACTATATGGACCTTTGTCAGCAAAGTGATGTCCCTGCTTCTTAATATGCTGTCTAGGTTTGTCATAGCTTTTCTTCTAAGGAGCAAGTGTCTTTTAATTTTGTGGCTGCAGTCACCATCTGCAGTGATTTTGGAGCCCAAGAAAATAAAATCTGTCACTGTTTTCATTTTTTCCCCATCTATTTATCATAAAGTGATGGGACCGGATGCCATGATCTTAGTTTTTTGAATGTAGAGTTTTAAGCTAGGTTTTTCACTCTTCTCTTTCACTGTCATCAAGAGGCTCTTTAGTTCTTCTTTGTTTTCTGCCATTAGAGTGATATCATCTGCATATCTGAGGATATTGCTATTTCTCCCGGTAATCTTGATTCCAGCTTGTGATTTATCCAGCCCAGCATTTCACATGATGTACTCTGCATATGTTAAATAAGCAGGGTGACAATATACAGCCTTGACATACTCCTTTCCCAATTTTGAACCAGTTCATTGTTGCATGTCTGGTTCTAACTGTTGCTTCTTGACCTGCATACAGATTTCTCAGGAGGCAGGTAATGTGGTCTGGTATTCTCATCTCTTTAAGAAATTTTCACAGTTTGTTGTAATCCACACTCTCAAAGGCTTTAGTGTAGTCAATGAAGCAGAAGTAGATGCTTTTTGGAATTCCCCTGCTTTTTCTATGATAAATGTGATTGTGTATGTAAAATTCTTAGCATAGCAATTGGTATATAGTAAGAACTAAAAACCTCTTCCTGTAGTTAAAATTTTGGAGTCTATGGGCTTTGTTTGATGATATATCTGCCTGGATATATGAGTCATCATCATAGAGGTAACATATACCATCTAACCATTTCACATATATATTAACTCAATCTTTATAACAACCCTGTGATTAAGTACTATTATTACTATATTAAAAATGTAGAGATTGAGGCACAGAGAGGTTAAGTAACTTGCCCAGATCACACTCCTAGAGCTAGAACGCTAATTCAAGCAGTCTGGCTTTGAAGTTAGTACTCTAAAAGCTGAAGAAATTGCATGTCTTTTAGACCGTTACTGTCTTATGTCAAAGATCTTTATCAGACTTTGCCAAGATATCAGTTCGTTTTAGCATAATATGTGTCACCTGAAAAGAGTTCCTTAGACTTTAAGAATCTAAGGTACGGTTGGTGACATGACATTTTGTTACATAAATGAAAGTGCTTTACTTGAATCCTGCCCTGATGGTGAGCCATCTGCCACTTGTGAAGATAGTAAAGAAGCACTTGCAAGCAGGTTGATACTTTCCTAAGCAAAGGGCTTTGAATTTGCTCAAATGATTGCCATCTTTTGGGCTCAGAAATCTGGCCTATAAAGTCGGAAAATATGACTTTGACCTTTAAAGTTACTAAAGGCAGATGTCTTCAGCTTGACCACCATAATAAAAGAAATTCACCATGGCCTCTACCATTGGTTTAATTGAGCAATCAGTAAATGTCAGGCTCTGGGGTTATAGCAATTCACAAAACAAACAGCACTTGGCCTTCCTGGAGTTAACAACCCTAAGCCAAAAATATGTGGCAAATAATATAAAGGAATGGAGAAGGAAATGGCAACCCACTCCAATATACTTGCCTGGGAAATCTCATGGACAGACGAACCAGACCATTGGGTTGCAAAAGAGTCAAACATAACTTAGCAACTAAAACAACACCAATATAAAGGAAATATAGGAAATAAGGAGAAACTTGCTGGCAGGTTAATGTAATTGAAATTTCCTAAGGACCTGGAATCCCCTAAGGAAACGGTGTTGAGTAAGAGAGTGGTTTTAGAGCAGGCAAGAAGAGGTGGAGCCAAGAAAGGAGACAGAGCAATCATGGAACAAAGGAAAATTGGGGAAACAGAGTGTCAAAATAACCAAAAACCACAAAGGCTCCACCAGGAGGGGGTGGTCAGCTGTGTCAGATTCTTCTGAGAAATGAGATATCTGAGGATGGAATCGAGCCCTTTCCTTAGGCATCCTGGTGGACCTTTTAGTGGATCAGCCACAAAACGTACTTTCAGGCAACCGTGGCTTTTACATTTCAGCGTCTCAACCTTTAGCCTCTTTGTTGGAATGATTTCAAGGATGTCTGCCAAAAATAATGTTTTGACTTTGGCAATGTTGTTACTGAGCTATCACTTATGATGGAAAACAGCCAAAAACTCCTTCATAGCTTTTAATTAAAAGAACCTGACATGGAGTTTACCAATGGATATTACTGAGGTGCTAAACAGGTTTATATATAAATATATAAAAATTATCAATATATAACTACTAGTAGTACATTAAAGAAGTAAATGTATATTTGAAAATAAAAAATATATTTATAAAACTAAGAAACAAGAAGTAATAAGAAGTCAAGAAGCTCTTCTTCCTCAAATGACTATCTTTAAATTTGTGTTGGTTGATTCAACTGCATGGAAACATGTTTTAAAATCTGGACCCTTATAGACTAAGTAGCTTTTCCTGTCTGCTTCCCAATGAGGGTCACACCAGATGAATATTAAACTTGCTCCCTACAGATTGATGCCTATTAATTCTGTAATTAGCCGTGTACCATTTAAATGCATGTGCTGTATGTTCATCAAGGAGAGTGGGCCAGAATTTTACCGGACGCAGAGTGTGCCAGATTCAGGGCTTAGTGGCCACAGAAGCGCCTATTGACCAAAACCAATACCTTCTGTCTGATTGCCTCACATAGCCAATCCAAATGGCACCATCTTGCAACTTAAATGAAGATATATCTTGGATGAAAAGAACATTGTCATTGGTTATGTCTACAGAAGGAACCTGTTGGGAAATGATTTTCAATTACTCTAAAACAGTAACATGATTACCTGGCTCCCTAAAAGCATGTTTTTGGGAAAATCTTAGAATTTGCTTAAAAAGTTGGACTTTCATTTGATTGTTGTCAGTGGCTAAATGTCTTCTGCCATTATCTCTCTCATCCCCATTTTTTGTTTTTGTTTAATTTTATTTCCATTTTCAGATTTTGGAGAACCTGAAACAATCCTGGGTAGCATGTTTTAAATTCTATATACTTGTGATCCTTAAAGTTGTCTCATTAAAGATTGGTTCCTATGGTTTTTAGTGCATGGGGGAGAGCTGGGTTTCCCTAAGGTGTTTTGTAACCACTGAAACGATGCTTAGTGTATAGTGTTATGCTCAGCTTCACTTCTTTCTCTTTCTGTTTATGGAGGAAAATGGTGCATTGTGCTTTCTCTAAAGTGCCAGTATGCTTTCAGCAGTTTGTTGATCACCCAGGAGGTGTCACACACTCTAGAGACCTTGAGGTGCTCACATTTCTAGTTTGGAAAAACCAAGGAAACACTTCCAACAAGGCCTACTAAGTGCTATGGTCCATGGTACATAGTGGGTGCTGTGGGAGCCCAGCAGCGAAGCCTCTGTGTGTGTGCCGGGGGGGAATTCAGGCAGAGGATCCCAGAGGGAGTTCTGCTCAGCTGAGTCTGGAAGGATGAGAAGAAGCATATCACACAGATGTGGGAAGAAGGGCATTCCAGGAAAAGAAAACAGCGGTGCAAATCCCTGAGATGGGACAGCATGGACACATACCCAGGAGTTATTTCTTTTGTATTTCAGAGAGCTATGAAACATGTAAAGGAGATCTTTGCATAACTAGGACATAGGTGGAAATAGTCTCAGTCTTGTGTCATTAAGATATATTTCACTGTTTTAATTATGGTAACTTTAAGTAAGCTAATATGATAATGAAAACCTACAACCAATATATGATTTTTCAAGAATATGTACTACTTGGTGAAAAAAGCTCTAAACTACTTATTAAAAATATTCTGTGTTACAAACTAGTAGAATAACATTTAAATTCTAGTGGCCAAATACATAATTTGATTGAAAACAATTTGTCTCTCTACTGTTGTTTGGTTTTAGAAGCTTTTTGCCTTAGACCGACTTAAAGAAATTTTTGTTTTTCTTGTTGTGTTCCTGAAGTGCTGCTTCAGAAAGTATTGCTTTGCTTAAAGTTTGAAAGAAACACTGCAGTTGTTGGCAGCTGTGGTGCCTTATGAGATGAGAACTTTTTGAATGTTCATCAAACAGGTTAGGGTCTGTGATTAGAAACCTCTTGTTTTAACCACCCAGTCTAGTTTCTGCCTCACCCCTATTTTCCTCTCTCGTTCTACTCTGATTTTTCCCTCCATAAAACATATTGCTATTGGTGATTGTTTCTTTTATTCCTTCTAAGTAATTTCTCTCTCTAAGTAATCGTCTTCTCTGCTAGGTTGGAAGCTCTATGAAGGGAGGAAGGAGGTCTGTGGGCTTCCCTGCTGTGTACCCAGCTCCTAAAAGTACCTGGCAGAAAATAAACACTCTCATAAATGCTAAGTGAATTGATGATGAGTAATTCAAAGCCCCTGGACAGCTTCCACAATAAAGAGGGTTAGTGATAAAAACCAGACAGGAAATTTTCCCTGTACATCCTACTTCTCAAATAAGGCATCATCATCAATAGGACCAACCAGCAAAATGTGCTTGCTTTTGCCCAGGATTCCTATTTCCTGTCCATGAAGAGCCCAAGTAGGAAATGATAAGGAGTAAAGTTTCTGAGAAAGAAGGAATTTGAAGCAACAGTGAAAGAAAGTATAGTCAGCAATATGAGCCATTCATTCAGCAGTTATGTTGTTCAGTTGCTAAGTGGTGTCTGACTTTTTGTGACCCTGAACTGCAGCACGCCAGACTTCCCTGTCCTTCACTATCTCCCGGAGTTTGCTCAAATTTATATCCATTGAATAGGTGATGCTATCTAGCCATCTTACCCTCTATCACCCTCTTTTCCTTTTGCCTTCAGTCTTTCCCAGCATCAGGGTCTTTGCATCAAGTGGTCAAAGAATTGGAGCTTCAGCATGAGTCCTTCCAGTGAATACTCAGGGTTGATTTCCTTTAGGATTGACGGGTTTGATCTCCTTGCAGTCCAGGGGGCTCTCAAGAGTCTTCTGGATGCTATGATCTTAGTTTTTTTAATGTTGAGTTTAAAGTAGTTTTTTCACTCTCCTCTTTCACCCTCATCAAGAGGCTCTTTATTGCTCTTCACTTTCTGCCATTAGAGTGATATCATCAGAAATTATATTGACCACTAATTATGTACCAAGCATAATAATAGACCAAGGGGGACAAAGATGGAGACCTTGAAACTCATAATGACAATACAGCAGGTGTCAAAAATAGAAACTTGAACCAGGACCTAGAGAGCATTGAGGCAGGAGCAACTGTCTGAGAAGTGCGTTGGAGAGGGTGTCACAGGGGAGGGGACATTTGAGACGGTCTCTGAAGGAGGAACTGGAATTTGGTAATGCAGGAGAAATTCCATTAGAAGATGGAGCCCTGCAGTTCAGCTTTTCTGTACCGTGTAGTAAATACTACATGGGCAAGACAGGCAAGTTTTACAGGCGGAGGCGGGTACTGGTCAGTGGTGTGTAGGAATATGAGTAGGTAAAAGGTTGTTTGAGCAGTAGGTAGATGTCAGAGGGTGGAGAATGTAATCTCTGACTATCACAGCCACTGAAATTTTTCTCTCCATAGAAGCATATTTCCTTTAGTAAATTGGAGGACTGAATTATTTTATATAGCATGAGGTACATAATTATGCTATAAAAATTTAGAAAATAGAAAAATTTACCTACAGTCTCAGTGTAACACCATTTGCTTTTTGTCATATTTCAGTCTCTCTTCTAGTGTGTATGTTGTCCTTTGTTAGATGTTGTCACGTTATACAGTTTTATGCACAACTTATTTTAGTTGTCATTACATCAGAAGAACATACTGCATTATTACTGCTAGTATTCCTTTCTCTTTGTAATGGATGTATTGATATTGAAGAGCAGTGCCATTTTTGACAGAACTGTTTCTCTATTACCAGGTACTTAGACTGTTTCGTTTCCTGTTATTATAAGTAATGTTACAGTGACCATATTTGTGTCTATAATCTTTTTTGCTTCTAGGACTTTTTCCCAAGAGATTCCCCCAAATTAGAACTACTCGATCAAAGAGTGTAAATATTTTTGCAGGTCCTACTGCTTATTTCCCAGTTGTTTTCCTATTTATATGATTAATAGCACTGAGAGAGACTGCCAGTTGGGCTGTACTGGGCAGCAGGAGCTGTTGCAATTGATTTTTTTAAAAACTTGTTAATTTAATAGCTTACATGGATGCTTTGTTTAATTGTTTCTTTGTAAACAATTGACATTAGAATTTTTGCTCATTCTTTCAATGACTTTATTGTATATGTACTTTATATTAGCTCTATTCTGGGGAAAAATAGTAAACAAGTATAATTCCTGCTCTCACACTGTATATTGTTACACTTAAAGAAACTTTCATTAAAAAAAATATTTGAAAAGTAAAATATTTTTGCAAAACTCTTACAGCTGGTAAGCGGCTAAGAAGGAATTTAGACTTGTTTTTTTTTTTATTTCAGTCCCTTGATCTTTGCGATCTGCTATGCTGCCCTTCAAAGGGAAATAATAGGAGCTTGTTAACAAAGTTCCTGTTCCTCCAAGTATCTTCCTCTAAGCTTTAATCTAATGATGATGCTATTGCTTGTACTCAGAACTTGTCTAAAATATTTTTTTAAAAATTTCATTTCAATTCATTTCATGAGGTACATGTGAATGTCCGTCTCATTACTTTATAGTCTCATCTTGTTTATGAATGAAATGTGATCCTCAGCTTCATCACACATCTTGTTATCTAGAGGAACTTTGGCTTTTCCAGAAATAAAATCCAACTTCGTGGAAAGAGGACTTGCCCCATTAAGGATATAAAGGAGTGAACCAAAGTCTCTGAAAGTAGTTGTAAAAGTATTTTTGGTCAGTTAGATCACATATGGTGAACGCCTTACTTCTTTGCAAGAGTTTTGGAAGCTGCTTTGGTTTTCAGTTTTTGTGAGAACTGTCAGCTTCCACTCCTGTTGGAATTATGGGATCTGCATGTTCAGAGCACCTGTGGGTTATCGCCAAATGTTTAACACATCTTCAACTTCAATAATCCTATCTGACTGAGTATTCTAAACCTTTTTGATATTTGTTGACAAAGCTGCCTAAATCATTCTAATGAAGATTTCTAGCTAACTTTGGCATGCTTCAGAGGGTCCATAAAATATCCCAAAGAGAGATATTACACTAATTAGGTTCATTTTGTATACAGAATTACATGGGGTGTATTGTCAAGTGAGTAATAAGTCTCGAGTTATATTGCATGGTGGACTTCCCTTGTGGTTCAGCTGGTAAAGAATCTGCTTTCAATGTGGGAGACCTGGGTTTGATCCCTGGGTTGGGATGATCCCATGGAAAAGGGAAAGGCTACCCACTCTAGTATTCTGGCCTGGAGAATTCCATGGACTGTATAGTCCATGGGGTCCCAAAGAGTCGGACATGACTGAGCAACTTTCACTTTCACAACTTCAAGGAGAAGGGCCAGTGACCCTTAGCACAGTACTGGGCACCGATCATTGTAACACCCAGTTATAAATAGCTGGATGTCACTTCCTGACATCCTTGGGATAGGAGGACCAAGAAGGAGGTAACATTAAGGCACCTTGGACCACCTTGTATACTCATATGTCATATCATATTAGAGTCTCTTTAACATAGTTTCCTTTTATCCTCTTGAAGTGAAGTGAAGTGAAAGCTCAGTTGTGTCCGACTCTTTGCAACCTCATGGAATCTACAATCCATGGAATTCCCCAGGTCAGAATACTGGAGTGGGTAGCCTTTCCCTTCTCCAGGGGATTTTCCCAACCCAGGGATCGAACCCAGGTCTCCCGCATTGCAGACGGATTCTTGACCAGCTGAGTCATCAGGGAAGCCCAAGATTACTGGAGTGGGTATCCTATCCCTTCTCCAGGGAATCTTCCCGACCCAGGAATCGAACCAGGGTCTCCTGCATTGCAGATGGATTCTTTACCAACTGAGCTATCTAACCCAATTAATTGTCTCAGAAAAATTAGTCTTTATCCCCCATTTTTTTTGTGATCCCTCAAGAATGACCATAATTACTGCTAACAAGACTGTAGTCAAGGAGAAGGAAATCTGTATGGTGTTAAGGGAAAAAGAATTTTTTAATTTGAAGTATAGTTGATTTACAGTATTGTGTTAGTTTCAGATGTACAGCAAAGTGATTCAATTATGCATATTTTTTCAGATTATTTTTTGATTATAAGTTATTACAAAAAATTAAATATAGTTCCCTGTGTTATATAATAAACTCTTGTTGCTAACTTATTTTTCGTATAGTAGTTTGTGTCTGTTAATCCCATATTCCTATTTTTATCCCTCCCCATCTCCCTTTCCCGTTTGGTAACCATAAATTTGTTTGCTCTGTCTGTGAGTCTGTTTCTGTTTTGTGTATACATTTATTTGTATTATTTTTTTAGATTCAATATAAGTGATATCATATATTTTTCTTTCTCTGTCTGACTTACTTAGTGTGATATTTTCTATGTCCATCCATATTGCCAGAGATGGCAATATTTCTTTCTATTATTGGGTAATATTCCATTGTGTGTATGTACCACATCTTCTTTAAGGGAAAATAATTTTTAAAAAGAGACAAGTGCATCACCCTGTACAGTCCTTGGGAGGGTCCATAGCTCTCATTCAGATTCTCCATAATCCCCATGTCCATTGTCACTACTTTCTAGTTAAACTACTTTGTGTCACTGCAATTTAAAATGTGAAATGAAACCAAAAAAGTCAAAGATATCTATTTTTATGCCTTAATTTTGTTATTATTGTCCAGGTTTTGGAATAGGACATTGTCAGTTATGCACATTGTCTGTATAAAAAAAAAAAAAAAGTGATCTGACTTTGCAACAGCAAGCTTGAGAGCTACAGATTGACATGCAGATATGTTATTTTTGGCCCATACTGCTTATTAAACATTTAAAACTTCATTGCCAACATCTAAAATTAAAAACATCTCACACAATAATTTGGACTTCCTACTTTCTAGAAAAACCAGATCATCTGATAACACTGGGCCAGAGTTGCCACATCACACAGTCACCTGGGAAGTCCCACAGCTTCTTCCTTATTCAGGGCGTTGTTTTTCCAGTTTGCCACAAACATCCCCACTCTCTGATGTATTACACCTGTTTTACTTATTTGTGTGCACTATCCTGACCCCCGAAGACATGAGTTCATGACCTATTTTCTACAGTTAACACTCATTTAATGTTTCATGTAGTTAACAAATATTTTTCATTTTGCACAAGTGTTCCAAAAGCTTCCTATGCTTGATGTCTTGGGGAAACAAGACATAATTTATACAGCCAGTAAAATCATACAAGTGCATAAACCTAGAGGTGTCAGGAGGCAATAAGTATACATGGGCAATTCTCAAATGGGCAGTGGAGTTAACAAGGGCTGTAAGCTCAGAGAAGGACTGGATCGACCTTGAGAGGGTAAAGATCAAAGATGTGTCTTGAAGAAAGGGTCAGAATAACACTGCAGGTAGGTGAGGGGAAAGGGAAAGGGGAAGAAAAGAATATAAAATATGAATAAAAGCAAGTTGGTAAGAATGAACAGTTAGGGGAACTATAAGTAGGCCTGAGAGTTTGGTTGGATAAAGGAGCTGTTTAGCGGACTTTCGGCTGCCCCTCATTGGCAAATACTGTCTGACATCCATTCTTTAATTCCTCCCATCATTGTCTATTCACTTTACAATTGTTCTGGAAATGCCCATACCAAAAGTAGCAAGCAGCTTGTGCAAACACTTGGCCCATCTCTCTTTATGCAAAGCATGTTTTCCACTTTTTAAAAACTCCTTCTTTGTGTTATGGCTTCTTAGCTCTCCCTCCCTCAAGAAAAAAATGGACAGGAGACCTTGATTTTTAGCCTAGTAAGGTCTCTAGAATCAACTAGGAAAACTTGGAGAAAATGAAAAGGAAGTGTGGATAGGAAGGGAGGGTAGTTTGGCAAGCACCAGCAAGTTTTAGGAGAGACCCAGGTTTACCTAACGTTCACCTAGAGACTAAGGCCCCTATCTCGAGAGTCACCCTCAAATCGCCTCCAGAACATTTTGTTCTGCACTTGTTCCTCTAATTCCCTGTAACCCCTGGGAAGGATCCGTAGGATGGCTTTGCAGGCCCGCGTCTCAGTGTTCAGTGTTGCATAACGTTGTATAACAGGGAACCCAGCACAGTGCTGTGTTGAATGGATGTAGGATAAAAATGAAATAATAGGGAACTTTCCTGTTGGTCCAGTGGTTAAGACTCCACAGTCCCAATGCAGAGGGCCTGGGTTAGATATCAGTTCAGTTGTGATTGTAAAACAAAGGGGTTAGACTAGGCAATTCTTCCCAAATCAGTTTTTAAGGAAATTTAATAGATATGAAAAAATGAAGGTGACGCTAGTGGTAATGAATCCGCCTGCCCATGCAGGAGATGCAAGAGATGGGTTCAATCGCTGGATTGGGAAGATGCTTCGGAGTAAGAAATGGCACCCTACTCTGGTATTCTTGCCTGGAGAATTCCATGGACAGAGGATCCTGGCAGGCTCCAGTCCATGGGGTTTGCAAAAAGTTGGACACGACTGAGCACAGCATGCAACACAGCACAGGAGTGTCATAACAAGTTCACGTTGTATTTTAATGAACAACCTGAGCCTTTCTTAAGTCCACCCATTGTTTAAATGCTTCAGTTGGGTTTTGTTTTGTTTTGTTTTTTTCCTTTGGTTTTCTTTCTCCTCTTCAACCTCTGTCCCTTCTTCTCTGAGTCATCAGACACTTGGGGGTGGAGATCCTGGGCTCATTGTGTTTGTCTTCCTCTTCCTCCTCCCACCTCTTTGTCCCTGAGTCCTCAGCCTCTAAGGTCCATGCCTGTCCCTCCATTTTGCCTGTGTTCTCGTGGATCTTGATAAGTAAGAGTTTACAGATGTCATTATGCTTGTTGCCAGAGATGGAAATTTTTTCAAATTTAGCTTCTATCTGGTCTTGTTGCTTCTGCAGCTTTTTGAGGGGAACGACTCAGCTTTTCACAGAGTGAGTCAAGCTGTCACTGAAGTCATTTTTAGGCTTTGGTACATTCTCTTCCAGGGCCTGCGGCTCATCTACCAAGTGACCAGCACACCCTCATTCTCCGTCATGCACTGGGCATCATGGTACCACCTCCTTCACCATCTGGCTTGGTCTCCGAGGGCCCCTTGTTCCCCAAATCTGTGGTGTTAGAGGAGTGGCCAAGGGGAGGGGTGGCTCCTGTGGGGGCCCAGCTGCAGGGAAAGAAACTGGTCCAAGCTTGGGAGGGGCTGGAGGAGTGGAAAAGGGCAAGCTTGTGACCGAATCTCTTGCACAAAAGGGGCAGGGAGATAGAAGTCTCCCCTGTTCAGCAACCTTGAAGCAGCCCTCAGGCCGGCTCCGCGTCCGTTCATCTCTGCGCACCAGCTGCTCGAATGTGCAAATGTCTTCAAATGGGCTCCTAACTCTCAAAGAGTGGATGGGGGAGCAGGATACAAAGCAAACCTCACACTGAGAGAGGAGAGGTGCAGAAATGGAGATACATTCAAGCCACATCTTGACACGCAGTGTGACACACAGAATGCAAAGAAATCAGTTCTGTGCCAAGGGCGGGAGGGGAGCGGACTTCAGAGAGGAGGTGTCTTGAAGGATAAGGAAGGGTTCAGGGAAGGGATCATTCAAGCCTGAGGGAGGCCAGTGTGGGCCAGATGTTCCTCTATGGCTTGTCATTTGCAAGCCCTGCCCTTGGCAGCACTGTCCCAGGACTTCCACACATTGCAAAGAAAATCAGTGACAACAAAAACTGTCTGATGAGAGACTGTTGCACACTTTGAATATAGTACGCGTGCGTGTTAAGACACTTCAGTTATGTACAACTCTTTGAGACCTTATGGACTGTAGCCCACCGGGCTTTTCTGTCCATGGGATTCTCCAGGCAAGAATGCTGGAGTGGGTTGCCATTTTCTTCTCCCGGGGGTCTTCCCAACCCACGGATCAAACCCACATCTCTGAAGTCTCCTGCATTGGCAGGCGGGTTCTTTACCACTAGCACCACCTGGGAAGCCCTCAAGTACATAGTATAGGCAACTCTAATTGCAGAAGAACTACCTGGAGACATTCTTGGGTCCCACTCCCAGAGGTAGGCCACAAGAATCTGTGCTCAGATGCTGCCAGTCTGGGGAACATTTTTTGTGTAATCTCGGACTAGACCACTTGCCTGATTCTGTAATGAGGATAATAGAGATAAGAGACAAAAGAACTAGTTCTCAATGACCTTCTCTTAAAAACAAGTGTATTTTTAAATTTTATCAGGGCATAGTTGATTTACAATCTTGTGTTAGTTATAGATGTAAAGCAAAATGAATCAGTTATATATATACTTTTGCATTATTGTTAAAGCTATTGAAGTGTGAGCTCATTAAAATGTAATTTATTCTCAAAGCATTCCAAAGTAGCTGATGGGGAGGACCATCAGTTTTCCAGCTGAGAAAAACTTCTTTAAATTATTTTTGTTTACAAAAAAAAGAATTCTCTTTTTGACACAAAAAGTAGAAGTACATACTTTAAAACATAAATTAAATATATTGTGACCTTGCTACCTCTAAGGAACAAAGTTGCCTTAAGGCAACTATTGATTATTAAACTTTTTTGTGTATTCCAGCTTTGCCCCACTCTATTATAAATAATAGATACCAGTGTATTTATAGTAAATAATGTAAGGGATCTTCTTTTAGAATTAGCCATCAAAGAAAAAGTATAAGTTGCTATGTTGTAAAAGAGTTCTCTGCTCTAGACAGACATTCCTTCAAATGCAATTCACAAAGAACCACATTTCCTTGGGGAAAACATAATTTAAACCAGAGAGAAGTAACACTCCTTTTCAGGGAAATTGCAGTGCCATCCAAGATATTAGTAGAACTATAGACCTCTGTAAATATCACTGTTGGACTCAAAGATTTGGTTATGTTCATGAACAAGATACATAAATTAAAAATGCAGTGTGTTAAATGAGACTATATAGCAAACAGAATATGTCTTATAACTTCTACTGTTTTTATATTATAGTTTGGATTTTGGATTTTTTTTTTTTTTTTTTTTAAACAAATGTATTTTTAAACCAAACAATTTACTAACCTATTGGTGTGCCAAGCTCCTTTTGTCTCTTCATTTGGTCTCGATATCTTTTGTTGGGACCAGACTTTCAGTTCCCTGGGATTGAAACAGGGGTGGAGGGGGGAGGCTCAAGCAAGAGAGGAATAGATGTTCTTTAAAAGCATCAGAAAGAGAGATTCAAGGTCATATCACAGATATAGGCCATTTTCCTTATGGTGGGATATGTAACTTATAAATTCATGTTAGGACAGAAGTACGGTCAGTCCTTCGTTTCTGCTGTTCCTCACCTGAATCAGTTTCCTATGCTTGAAGCTCTGGATGTGGAGGGCCTACTGCACTATGCCACTTTATATAATGGGCTTGAACACCCACAGATTTTGGTATGTGCTGGGGGTGGTGGTGCTGGAATCAATCCCCTGTGGGTACTGAGGACCACTGTATAGTTATCTTATCTGTTATACAGGTATTTTGACTTAGGCTTAAATAGGTTATGCATTAACCACATTAGATTGTTGTAGCTATGAATCGTGAATAAAAGTTTGTGAGGAGTAAATTGTCTCAATTTCCTGAATCTGTTAAATTGAGAAGCCTCTCCTAGGGTTAAAGTAAAACCTCCATCACTGCGGAACCCAAATTCTTTCACAACAGCCCTGCCTTCTGCTGTCCTTCCTGAGCCTGGTGGTCCAGCCTGTCTCCTAATGCCTCAGGCCAACAAGTGACTGAGCTGTATTAACTTGAAACTGCTGGCCGTAGAAATTCCAATTGCTTGTAAAGCCATTTGGTTTTGCACTGATGCCAGTTTTCTTAGGCACGGTTTACCTAGGCAAACTGGTCCTGCTACCCAGCCCAGCAGATCTGCTGGCAAAGAGAACTTGTAGCTAGTAGGGTGGGATACATTTCATGACCTTCTTGCACTCTCCAGCCTGATTTTAGGCCTTTTTTATTCGTTTAGGTGTTCAAAACCTGTGTGATGGGAGAAACTCAGCTTTAAACAGTGGTTTAGTTGTTGATTTTCTTCTGAGCTCTAAGTAATGATATTCAGAGGGATAGAGCAGTCACTTGGGCTTTTGGGTTCTAGTACTTTGTCACTTGGAGTTTTATGATCCTGGGCAAGGCATTTAACATTTCTAAGCCTGAAACGAAAAAAAAAAGAATATAATATCTACTCTTCCTGTTTCACAGGTTCTTGTGAAATTCAGACCACTGAAAGTTCAAACGATTATAAACTGTAAAGCAATATACGGAATAATTATTATAAATATTATAATTTATTGTGTATTTTGTATTTTATATAATAGCTATTATTATAATCACATTCTCAATATACACAAAGAAATCTTAGCTTACTATAGTTAGCATCTGAATCTGGCTCTTCTGACGTGTAGTAAATATCTATAAGAATCATTTGCCTTTTATCTTTTGGGTTTATATGCCATTTAATAAACAGTTTTTCAAAGAAATATCAAATTTACTTCTCTGCACTTTACATAAAGCAAAAGATTAACTCAACTCCTGCAGTATCCTCTGTAACACACTTGTGAAGTCAGGCAGAGGGCATGAGTGGGCAAGCTCTGTACTGCCTATAGCAGAAGGAAGTTTAGGAGGTTTCGTTTAGAAGTTTAATTCTTTTGTGCTGCCTTGAGTCAGCTGCTATTTGGAACACTCACATGAAAACAAATACTACTTGTCCTGGCAATAAGGGAGGCTTTTTGCAGCTTGTATAACCTCATGAAGGACATTTTTTTATGACCATGGACATGGGATACTGGAAAAAAATTTTGATATCCAAGTCTCAGATCTTGTCTCAAGTTGCTAAAAGGCTTGAGAAAGAAACATGCTGGTGAGGAAGAGCTGAGAAAAAAGGGCAGATGGAGGGGCCTCCTCAGCCCAGAGGGTTCATGGCTAGAGCTGCTGATCTTGGGAGAGGCACATATCCATTCCAGGCCTCAGTTTTCTTTTGTGTAATATGGGAAACTACAGGGTCATTCCAGATGTAAAAATCTTCCGGTTTCGTGAAGTAGGTTTGAGACTCAGTTGATTAGTGAGTGACAGTAGAGAATGATGGATGAGGTTTCCAGAGCCAGAGTGGGTTCCAGTCCAGGCCACCACTTCATGCCTATGTGACACTTTTCATGGACCACTCTTGGCCTGAGACTTCACATGAAGAACAGTGATTTGTTGTTGTTGTTTAGTTGCTAAGTCGTGTCTGACTCTTTGTGACTCCATTTGCCTGCCTGCAAATGTCAATATGTATGAGCTATTATCCCCCTCAAATTTAGAGGACTTTTGGAACTAAGCAAGTACTTTGGCAATACAGAAACTGTCTTCTGTGTGATAGTGAAAAATAAACAAAAAAGTTTAGGGACTGGAAAGAGACCAGCTTCTCCTTTTTGTGCTCTCCCAGGTTGAACTGCAGTGAGAGAACAAACTGAAGGCTTTAGGGAGAAGAGGTTAGGGTGTCAGATCCCTCTGAGAGTTCTTGCCTTTCTCTCTCCTAGGTTACCTTATCAGTGAGTGGTGGTGAGGTTTTCATCAGGTTTGTTTTGTAGCTTATAAGAAAATCTTAGATGGAGGAATGAACAAAGACGAAATTGTAATAGAGCAATTGTGTCAGAGAACCCTACTATTATTAATACATAATTATATTTGTGCTTCACAGGTTGGCTTAATAATTCCCTCCAGTGCTTTGCTAGAACTCTTTTGGTCCATGCATAGTCTCAGAGTGTGGCCAGGTTTATTTTATAAATGCTGACTAAAGGGAAAAAGGGAGAAAGGACAACAATAGGAAGGTTCCTTAACCAGATGAAAGTGAAAGTCGCTCAGTCATGTCCAACTCTTTGCGATCCCATCGACTGTACAGTCCATGGAATTCTCTAGGCCAGAATACTGGATCGGGTAGCCTATGCCTTCTCCAGGGTATCTTCCTGACCCAGGAATCAAACCAGGGTCTCCTGAATTGCAGGTGGATTCTTTACCAACTGAGCTATCGGGGAAGCCCTCCTTAACCAGATAGGGATCTACTAAAGGCCTGAGCGAGAATCCTGCCAATGATGGGTTTCCAGCAAGAAGGGACAACAAGAGATAATGTGGGTTTACTCCTCATGTGCACTCTTAATACATTTATTTTTTCCTGAGAAACTTGGGCCCAGACAACTTGGGAAGTTTCCCTAGGTGATGTAGCTAATAAATGATTGAGCCAGGACTTGGCCTTAGGCTCTGTCAAAGTTCTGTGTTCTTGTCTCACTATCATATTTCCTTAAGCCTTTCTGTTCTTGCTCAAGGAATCTCAAGGCAGGATAATGAGAAGTGATTCTTCACAAACTTTTCTTCTGAGAAAACCTTGAGGATGAAGTTTATGTCACTTAAAGGGCTCTTCTACCCTAAAGTCCTTCAGTTCAGTTCAGTTCAGTCGCTCAGTCGTGTCCAACTCTTTGCGTACCTATGAATCGCAGCACGCCAGGCCTCCCTGTCCATCACAAACTCCCGGAGTTTACTCAAACTCATACCCATCGAGTCAGTGATGCCATCCAGCCATCTCATCCTCTGTCATCCCCTTCTCCTCCTGCCCCCAATCCCTCCCAGCATCAGGGTCTTTTCCAACGAGTCAACTCTTCGCATGAGGTGGACAAAGTATTGGAGTTTCAGCTTCAGCATCAGTCCTACCAATGAACACCCAGGACTGATCTCCTTTAGGATGGACTGGTTGGATCTCCTTGCAGTCCAAGGGACTCTCAAGAGTCTTCTCCAACACCATAATTCAGAAGCATCAATTCTTCAGCGCTCAGCTTTCTTCACAGTCCAACTCTCACATCCATACATGACCACTGGAAAAACCATAGCCTTGACCAGACGGACCTTTGTTGGCAAAGTAATGTCTCTGCTTTTTAATATGCTGGCTAGGTTGGTCATAACTTTCCTCCCAAGGAGTAAGCGTCTTTTAATTTCATGGCTGCAGTCACCATCTGCAGTGATTTTGGAGCCCCCCAAAATAAAGTCTGACACTGTTTCCACTGTCTCCCCATCTATTTCCCATGAGGTGATGGGACCAGATGCCATGATCTTAGTTTTCTGAATGTTGAGCTTTAAGCCAACTATTTCACTCTCCTCTTTCACTTTCATCAAGAGGCTTTTAGTTCCTCTTCACTTTCTGCCATAAGGGTGGTGTCATCTGCATATCTGAGGTTATTGATATTTCTCCCAGCAGTCTTGATTCCAGCTTGCGCTTCTTCCAGCCCAGCGTTTCTCATGATGTACTCTGCATATAAGTTAAATAAGCAGGGTGACAATATACAGCCTTGACATACTCCTTTTCCTATTTGGAACCAGTCTGTTGTTCCATGTCCAGTTTTAACTGTTGCTTCCTGACCTGCATACAGGTTTCTTAAGAGGTAGGTCAGGTGGTCTGGCGTTTCCATCTCCTTCAGAATTTTCCACAGTTTATTGTGATCCACACAGTCGAAGGCTTTGGCGTAGTCAATAAAGCAGAAATAGATGTTTTTCTGGAACTCTCTTGCTTTTTTTGATGATCCAGCAGATATTGGCAACTTGATCTCTGGTTGCTCTGCCTTTTCTAAAACCAGCTTGAACATCTGGAAGTTCACAGTTCACGTATTGCTGAAGCCAGGCTTGGAGAATTTTGAGCATTACTTTACTAGCGTGTGAGATGAGTGCAATTGTGCGGTAGTTTGAGCATTCTTTGGGATTGCCCCTTTCTTTTGGGATGGAATGAAAACTGACCTTTTCCAGTCCTGTGGCCACTGCTGAGTTTTCCAAATTTGCTGGCATATTGAGTGTAGCACTTTCACAGCATCATCTTCAGGATTTGAAATAGCTCAACTGGAATTCCATCACCTCCACTAGCTTTGTTCGTAGTGATGCTTCCTAAGGTCCACTTGACTTCACATTCCAGGATGTCTGGCTCTAGATGAGTGATCACACCATTGTGATTATCTGGGTTGTGAAAATCTTTCTTGTACAGTTCTTCTGTGTATTCTTGCCACCTCTTCTTAATATCTTCTGCTTCTGTTAGGTCCATACCATTTCTGTCCTTTATTAAGCCCATTTTTGCATGAAATGTTCCCTTGGTATCTCTAATTTTCTTGAAGAGATCTCTAGTCTTTCCCATTCTGTTGTTTTCCTCTATTTCTTTGCATTGATTGCTGAGGAAGGCTTTCTTATCTCTCCTGGCTATTCTTTGGAACTCTGCATTCAAATGGCAATATCTTTCCTTTTTTCCTTTGCTTTTCACTTCTCTTCATTTCACAGCTATTTGTAAGGCCTCCTCAGACAATCATTTTGCATTTCTTTTCCATGGGGATGGTCTTGATTCCTGTCTCCTGTACAAGGTCACAAACCTCCGTCCATAGGTCATCAGGCTCTCTGTTTATCAGATCTAGTCCCTTAAATCTATTTCTCACTTCCACTGTATAGTCATAAGGGATTTGATTTAGGTCATACCTGAATGGTCTAGTGGTTATCCCTACTTTCTTCAGTTTAAGTCTGAATTTGGCAATAAGGAGTTCATGATCTGAGCCACAGTCAGCACTCGGTCTTGTTTTTGCTGACTGTATAGAGCTTCTTCATCTTTGGCTGCAAAGAATATAATCAGTCTGATTTCAGTGTTGACCAACTGCATATAGCTCTCAGCTTAGGAATGTGCAGCTGGTGATTCGAGCTTTCCAGGTGGCGCTAGTTTAAGGAACCTGCCTGCCAATGCCAGAGACATACGAGACTTGGATTGGATCCCTGGGTTGGGAAGATCCTCTGAAGGAGGGCATGGCAACCCTGTCCAGTGTTCTTCCCTGGAGAATCCCATGGACAGAGGAGCCTGGCAGGCTACAGTCCATGGAATCCCAAAGAGGTGGACACAACTGAAGCAACTTAGCACACTCCCAGCTGGTGATTCAGCCTGGCTTCAAGTTAATGTGAGATTTACTTTGTGAATTACCAGAGCTGACCTAAGGTAGTGAGATTTCACTCCTAGAACAAACTGACGTGCTGTGAAGGCCTGATATAAGCAAGTAAAAAGAGATAATATTATATTGAGCACTTATGTACTAAGTTCTATGCCAGGTATCTTATGATCATCCAATTTTACAGGTGAAGAAACTGAGACAAAGAGAATTTTGTGACTTGCCCAGAATTGCCCAACTAGCAAGTATTACAGCCAGGATGGAACCTTGGCTGACTGACTTTACCATCCACACTCTCAAATACTGTGCTATGCTCTGGACGACTGGGGATGAGGAAGGGTCAAGCAGAGGCAGTGGAGTGCTCTCTGGGGTTGGGGGTGGGGTAGAAACACTGATTTGGAACTTTTACTGATTTCCATAATATAAATGCCCCCACCGCGGCTGCTTTCAAGCTACTGAATTGATGTCAAGTGACTTGTACATTTACACTGGTTTTTGTGACATGGCAAGAGCTGGCTCCAGCAGAAAACAGAAGGGTATTGCCAAAGAGAATAGCTAGGTACAGAAAAAAATTAATTTATGCAAGTTATGACTAAAAAGTACAAAGGGTGGTGCAGTAAGAGATGGAGATGGAATGAAGAGAGGGACAAGATTGGAATGTCAAGTTCGTGTTTGTTTTTTTTTTCCAAGTAAGAAACTAGAAGTCAGTGGAAGTTTTTAAGCAGCCAGATGTTGTGATCAGCCTTTTTGGATAAGAACTCTGGTTATAGAGAAAGAAAGTGCTTCTAGAATTCAAGTTAGTTGGCATATAATGGAAACAATGAGCATCTAATCAAGGCAGCAGTGGGAGTTGGGGTGGAGGCTGGGGGTAGAACTAGATTCAGTAAATGCTGGCAGGTGGAATTGACATGAATTGATTCATTGGATATCATATGGGAGAAGGAAGGAGCTGAAGAAAATTTCCAAGATTTCTAGCTTGGAAGCTAGATTTATGGTCAGATCATTAACGGAGAATTTAATGGAGTGAGTTGTTGAGTCAGGACTGGGGAAAAAATTATAGGACATATTCATTTTGAAGAGTTTATAGGCTATAATCCTGGAGATGGTTGGAAATGTGGACCCGGAGCTTAAGAAAGATAGACCATGGATAGGAGATGTGCAAGTCATCAGCACATGGATAGAGATCATAGCCATTTAATTTATGAAGCTGCTAGTAAGCACTTCCTATTTTCCAGGCATTTTGGCATGGTAGTGCATTGCCTTGCTCAGGGAAAGCAGGAATTATGTATATGAATAAAATAAAAAATGTGACCTTGGGGAAAACCATCATTTACAAGGCCAGTGGACAAGAAAGGAAGAAAAAAATCAATAAAATACCCAAAAGAGAAAAAGGAGGAATTAATTATTAATGTGGCAAGAGACTAGTGAAACACAGAAGGATGAAAGCTTCAAGAAAGAACAAGTTGTTAAATACCCGCAGAAGCCAAATATGTCATTGGTGTGGGCAGTAGGGTCATGATATCATTGGTGAACCTACTGGGTTCTATCCCTGGTTCAGGAAGATCGCCTGGAGGAGGAAATGGCAACCCACTCTAGTATTTTTGCCTGGAGAATCCCAAAGACAGAGGAGCCTGGCAGGCTATAGTCCCTGGGGTTCCAAAGAGTCAGACACAACTGAACAACTGTGCATGCATGCACCATATGGCCTAGAGCCTCCCAGCAGAGCCCGTCCTTTCATCAGAGTTGGATTGGATTAGAGATCTCCAACCCTCAACAAATAAAAGGATGTTTTTGTCCTTGTAATCTAGGCAGCAGTAGAAAAAAGGACTTCAATATCTTTTCCTTACTGGAGGAGGAGGATGCTGAACATTTGTAAAGCAAAGTAAAGGTGGTGGGCAGAAGGTGCAAGTGTGGAACACATGCTCCACAACCACAAACATCTATGTGCCTTTCCCCACCCTTCTTTCCTTGTCCAGCCTACTGATCACTCATTAAACTCTGTTTATGGGGAAACAGTGGAAACAGTGTCAGACTTTATTTTGGGGGGCTCCAAAATCACTGCAGATGGTGACTGCAGCCATGAAATTAAAAGACGCTTACTCCTTGGGAGGAAAGTTATGACCAACCTAGATAGCATATTAAAAAACAGAGACATTACTTTGCCAACAAAGGTCCGTCTAGTCAAGGCTATGGTTTTTCCAGTGGTCATGTATGGATGTGAGAGTTGGACTGTAAAGAAAGCTGAGCACTGAAGAATTGTTGCTTTTGAACTGTGGTATTGGAGAAGACTCTTGAGAGTCCCTTGGACTGCAAGGAGATCCAACCAGTCCATCCTAAAGGAGGTCAGTCCTGGGTGTTCGTTGGAAGGACTGATGCTAAAGCTGAAACTCTAGTACTTTGTCCACCTCATGCGAAGAGTTGACTCATTGGAAAAGACCCTGATGCTGGGAGGGATTGGGGGCAGGAGGAGAAGGGGATGACAGAGGATGAGATGGCTGGATGGCATCACCGACTCTATGGACATGAGTTTGAGTAAACTCCGGGAGTTGGTGATGGACAGGGAGGCCTGACATACTGCGATTCATGGGGTCACAAAGAGTTGGACACAACTGAGCGGCTGACTGAACTGAACTGAATCAGCTGATACTGCCTCCAGGCAACCAGATGAGACAGATTCTCTTTTCTCGCAGGCTCGTTGTACATACCTTTTGTCCTTTAAGTCATGTATCTCTACTTTTTAAGTTTCTGCATCATATCATAAGCTGATAATGGTGCTTTAATTCTTAGTATCACTTAGCCTGGACTGACACTTTTGCTGCTTGGTTTGAACAACCATGGTCATGGGAATTCTCTGCAGGCTGGAACAAAAGGCATGAGAAGATCTTGAAATACCCAGGAGGTTGGCATAATCATTAGATCTCTTAAGGGAGCAGTAGTCAGAGGGCAAAGCTGGCAGTGATTAGACTATTGAAATAATTGGATTATGCCTCCACAGTGTGCCCAAAACTTCTCCTGGCTAGGAGAAGGAATATTTTCCTCTCTGGTCTATTTCCTTGTCACTGTGTTTTGTTTCTTTGCTAGATCTCTTGAGTCTTACTATTGTCTGAGTTGTTAACAGATACCTCTGAGCTCTTCCGCCAGGCCTTGACTCCTTGAATCTCTGACCCTGTCTTTTATACCTGACTACCTACCTAGGTGTTCCATTGACTATAAATGGATTAATTTTAAAATGGAATTTTCTTACCTTTCCTGATTGTTCTTCTGCCTGTATTCTGTGTTTCTCATACCCTAAGTGAAGACTTCCAGGATCTTTCAGTCCTTTGCCTGTGTCCTACCAGCCTGCCTTCCTGATACCATATCTTACTCTGTGTGCAGTTACCAAGGTGAATCAAGTCTGCCTTAGTGATACATCTTGAATATATTCCCTCCCCTATATTCTCCTGGGGCAGACCTTCATTTTCGTCCTGTCGACAGTTGCCAAATGCTTACGGCTGTTGTCCTCTAGTCTCTTCTCTCACCAATCTACTGTGTACACCTCGGCTGCATCATTTTGCCCAAAATATAGTCTCATTAAAAAGAGTGTCCAAAATCTTTGCTGTTTAACCATTAACAACTAAGAGCATTTCATCTGCCACCATCTTTCCAGTTTCCCCTTTAGTCAGACTGCATCATTTTCTACATCAGAAGTTGCAGTTGGTGGTTTAGTCCAGATTTGGCCTGCAGGCAAGTTTTGTTTGGTCTGCAACTTAAGAAAAAATCGATCTGAATCAATGATTTAAAATCAGAGGAAAAAATAAAAAAAATAAAATCAGAGGATTTCCCTTAAAAGCTAAAGTCAGAGAAAGTTTAGTTAACTGTGAAAGCTTAAAGACAGATGGAAATTTGCAGCAGTCAGTCAAGATTTGAATTCTTAACTGCTTGAGTTCCGAGTCCATCTTTCGCCTATCTCTGTATTGCTGTCACATGTAGCAGAATCTTTACATATACTCTGTGTGTGCCTGCTCAGTCCTCAGTCATGTCCAACTCTTTGCGACCTCATGGACTGTAGGCCACCAATCTCCTCTGTCCATGGAATTTTCCAGGCAAGAATACTGGAGTAGGTTGCCATTATCTACTCCAGGGAAACTTTCTGACCAAGGAAAGCAGATTGGCAAGCAGATTCTTTATCACTGCACCACCTGGGAAGTCCTTACGCATACTAGTCAGGGCCTCATTAATACTTGTTGAATTATTGTTACCTGACTTTTGGTAGTTTCTTGACACAAACATTGAAGTTGTTTGTAGATAAAAAAAGTACTGCATTAGTGAGTCACAGGTGATCTGTACAGTGTTCAAAAGTGCAGGTCATGTAATTTGCACACCAATAGAAATAAATAAATATGCATTTTAAAGTATATTCAAACTTTACAATGTTTAAAAAATGTGACCAGACTATGGCTGATTCTTGTTGATGTGTGACAGAAACCACAAAATTCTGTAAAGCAATTATCCTTCAGTCAAAAAAATTAAAAAAAAAAAATTCGACCAGGACTTCCCTGGTGGTCCAGTGGTTAAGAATCCACCTTCAGTGCAGGGGACATGGGTTCTATCCTTGATGGGGTAACTGAGCTCCCACATACCGTGAGACACTAAACCCATGCCCCACAACTACTGAGCCTGTGGGCCACAAGTAGAGAGAAGCCCAGGTGCCCCAGTGAAGAACCCATGTGCCACAACTGAAGATCCCCAAGTGCTGCATCTAAGACCTGAAGCAGTCAAAAATAAATAAATTTTCTTTTAAATGTGACTTTATGGTCATGCAGATAAGTTTGTTCTATGAAACTGTTGTCCTATAACAGGCAGGAAAAAGGCAGAATCTGGAGAGGAGAATTAGAAAACTGCTTGACAGGGTGAAATGGCTGTCACTAGAAAAGTTGGAGAACCACTTGTGTGGAATACAAACTCTTGAATGTGAGAAATGAAGCAGGTAGTGAGTTATAATAGATGCTCTAAGTATCTAATGTGGTTGATTTGTGTTGAAATTTGATCACACACTGAGTTATTGATGTGTGTGGGATGTACTAGGACTTTTCCCCACCTCTCCCTCCCACTTTGACATGAGCATACAAATGAACTTTTTAGAGATAACAATTTTACATCTTTTCAACCTGTAATAATTTCAGAACTTGGTAATCATTGTGGTCCTAATAACAAATTATGTAATGGGTAAAAAACGATCATCTCAGTTTCCCTGGAAGCATGGGGCTGTCTATCCCTGGGCTCACGTTTCCTCATGCAGGATCTTCCAGATCAGCGATGTGATAGTAACAGTAGAAGGCTTAGTATATGCCAGGTACTATTTTAGTACCTGTTTTTACTTTTTTAAGCGTCACAGCAGTCTTTTCAACCAATTAGTATTATTATTTCTGTTTTATATATGAGAAATTGAAGCACAGAGAGGATTAGTAACTTGCCTGAGATCCCACTCCTGGTAGGTGGGGTAGCCGGGATTTTAACCCAGGCATTGCTGTGGAGTCTCTGCTACTGACTTTGGTGTTTGACATGACTCTTGTTGTTCAGTCTCTAAGTCATGTCTGACTCTTTGCGACCCCATGGACTACAGCATGGCAGGCTTCCCTGTCCTTTACTGTCTCCTGAAGTTTGCTCAAATTCATGTCCATTGAGTGATGCCATCCAACCATTTCACCCTCTGCTGCCCTCTTCTTTTGCCCTCAGTCTTTCCCAGTATCAGGGTCTTTTCCAGTGAGTTGACTTTTTGCATTACATGGCCAAAGTATTGGAGCTTCAGCATCAGTCCTTCCAATGAATATTCAGGGTTGATTTCCTTTAGGATTGACTGGTTGGATTTCCTTGCAGTCCAAGAATCTCAGCAGTCTTCTCCAACACCACAATTCAAAAGCATCAATTTTTCAGCACTCAGCCTTCTTTATGGTCCAGCTTTCACATCCATACTTGACTACTGGAAAAGCCATAGCTTTGACTATATGGACCTTTGTCAGCAAAGTAATGTCTTTGTTTTTAATATACTGTCTTGGTTTGTCATAGTTTTTCATCCAAGGAGCAAACATTTTTTAATTTCATGGCTGAAGTCACTGTCAGCAGTGATTTTGAACCCCAAGAAAATAAAACCTGACACTGACATTCCTCTTACATTGATCCTTCTATTGCCATGCTCTGCATGCCTCCACTTCCCTTGTTTACATTTTCTTCCCATAGGCATTTGTCTTAACACTTTGGCATCTTGGTTTCCTATCCTTTTCCTTGCTCTTCACACTTCATCTTCTGTGTGTGTGCACTCAATCATGTCTGACTCTTTGCACCCTATGGACTGGGTCCTGCCAGGCTCCTCTCTCCATGGGATTGTCTCAGGCAAGAATGCTTTAGCGGGTTGCCATTTCATTCTCCAGGGGATCTCCCCAACCCAAGGATTAAACCCAAATCTCCTGTATTGGCAGGTGGATTCTTTACCACTGAGCCACCTGGGAAGCCCCTTCATCTTCTATTAAGGCACAGTTCAAAATAAATGCCTTACTGAATTTCATCTCGCTAAGAAGTACAGGTAATTCCTTCCTTCTCTGGGCTTGTGCAACCCTTTATCTAGGTTTCTCTTATTAAACTTGTATTACTTAACTAACTAACATCAGCTATTCATTTACAGTTCTTGGTTCTCTTCTATTTCTCTAAGCTCCAGAAGATTGTCTTTTTCTCCCCCTTAAGTTTCCCTATCCATTGAATATATTTTCTTATTCGTATAATGAATGAATTAGCAGAGAACAAGCCCATTCATAAACACAAAAATGAACAGAGTATAATTTAAGCACAATATAGTTTTTGCTTGACTTCCTTTGATTTTTGCTTGTCCTCTGACCTTTGGTCATCAGACCCAGGTAGGTAACCAGTGGCCAACATATTTTGCATATCTGATTCTACTAAGGTGTAATGGGTATCTCCACCTCCTCAGGCAGAATTCCTTTCTAGATTCTGGAATAGTTATGCCGCAAGTTTTAAGACCTCTAGCATTGCCTTAGGGTACTTAAGCTAGCCGAGACTGGGTCAATTCACAATCCATGAAACTCTTAACACTTGGAATGCTTCTTTGTGCTACTGGAGTTTTCCAGCTACTTCTAAAACGGTTTCAGGAAACAACAACTTGAGAATATCTCTTGGGTGGATGTGAATATCATTTTATGAACTCAAGAATGCAAGAAGTATAACTTGATCTATATTTCAAGCCTTCATTCTTTCAGTTCAGTTCAATTCAGTCACTCAGTCATGTTCATTCTTTAGGTAGAACTTAATTCCAATGAATTTAGGTATTCCACCATCACTGTTTTCTTTCAGGTTTTGGAGTGTTTTATATATTGAGGCATAATTGGGTGGTGGGGGAAGGCATCTGGGTACATATCCTCAGCCCACATTCCTGTTCCACCTGGTCCTTGGTGTTTGGTTTCTACAAGTTGCCCTGGGATATCCTTTGTTCTTATTTATGAAAGCCTTTTAGATCTATTAGTGCTCTCTTCTATTCCTGTTGGACCCTTGAGAATGTGTCATGGCCATGGATAATGGAGAAGTTGTCTCAGACACATCTGCAAGACATTCATGCAACCTTGCTATTTTTGTGCCTTTTGGGCACATGGAATTGTTCTGCTCCTGCACCAGCTAGAGCCCAAGGAGCTCTTTGAGGTCATTTGAGGCACCACCTTCCTAGACATATCCTAAAATCAGTCTTCCCAAGAGTCTTGCCTTTTTCCAGGGTTCTGTCTTGGGCATGAGACACATGTCTATTGCTCTCAGATTCCGTAGACACATCTGAGGGTTTCTGTATCCCAAGATTCTTTCTTTGTTGAATCTCAGATATCAATCCTTACATTCCTCATTTCATCTTCAATACTTTTTCCTTCCATCTCCCACCACCTAGCTTGGAGATTCACTTTCTATTCAGGTGACTTCTTATTTATCATGTAATCTTCTAAATCAATGTCTGTTTTTTGTTTTAATTTTCCAAAGGATGTAGGCTTTTGAAAATTAAAAGCAGAAAAACACTCCTGTTAGTTTGCTATTTGTTCTCATATTCCTTCCTTGAGGTAACAACTACAGAAAGGCTTGGCTACTGATTTTATTTGCTGGACAGTTGCCACACGATATCACATACACAGGTGAATGTCATCCTATCCTGGATAGTTTTCAGAGCAGCTTCCTGGATGCACACTGTTCTCAACAAGCATCTCTAGGGTAATTCTGTATGTCCTGCAGCCCTCTCACAGTTCCCGGAATCCAGCTTCTATACTGGTTAGTCTCTAAGCTTCTTTTCTCTCTTCCTCAGAAGGAGGAAAATAATAGAACTGTAGCCAGAATGCAACAACCTCTCCTCACACTATAGGCACTCAGGCAGTAATAACTATTATTAATAATAGTAATAATAAATTGGTTAATGACTGATTGCTATTTGGTTTTCTCTATTTTCAAATTTTGAAACAAACTCACTCTTATCTGTAGGATAATTATTTTTCATTCTCACATTAATCAATGAATTCCAAATATTAGCACAATTTTAATACCCTTCTAGCCTTTCTTACATGCATCTACTTACCTTTTTCTCCTTCATAAACAAACTGTCCCTTCTCCAATGAGCATTTTTGTCCCTTGTCAATGTTGTAAAACAATGCAGATAGTTGTTCAGAAGTCCCATTAATGTCAGTAATCGTAAGCTAATACAGCAGAAGTGCTTTAGGAAAGGTATGGGCAGATTGAGATAAGTCTGGCATGCAATACATAAGGGGAACCTGGAGTGGATTCTTTGTAAAATGAATAATCTACTGTAATCTTACTGTTTTGTAAAGACAGTTCACTTGTTTTACAGCTTTCCTTTAATTGAAGAAACTCATATAATTTGTTTCAAATATTTAATAAAGTCTTCATTTAGCAAAAGCAAAAACTGTAGTCCATAAAGTCACTGAGTCAAGCCTGCCATTTCTTTGTTCATATTTTATTATTTCATGCCTATTGAGCTACTTTGGCTGTGAGAAATAGAATTGATCTTGTGTGTTTTCTGTTAATTCACAAGGGTTTATTGTATGAAGTCTAGAAATTTTAGTGAATACAGAGATTCTCAACTAGGCCCCAGTGCATCTCCATATTCCCCCATTAGACTGATGTGTTACCACAAAACTCAAATGATGATTACCTCTTCCTAATTTGCCAAAGACTTTAAACCTTTAATTTTATGATTAGACTCCTCTGTATATGTATGTGTGTGCATGAACACATTTGTTTGTTTCATATCAAGAACAGTAAAAGTTGTTTTAACTTTTTCAATAAGTTGGTCGATTGATACATACTGAAATTGAGTTATTTTATTAATACTCATTTGCTTTGCTGTTGCATATATTGGCAGCCACTAGATAGTAATGAGATTGCTGGAAAAACTGTTCATGGTTAAATAAATTGCTTCTGGTTCTTGCTTTTCATGAACACTGGCTAATTGTTCTATAATGCAGTCTTTCCAGCTCTTTTCACGGCAGGGTATATGTATACAGTAATAATATTTTATATGAGACAGTGGGGTAAATGGCTCAGGAACTTGGCTGCCCAGAGACAGAGAGGATCAGTGTCATAGCACATCTGTGTCCTCTTCAAGGCATAACAGTGTGCTCCATGTGTGTGCTGGGAAGCTGTATTATGGTGGATTGCAGATTACAGAGCTCTTATTTCTACTAGTGACATTGTCTTCTTGATCTTATGATGGCATTAAATATTTCACTAATCATTAGTGTTCTGTTTCATATTCTACAGAAGCACACTGTTACTCTTCATCTGCTCCCTGTCACGTTTGAGAGCCACTAGGAGATACAGTATCTGAGTTCATGCTCCTGTGCCAGGAAGGTTTCTAATCACTCTGTGACACTTCTGAGCCTCTCTAGCTTGACTAGTCACTGGCTTCCAGATGGCTTCCAATTTTCTGACTTTGTAACATGGCCTGTAGGTCTTGCAGGGAGGTTAGTTTTATAAGTGTACTCAATAGGAAGAGCTTGTATGAGAAGCAGAAAGAGGGAGTGCAGTCTTCAGGGTCTTTGCTGGGTGGTTAGCCTGGGTCTCCTTTCCAACCAGATAACTTCCTGTGAACTCTTAATGCAGAACTCGATGGTCTCAGAGCTTAAAGGGGGAAGAGACAACAGGCTGCATGTTCTTTGCACATTTCTGCAAAGTTCCTGGTTATGTCTGAGCTGCTCTGCTTCCAAACTCCAGTGCTGCAGCCGACTCTGCTTCTTCTCCCTCATACACTCATTCCTTTCTCCTGCTCTCAAAACAATCACACTTAAATATATAAGCTTAAAATTTTTTTTAAATGCTTAACAGTAAATATAAAACTTTCTCTTTTTTATGTGTATTCAATAAAGTATTCTTCCTTCACTCCTCATATGTTATTTGAAATGTGATGTGCTAATTTAGGGTGAGGACAGGGACTAAAAACTGGAATTCACAGTTCCCAGGTTTGAGTTGCAGAACTTCCAGTTAACCAGCAAGATGGGCACATTCAGCTAATTCAGCTAATCTAAGCACATTCAGCTAATCTAAGCCTGCTTGATAAAACAAGACTAGTGACACATTTCCCTCTCAGAGATTATCTGAAGATCAAAGAAGATCTCATATAAGAAAATACTCTGGAAGTTCAAGGAATGAAAGATAGAGACATTGTGTTATTTTATTGAAAGTGGCCAGTGAGTCCTCAAGGGTAGTGGCAATTGCATGTAAGAATTCAAATGCTGAGGGTCGGTGAGTGTGGCTCAGGTGACGACAAAGCTGACGCACCCTCTCTCTCATTCCCCCCTCATCCTCCAGAGCAACTTGATACACTACCTGGGCCTCAGTCATCATCTGCTCGCGCTGAACTTCATCATCGTTTCTTTTGGCAAGAAAAGCGCATGGTCGTCTGCTCGGGTGAAGGTGACTGACACTGACTTTGATGGTGTGGAAGTCAGAGTGTTTGAAGGCCCTCCAAAGCCAGAAGAGCCTCTGAAACGCAGTGTTGTTTATATCCATGGAGGAGGCTGGGCCTTGGCAAGCGCAAGTATGTCCTCACCTTTAGGTTGTTTGGGGTTGTGGCTGGCCCTGGCAGATATATGACTGGGTTGACTTTCTTACTGGGTAAGGAGAAGGGACCACTGGACTTGGTCCCCCTGGCAGTCCCAGTTATCCCTACCATCCCAGCAAAGTTATTCATAGCATCCCCTCCTCCCCACTTTCCATTCTTGAAAGGATCCTGGTTTGGATGATTAGTTGTATAGCTACCCTACACCAAGAGTTTTGCCTGTTTGTTAATTCAGGCAGACTGTTTTGAAAATATTTCCTGTAATCTAAATCATACACTAACTTATTGTGAAGTACTGAAGTTGCTTTCTATACCCGAACAAGGTAAAGTTGGGCCAGAATATGAGGCAGGTATCTGTAGCTCTAGACTAACTTGTGCTTTGAAGACATCTTTCTATGAAATAGAACAAGGATTTCTGTGTATACATGTTAACTCATCAACATTTTATCTGCTTATGAAACCAAAGATGAAAATATTAAATGTATGCCCCAGTTAAAAGGAAGTGACCTTGAAAAGTTCAAGAACATTCTCTTTAGCATTGGATAACTTTCATGAGCAGAATACACATT
This sequence comes from Cervus canadensis, assembly GCF_019320065.1. NCBI lineage: Eukaryota > Metazoa > Chordata > Mammalia > Artiodactyla > Cervidae > Cervus > Cervus canadensis. Next base: position 69,688,379 of record NC_057392.1, read on the forward strand.
AAAAATGGCAGGCAGCCAAGTGGAGCAGCCAGTGAAAAGCATACTAAGGAGGAGAGATAAGGGCCTTACCTCTGCTCATAATTATTATGGAGCTACTTTCTTATCTTCAGCCCAGAGATTATTTTCATCCATTAAGTTTAAAGGCTATGGTGGGACTTCCTTGGTGGTCCAGTAGCTAAGACTCCACACTGCCAATACAGGGCACCTAGCTTCAGGGAACTAGATCCCACATGCTGCAACATGCCACAGTTAAAATCCAGTGCAGCCAAATAAATAAATGTTGTTGTTTTTAGTCACTCAGTTATGTCCAACTCTTTGCAGCCCCATGAACTGTGGCCCACCAGGCTTCTGTGTCCGTGGAATTCCAGGCCAGAATACTGGAGTGGGTTGCCATACCCTTCTCCAGGGGATCTTCCCAACCCAGGGATTGAGCCTGGGTCACCTCCTTTGCAGGCAGATTCTTTACTGGCTGAGTCACTAAGGAAGCGAAACAAATAAATAACAGTAAAGTTTTTTAAAAAAAGGCAAAGGCAACTTGTTCTGGTTTGTCTTTAAAAAAAAATGTGGCAAAGGCCAAAAAGTGTAACTTACTCTAGTAATCTCATTTCATTTAACTCCATATTCATCATTTGTTATTTTATTCATTGATTTGTTCACATTTCCAACAGAGATTACTGAATATGTAGGTCTGCCCAGGGCCAAGAGGTTTCCTGGGGTATAGGACTTTGGGTACAAAACCTCAAACAGTTGTATGCAAACCTGGACCTTTGGTTACTCTAATGTGTGCTGGATGATGGGGAAACAAAAATGAGTAAAACAGAGTCTCTGCCCTAGAAAAGATTGCGTCTGAAGCGTTGGACGCTTGCCAGGAGAGACAGTACACCAGAGGCCAGGATGTGGAAGTGCCAGGAATGGTATGGATTATGAGTCAGCCTAGCCTTTTCCACACAGTTTTGACTCATCAGTCCCGTCAGAGAGGAAAGGCTCAGTCTGGAGGAGATATGCAACTGTTTATGTAGTTATTGAACTTCTGGTTCTAATACTGCCTTGGAAAGTCTATAAATAAGGTATTTTTTGGCTTTCTGTTGAGACAGTCTAGCACTTAATGTAAGACTATTAATATATCCAAAGAACAGCTAAGGGATTAAAGTTTTACATATTAAAATATATAAAAACTTTTGGATTCTCTTTCTAAGAAATGCTAAGACTTCCTAAAACTCTATTTGTTATATGTTGGTTTAAACAGAATACCATAGTCTTCAAATTGGTGACTTTTCTGAATCACAGCAAATGAGGGTATTAAAAGAAAATTTTTTGGTTCTAAGGAGGAACTGCTTATTCACTATAATTTTTGGAAAGGCATACCTCTTTGAAGAATTACAAAATCAGAATGAATCTAATGTACTTTATATAGATGATTATGAAAGAAATTTTTAGTTAAAAACACATTTGAAGGTAATCTAGTATGGATTTCCTGTTATTTTATAGCAATTGCATTTTATCAGAAACCAGGTTAATTCTTTTGTATTTGTACTTGTAACTCTGTTAATGAGATGTATGTTCATATTTACTTTTTATTGTTCTTACTATTAATAACTGAAGTCTGAGTCTAAAACAGTCCACAGTTAGCAGAATTTAACAATGGACAGTACTAAATAGACTTCTTTATAGTGAGTGATTGCTCTCTTGTCTCTTTTAGAAATCAGGTATTACGATGAACTGTGCACAGCCATGGCTGAGGAATTGAATGCTGTCATTGTCTCCATTGAGTAAGTAATTAATAATTGTCATACGAGGAAATTTAAGAAAGGATCCTAAGTAACTATCTAGTTACTTTATTTTACAAGTGATAAAATCTAAATTTAAAGTCCAGAGAGGTGAACTGATCTTCCCAAGGTCACAAAAAATGATCTGTGATGTAACGTAGAATTTCTTGAACTAGCTTTATAATGCCTCAAATTATCTTTTTTTACTTTAGTTTTAGAAACTTCTGGAAAAGGAATTTATTGAGATTTTGAGAGAAATATGCAATCAGTTATCTATAGTATATAGTTTGATTACTGCCTTTTATATCTAAAAACCAATAAACACTTTAAGAGAATCTCTTCTACATCCAAGAGTTGGAAAAGGTATTCTCCTGGAGTTAGGTTCTATAACTCAGACCTTGTAAACAGTGATGTGTTCACTATTCTTAGTATAGCCTATTATTATCATTATTAGTATTAATATCAGTGTTTTGAGTTGCTTCTACCAGTTCTGTATTAGCTGTTTTTCTGGGAATCTAAGAAGAATGTGCCCAAAGAAAGGCAATGCCAAAGAATGCTCAAACTATTGCACAATTGCACTCATCTCACACGCTAGCAAAGTAATGCTGAAAATTCTCCAAGCCAAGCTTCAACAGTACGTGAACCATGAACTTCCAGATGTTCAAGCTGGATTTAGAAAAGGCAGAGGAACCAGAGATCAAATTGCCAACATCCACTGGATCATTGAAAAAGCAAGAGAGTTCCAGAAAAATATCTACTTCTGCTTTATTGACTATGCCAAAGCCTTTGACTGTGTGGATCACAATAAACTGTGGAAAATTCTTAAAGAGATGGGAATACCAGACCATCTGACCTGCCTCTTGAGAAATCTGTATGCAGGTCAGGAAGCAGCAGTTAGAACTGGACATGGAACAACAGATTGGTTCCAAATCGGGAAAGGAGTACATCAAGGCTGTATATTGTCACCCTGCTTATTTAACTTATATGCAGAGTACCTCATGAGAAACACTGGGCTGAAGCACAAGCTGGAATCAAGATTGCTGGGAGAAATATCAATAACGTCAGATATGCAGATAACACCACCCTTATGGGAGAAAGCAAAGAAGAACTAAAGAGCATCTTGATGAAAGTGGAAAAGGAGAGTGAAAAAGTTGGCTTAAAGCTCAACATTCAGAAAACTAAGATCATGGCATCTGGTCCTATCACTTCATGGCAAATAGATGGGGAAAGAAAGAAAACAGTGGCAGACTTTATTTTGGGGGGCTCCAAAATCACTGCAGATGGTGACTGCAGCCATGAAATTAAAAGACACTTGTCCCTTGGAAGAAAAGCTATGATCAACCTAGATAGCATATTAAAAAGCAGAGACATCCCTTTGCCATAAAGGTCAGTCTAGTCAAAGCTATGGTTTTTCCAGTAGTCATGTATGGATGTGAGAGTTGGACTGTAAAGATAGTGGAGTGCTGAAGAATTGGTGTTTTTGAATTGTGGTGTTGGAAAACTCGTAAGAGTCCCTTGGACTGCAAGGAGATCCAACCAGTCCATCCTAACGGCAATCAGTCCTGAATATTCATTGGAAGGACTGATGCTGAAGCTGAAACTCCAATAATTTGGCCACCTGATGGGAAGAACTTATTCATTGGAAAAGACCCTGATGCTGGGAAAGATTGAAGGCTGGAGGAGAAGGGGATGACAGAAGATGAGATGGTTGGATAGCATCACTGACTCAATGGACATGAGTTTGAGTATTCTCCAGGAGATGGTGATGGACAGGGAAGCCTAGTGTGCTGCATTTCATGGGGTCACAAAGAGTTGGACACGATTGAGTGACTGAACTGAACTGAACTGAAGAATGTGAAAAATAGTTCTAACAACATCAGTGATTGTAGTAACACAAAAATCATGGTGTTCCGTGGCAGACATGTGCAGGTGCTATGTGTACACTGTTTCTCCTCCTTCAGATCTTTGTCCAAATATTATCCTTTCAACAAGGCCTTTGTTCACACCCCTAAAATTTCAGTCCACTTTTCTTCTATTTTTCTCCAAAATTATCAATTAAAATTCTCCACATTTTCAAAATATCTCCAATTATCAGTGGACTGACAGACCATATATATAACTTATTATGTGTTTATTGTATTAGGTAGAAATAAAAGATGTAAATTTTGTGAAGGCAGAGATTTTAGGGATGGTTGTCTGCTTTGCTCATAGCTGATCATTAGTGTCTGGAATTGTCCCTGGAAGATAGAGGACATTTGTGATATTGCGACTTTTAGAAATATATGTTTCGTCATACAGATGACCAAATATATATTTTTCATATGTACTTGGTCTTCATCCAAAGTTCCTGGTTCACAGCTCCCCAGATCCTTGAAGTTTCCTATATTCAGAGTATTAAAGATGTCTTTGTTTTGTGAATGAGATGATCTTTGGAAGCACCTAAGGATGGGGATACTAATTGCCAGGAGAACCAACCATGTGATTAGAGGGCTGGAACTTTCCTACACCCTGGTCTCTGAGGAGGGGAGAGGGGCTGGAGGCTGAATCAATTGCCAGTGGCCAGTGATTTAATCAGTCATACCTATGTAATGAATCTTCCATGAAAACCCAAAGGACAGGGTTCAGAAAGCTTCCACTTGGTGAACACATGTAGATGGGAGAGTGGTACACCTTTGAGAGGACATGGAAGCTCTGAACCCTTCCCATGTACCCTGCCCTTCATATCTCTTCCTTCTGGCTGTTCCTGAGTTGTATCCTTTTATAATAAATCAGTAACCTAGAGAGCAAAACCTTTCTCTGAGTTCTGTGAGCCACTCTAGCAAATTAATTGAGCCTGAGGAGGAAGTCGTGGAACCCTCTGATTTATAGCCAGGTGGTCAGAAGTACTTGGACTTGGGGTTGGCAGCCTGTGTTGGAGGGGATTGTTGGAACCTCCGGTCTATAACTTGCTGAGAAGCATAGGTGATTACTTGGGCTTGTGTCTGATGTCTGAAGTAGGGGGGAATCCTACAGTTTTGTAGGTGGTGGTTTAGTCACTGAGTTGTGTCCAACTCTTTGTGACCCCATGGACTGTAGCTCACCAGGCTTCCCTGTCCATGGCATTTTCTAGGCAATAATACTGGAGTGGGTTGCCATTTCCTTCTCCAGGGGATCTTCCCAACCTGACCCAGGCATTGAACCCAGGTCTCCTGCATTTCAGGTGGTCTCCTGCATTGCAGGCAGATTCTTTACTGACTGAACCACAGAGAACAAATGTTGATCCCTTAATCTGTGGAATCTGATGCTATTTCCATAGATACTCTCAGAATTGAGTTGAACTGTTAGACACCCAACTGATGTCTGGTGCATTGCTCGATGGAGATATGGGACAAGCCCCTCCCCTACCCCAGCCCGCCCCCCCAAGAAAAAACAAACACATGTTGAAGATTAGTCACATAACACCAGAAGAGCGTTTAATACCTCTTTATGGAATGAATGAGTAAAGAGTTTTGCTTAGCTCTCGTAAAAGTCATCCAAAATAAGTATTTTGATAATTTTCCTCATAGATGAGGAATTTGAGGTCCATAAAGTTAAGTAACCTGCGTGAAGTCACATAGCTGGAGGGAAGAGTAGAATAAATCAGGTGGAATCACACCTCAGGTTCCTATGCTTCTTTGAGCTAGAATCAAACTAACATTGAAGTGCTTCTGGTTCAAGGTGGTGGAGTAGAAGGATGTGTGCTCGTCTCCTCATGTGAAAGCATCAAAATCACAAATAACTGTTGAACAACCACAGACAGGAGGGCGCTGGAACCCACCAAAAAGAGATACCCCACATCCAAAGACAAAGAAGAAGCCACAGTTGAGATAGTAGGAGGGGTACAATCAGGATAAGATCAAATCCCATAACTGCCAGGTGTGTGACCTACTAACTGGAGAACAATAATACCAAAAAAGTTCTCCCACTGTTGTGAAGGTTCTGAGCCCCATATCAGGCTTCCCAGCCTGGGGATCTGACAAAGGGACTGCGAATCCCCAGGGGGGAATCTGACCCTGAGGGTCAGTGGGATTTGATTACAGGACTTTCACAGGACTTGGGGAAACAAAGACTCCAGTCTTGGAAAGGGTACAAAAAAAAATCTCGTGTGCACCAAGACCCAGAGGAAAGGAGCAATGACCCCACAGAAACTGAATCAAAACACCTAGTGTTGAAGGGTCTCCTGTGGAGGCTGGATCAGCAGGGGCTTACCACAGGGATGGGGCACTGGCAGCGGCAGTCCTGGAAGGTCCCCCTTGGCATAGACCTTCTTGGAGGTCACTACTAACCCTACCATAGCGCCTGTAGACCCCAGGACTGGGTTGCCTCAGGCACAACTACCAGGGAGGGAGTGCAGTCCCACCCATCAGCATATAGTTGGACTAAAGCTTTACTGAGCAAGGCCCTGCCCACCAGAGCAAGACCTAGCTTTTCCCACCCTGTCCCTCCCATCAAGAAGCTTACAGAAATCTCTTAGCCTCATCCACCAGAGGGCAGATAGAAGAAGCAAGAACTACAATCCCAAAGCAGCTAGAAAGAAAACTACATTACAGAAAGTTAATCAGGATGAAAAAGCAGAGTTATATCCCAGATGAAAGGACAATAATATAAAACCCCAGAAAAACAACTAAATGAAGTGGAGATAAGCTTCAGAATAATGATAGTAAAGATGATCCAGGATCTCAGAAACAGAATGGAGAAGATGCAAGAAATGTTTACCAAAGACCTAGGAGAACTAAAGAACAAACAAACAGAGATGAAAAATAGCCTAAAAGGAATCAATAGCAGAATAACTAAGGCAGAAGAATGGATAAGTGACTTGGAGGACAGAATGGTGGAAATCACTGCTGCAGAACAGAATATAGAAAAAAGAATGAAAAAAAAAAAAAAAAAGAAGACAGCCTATGAGACCTCTGGGACAATATTAAACACACCAACATTTGCATTATAGGGGTCCCAGAAGGAGAAGAGAGAGAGAAAAGATCTGAGAAAATATTTGAAGAGGTAATAGCTGAAAACTTCCCTAACATGGGAAAGAAATAGTCAATCAAGTCCAGGAAGCACAGAGTCCCAGGTAGGATAACCCCAAGGAGGAACACCCCAGTACACATAGTAATCAAACTGACAAAAATTAAAGACAAAGATAAAATTCTAAAAGCATCAAGGGAAAAATGACAAATATCATACAAGGGAACTCCCATCAGGTTATCAGCTGATTTCTCAATAGAAGCTCTACAAGCCAGAAGGGAATGGCACAATATATTTAAAGTGATGAAGGGGAAGACCCTACAACCAAGAATACTCTGCCCAGCAGGAAGACTCTCATTCAGATTTGGTGGAGAAATCAAAAGCTTTCCAGACAAGCAAAAATTAAGAGAATTCAACACCACCAAACCAGCTTTACGACAAATGTTAAAGGAACTTCTCTAGGCAGGAAACACAGGAGAAGGAAAAGATGTACAGAAAATAAACCCAAAACTATTAATAAAATGATAATAGGATCGTACATATTGATAATTACCTTAATTGTAAATGTAAATGCACCAACCAAAAGACATAGACTGGCTGGGTGGATGAAAACATGTGCATGTATGCACTTCCACTTACCACATCACTCTGCTTGACCCCTCAATTGTATGTAATTATTTTATATTGTTAAGTTAATCATATTCCCACTGTGGCTTACAATTATGATTATCTTTTATTTTTTGTCTGGCTATTGATTGTGAAAACTGATAAACTTCTTTTATTATTGTGATTATGTAACTATTACCCACTTAATGCCATTGTATCATAATTGATCAACCAAAAAATAATAGAATTCTGTATCATCAAAACTACCATTTAATAGAAAAACTTGTAATCACTTTTTAAAATCCAGATGCGTATCAGAATTACCTTGGAATTTTTTGAAAAATACAAATGCCCAGGTATTGTTTTTTTCTCTCCAAAGCTCCAGATATGTTTCTAATGAACAGTCATGTTTAAAAACAACTGAACTATTTGATGACTTTATACTTTCATCTAGTTTGTTTCACTTTTTATATTTTATATTCAGTGCTCCCATTTCATATAGTTCATGTTTTCCAATTTTTCCAGCTCTTTTTTTTATTTTTTTTTTGATGTTCTTTCTCATGCCTTTATCAAGAGTAGTAGAAAAACTTTTGTATACATATATATGGGGATTCCTTGGTAGCTCAGTGGTAAAAAAAATCCGCCTGCAATGCAGGAGACGCAAGAGATGTGGGTTCAATCCCTGGGTTGAGAAGATTCCCTGGAGAAGGCAATGGCTACCCACTCCAGTATTCTTGCCTGGAGAATTCCATGAACAGAGGAGCTTGATGGCTCTTTGGGGTGTCAAAGAGTCAGACATGACTGAGTGACTTTTAGTTAGTTAGTGTGTGACTGTCCTGTCACATTGATTCAAGTGCAGCAGGAAGTATTAGTTATGTACAAACTCTGCCTTGTTCTGCCAGAAGACAAACAAGGGCCAGACAATTGTCCAGAACCACATTAGCCAAGGAAACAAGAGAGGCCCCAAGCCCCATTAAGACTTTACATAGGAGGCAACCTACTACATCGTTTTACTTCTCTATTGATGGTACCTGTCTTTTGAATAAGTGTCTCAGGTCTTTCACTGGCCCACAGGTGTATTGTTCTTCTGCTGTGACCTGCAGGGTTTCTGCAAAACAGTCAGACCCAACTGAACGATTAAGCACACAAACACATAAATAATTTTTATATATATTTTAGAAAACTTATGAATTTTTGCCTAACTAAAAAATTTATGACGTTTTGATTCTACTTGTTTGACTTAGTATGAATTTCTTATTTTAAAAAAGTAGATATGCAACAAGCAACAGAGGTTTACTCTACAGCATGGGGAACTATAGTCAATACCTTGTAATAACCTATAATGGAAAATAATCTCAAAAAATAATTTAAAAAAAAGAAAGCTAACACTGAAGGATGCTAATGATGCCGAGTGACGGGTTTATGGCAACAATTGCCACTTTCCATGCCCTGACCTTGCTTACCTTCCCTCTGCCTCTCTCTGCCAGCTGAGCTCCCCTTCACAGCTTACCTCTTTTTTGCCCCTACTCTGGATCGGGAACCTAAGGGAATCCTTGCCTCTCCAGTCCCTTGGAAGGGCTAGTGTCCAGAGTCATTGAAGCAGCTCTGACCCTGTGAACAAGAGTCTTGGAACCAGAGTGGTGCTGTGGCAGCCTCCTCAGCAAATTTGACACTAGACAGCCCTGGGCAACTCCCAGGCCATCCTAGATAAATCATCAGGGCCTCCCAGATCACTCGAGGGCCCCTGGTGCAATTTTATATTGCAGGAAGCGTCAAGCATATCATATGGCCTGGGCAGCTGGTCAAAGGAAGACTGCAGCTGTTTAGGCAGATGAAACCCCGTTATAGATCAAGGCCCTGAAGCTCAGGGCCAGTGAACTGACTTCAGGGCCTCTTCAGTGGTTTCCTGTGTAGCTCCAGCTCCTCAAAGGCCTGAGGAAAGGACAGAAGGTGGTCTTGTTTTACTTGGCACCATGAGGATTCTTCACATGAGCCTAATCTTCCAAGTGTTCTTTAAGCCCCGGTATATCATAAGACAAGGAAGGATAGATAGGATGTTTTTAAGATTTTTTTAAAAGAAGTTCAATATAGAACAATAGAATGGGTCTGACTTGTTCAGTTGGGTCTGACTCTTTTACAGAAACCCTGCAGGTCACAGCAGAACAATATACCTGTGAGCCAGTGAAAGACCTGAGACACTTATTCAAAAGACTAGAGATCTCGTCAAGAAAATTAGAGTTACCAAGGGACCATTTCATGCAAAGATGGGCACAATAAAGGACAGAAATGGTATGGACCTAACAGAAGCAGAAGATATTAAGACGAGGTGGCAAGAATACACAGAAGAACTATACAAAAAAGATCTTCACGACCCAGATAAACATGATGGTATGATCGCTCACCTAGAGCCAGACATCCTGGAATGCAAAGTCAAGTGGGCCTTAGGAAGCATCACTATGAACAAAGCTAGTGGAGGTGATGGAATTCCACTTGAGCTATTTCAAATCCTAAAAGATGATGCTGTGAAAGTGCTGCATTCAATATGCCAGCAAATTTGGAAAACTCAGCAGTAGCCACAGGACTGGAAAAGATCAGTTTTCATTCCAATCCCAAAGAATGCTCAAACTACCACACAATTGCACTCATCTCACACACTAGTAAAGTAATGCTCAAAATTCTCCAAGCCAGGTTTCAGCAATACGTGAACCGTGAACTTCCAGATGTTCAAGTTGGATTTGGAAAGAGTAGAGGAACCAGAGATCAAATTGCCAACATCCACTGGGTTATCAAAAAAAGCAAGAGAGTTCCAGAAAAACATCTATTTCTGCTTTACTGACTATGCCAAAGCCTTTGATTGTGTGGATCACAACAAACTGCAGAAAATTCTGAAAGAGGTGGGAATACCAGACCACCTGTCCTGCCTCCTGAGAAATCTGTATGCAGGTCAAGAAGCAACAGTTAGAACTGGACGTGGAACAGACTAGTTCCAAATAGGAAAAGGAATACATCAAGGCTGTATATTGTCACCATGCTTATTTAACTTCTATGCAGACTACATCATGAGAAACTCTGGGCTGGAAGAAGCACAAGCTGGAATCAAGATTGCTGGGAGAAATATCAATAACCTCAGATATGCAGATGACACCACCCTTGTGGCAGAAAGTGAAGAAGAATTAAAGAGTCTCTTGATGAAAGTGAAAGAGGAGAGTGAAAAAGTTGGCTTAAAGCTCAACATTCAGAAAACAAAGATCATGGCATCCAGTCCCATCACTTCATGGCAAAGAGATGGAGAAATAGTGGAAACAGTGACAGATTTTATTTTTGGGGTTTCCAAAATCACTGCAGATGGTGACTGCAGCCATGAAATTAAAAGACGCTTACTCCTTGGAAGAAATGTTATTACCAACCTAGAGAGCATATTAAAAAGCAGAGACATCACTTTGCCAACAAAGGTCCATCTAGTCAAGGCTATGGTTTTTCCAGTAGTCATATATGGATGTGAGAGTTGCACTGTAAAGAAAGCTGAGTAGCGAAGAATTGACACTTTTGGACTGTAGTGTAGGAAAAGACTCTTGAGAGTCCCTTGGACTGCAAGGAGATCAAACCAGTCCATCCTAAAGGAAATCAGTCTTGAATATTCATTGGATGGACTGATGTTGAAGCTGAAACTCCAATACTTTGGCCACCTGATGCAAAGAGCTGTCTCATTTGAAAAGACTCGAATGCTGGGAAAGATTGAAGTCGGGCGAAGAAAGGGATGACAGGATGAGATGGTTGGATGGCATCACTGACTCAAGGGGCATGAGTTTGAGTAAACTCCGGGAGTTGGTGATGGACAGGGAGGCCTGTCCTGCTGCAGTTCATGGGGTCACAAAGAGTCAGACATGACTGAGTGACTGAACTGAACTGAACTGAATGAATGAATACACTTTGAGATGGTTAGTGACTTCAGAGGGTTGTTACAAGAATCAGTTTGGACATCTGAGATGAAAGGACCTTGGATGCTCTAAGGCACTAGGCAAGTCTGGAGGCTCAGTGCCCTAGCCCATGGACAGAAAAGTCCAACTGTATTCATCAACATGTTTGGAAGTCACAGAACTTTTCTTTGCAGCAATAATGAGCTAAGGTGATTAGGATCCATCCAGGCCAGCCAACCCCTGAAGAGCCACATAACCTTTATGCTCTAGTTGAGGTATGGCCAACATCATATGACTGTGATGTTTCTCTTGGAAAGTATGTTCAGAGGTCTGACATGGGACCATGTTTCTCCTCACTGTTCACCTCTTTCTTCCTTCCTTTATTCCATAAATATCTATTGACTTCCTGTAATGTGCCAGCTATTGTGTTAAATTCTAATGCATAATAGTGTGACTGAGATAAACATAATTTCTGCCCTCATAGAGTTTACAATCTAGATGGGAAGGCAAATCTTGAACAAATAATGTTAAACATGATAAGTGATTTGAAGTAGAAAGGGAAGTAGTGATGGAGGCATCTAATAGGTAAGGTGTTATCTAGTTCAAAAATTTGAATTGTACTCCTAAGGATGAGCAGAACCTAGTTAAAGGAGTGAATTGGTCATGGAAGTACAAAATGGGGAAATGAGAGGGATTGGGAGGAAAGGAGGAGGATGAGAACATTAAGGAAATGAAATATGAGAGATGAGTAATGGAGGGTCTCATGCTTCTGGAGATAAGAAATATGGGTATATACCTGGGAGCCTTCAGAAGGATGGTGGACCCTGGGTTCTCCTGGAATTCCTTCTCCTAGCAGGGAGGCTGTCTGGACACAACTGCTCCTTATCCTTGATGCTAACAGAAGTGGGTAGTGGTGTCATGGCTTTGTTTCAGTGTGGGGATGGCCTTCTGGAAGGTTCTATATAATCTGAGGAAGCTGATAGGCAAGGGTTGAGGATGAAATCACTTCGCATGAAGCACAACCATGAGCTGGAACTCCTGAGTTAATGTCATTGGTATTGGCTCAAGATTCTGGGGACAGATCTAACAACTAAGGTAGATAAAGATCTCAAGGCATAAAAATAGGCCATGACTTCTATTCAGTAGCTTCAACAACACTATGCTATTTTTACACATAATTGCACAATAAGTATTTGTGAAGTAAATGAAAGAGTGCATCTTGTAATACCAAAAATACATGGTTGTATCCTCATGTACATAACATGGGAGGGAAGTTTATGTTTATAAGCTTATTTTCATAAACTTCAGTGCAGTTTAACTATAACGTGATAACTTTTTACCTGTAGTTTATATAATGAAACACAATACTAAAACCATAAAACACCAGGGAGAAGGAATATTTAATTTTTTTGAAAGATAAGATGCTAATGTGTAGCATGGGGAATATAGTCAGTAATGTTGTATTAACTATGTATGGTGACAAATGGTAACTAGACTTATTGTAGTCATCATGTCATAATATATATAAATGTCAAATCAGCATGTTGTACATACAATATAATATTAAGTGGTCATCGTACTTCAATTACAAAAAGATAAAATGTAAGATAATAACAAAGTATTATTATGCTGGATATTATTAAATTCTAGCTTTTTTGGTTGTGAAAAGTGGTTTCAAGTTGTGTTTTGCTTAAGTCTTTGCTACACTCAAACTTTCTATTTTGTGTTGATGGAGACCTTTTCCCCTCCACCAAATATCAGGTAGCAGTATGCACAGAGAACTTAAAACTTGCCAGAGCTGTAAAGAAGAACGTTGCTCAGGAGACAGGAAGGAAGCTGGAGTGTGTATCTTGGTCTGCTGCTAACAGAGTTATAAGCAATGGGACTCATGACTCTGTCTTCCTCATCCATAAGATTAGATGAGTACAAGCTGACAAAATCACAAAGCTTCTAGGAGGCACAGTGAGACATCCATGTTGATAGTTGTTCAAGCAAGATACTCTGAAAGACACGACGTGACAGTCACCTCACTGTGACTTGCCCTCTGCTCCTTTTCCTGCTCTTCCTTCCTGTCCTGAGTGGAGAAATCCTCACATATCACCCCGACCCAGGCAGCCCCGGGAGGTGGGAAGACTGAATTCTTCAGGGTTCCCTCCAAGAAAGGGGAGATTTGGCCCAAAGTTTCCTTTCACTCAGTCCAGGCCACTGTATTAGCAAACCTAAAGGCCAGTGTTACAAAGAGTTTAATGCTACAGAAAGATAGTATTGTGGCTTCTTTTTAAAAAGTAGGTTGTTTTAGATCCTTAACAATCATTTACTAATGAATGTCTCCTTTTTAGACATATTAAGGTAAAGTCTTCTTGACTCTGTTTTTGACTAAAAAAAAAATCCACTGGTTTCTCTCTTGTGGTTTAGGACTTTTAGAATTTGTGGGGAGGAGGGTGAAGCTGTACAGAAAGCCTGTGCTATCAACAAGCAGTGAGGTAGGGAAGCTTAGTTCCATCCACACCTGAGCCCAGAGCTCAGTTTAGCTTCTGAAATCACAGAGAAAGTAGGTCAGAGGGACTTTGTACCAAGCCTACTTGGGCTCCAATGGCCCCTGAGGGACTGCTTGGCTCTTTAGCGCTCCTTGAAGTTAAAGGCAAGGTTTGTATCTGAATGAGGGAAGGGAGGCCTGAGGAGCTCCCAGCTGTGTCCATAGAGACGTCTCAGGAAGCCTTAACTTGTAAACAGCATCAGGAATCACATTGTTTGAGTGGATCATAATTCTAGAATCAGTCATTCCTAGGATTTTGGTGATACATCCTGACATCTGTCAGTTCTTTTGAATGTACTTATTGTCCAATCAACCAAGTTTTTGTTAAGCTCGGCTCTCCCTTGCTGAATGACTGATAGTCAAAGCTCTCTCTGAAGGCAATTTTGAGAGAAGAAACAGAAAGGAAAACCCTTCTTCAACCTTTATGCGCAAACATTATTGCACAAATGAAAAGAGAAACAATTATCTATTCACAGTGTTTCATAATTTTATTATAAATTTTGTTATATATTCTTCTAATGGAAAGGAAGCTTTACCTATTAGAAGAATAAACAGATTCTTTCTCTGGAGTTGTCTTCCTCAAACAGCACAGTAAGAGTGTAATTGTTGATTTGTTTCAGATAACCCCTGCTGAACATACAGGTTCTTTAAGATTGAGCAAAATATTAACATTTTTTATGTTCTCAAGATGAATCTATTGAGCTCTTCTTGGGAGACAGTAAAAAGGGGGGAAAAAGTGGGGGCAGGGGGCAAAAAAGGAATGTGATTTTGTCTCCCTCTTGAATCAAATAGGAGTAGACATTCCAGAATATCGTGTACCTTTCACCCGCCTGGCACTACATGAATAGAACTGTGTCCTTGCCCACTGCAGAAGGCTGTCCTAGTGTTTCCAGGCCAGGTTATTTTGAGGAAGAATGTACTTTATCACAGTCTCAGAACACTAGTGTCACTTAGGGTTTCCATTTCCAGAGTCATCCCCTGTCAACTCAGGACTCATGTATCTACCTTTGACTTAAGGAGGAGTTTGTCAGTCTTTCTGAGCATTGCTCCATCTCTCTGCTCACTAATAAAGTAGGTAATGAATTAACAGATTGTGGAAATGGCACAGCTTATGCCTGGACCACTTTAGTACATAATTATGACTTTCTGTTTATTCCTAGAAGCTGGCATGTCTATTATGACTTATTGAGACTTTGAGGGCTCCAAAAAAAGGAGAGCTGCATTTGGTCGGGCTCTTAGAAGCTTTCATGGAGGAAGCTGCACTTGAGATGAGACTTAAAGAATGGGAACATTTGATACGGAATTGCTGGGTGAAGGGCTAATGAGGTGGAGAGAGGGATCAATGCTTTGGGAACAGGAACAGGAAGATGTGTTCAGAGGATACTGATGGTATGGCTGGATTCAGTGATATTTCGGAACCCTGGCATCACTTGGAGGACTTTTTCTTCAAATACAGATATGCTGGGCCCCACCTCAGATCAAATAAATGGGAATGTTTTGTAGAGGAGCTCAAACCTCAGTGTTTTGTTTTTTATAAATCTCCCAAGATTACCCTAAGGTGCATACAGAGCTGAGAAACTCTGAGCTATGCAGGGCCTACAGACAGCCCTTGAAGACGTGCCTGAAAAGTAGGTGATTAAGGAACAATTTCTTTTTTTTAATGTCTTTTAAGGTATATGGCTTAATATTTTCCATACTATAGTAGTGCTGCTATAATGACAGATTTTACATATAAAAGGCATAAACTAAATATATAAAAGGTATAAACAAAATTAAAATTTTGTTTGGGATGAATAAAAATATCATTATTAAATTATTAAATTTATCTAAAGATTTATCATGTACAGATAATTAAAGATGTACCATGTGCCAGACGCTGTCTCAGGTGATTTGTTTTGAGAATATTGCAAAAACATTGAAATCATGAGAGAAGTTCTGGGATGTGAGAAATCTACAGTTTTGAGAATTTACTGCTTTGACGAGGTAGTAAGAACGCACATGTACATTTGAAGTCTGCGGGTTTTGAAGAATGAGAATATTTTAAAAGGATGAGGCATGTGGGGTATAAATTTGGATTGTAGCTTTGCCACTTATTAGCTGTTGTAGGCTGGTTATGCATCCCCTTTGAGCTGTATGATCACACTCTTAAACCCGCAGATTTGCTCTGAGATTTGAGTGAAACCTCTGTAGAGCACCTGGTGAGGTGCCTCACCTAGCAGGAAAAAGTTAATTTTTATAGAGTGTACATATTCATTAAATTGAGTAAACCTCATTCTCAAGTTTACACCAAACTTTGTTCTTTTGGTAGGAGGCACGTGTTGTAATAGGTAGGCAGAAGCTAAACACTGCAGAGTCATCTATCCTTCACTGAGTTAGGCAAATTGAGACTGTATTTACCACAAATTCATCAGGTGCTTTAACTCAATACAACTGGGGAGGGAAAAGGCAGAATCCTCTTTGAGTACTTTGCAGGGACACAGCCTTGAACAAAAGCGGCAGGTACCTGTATCTATGCATGCTTTCTTTGACTATACCGCTCATAAATGTCCTCCTGACTCTCAGTTTTCTGTGTCTGTAATGCTATTACAGAACTATTGTGATGCTTCGCAGATCAATTCTGAGCTACTTTGAAGGTTCATCTTACACTAGGTGACCTCAGAAATATCTAGTTTGACTGCATTCTTCAGTCTGTGAAAATGGTATCCTTTCTTAGTGACTAAAACTAGAGAATGTTTCCAGAATGAACAAAGATAAGGGGAGGAGCAGTTTAGGAGACTGACCTTCAGGGGAACCAGCAGGACTAGGTTGTTTACTCTGTTACTTGAGCCAGTTATTAATCAACTCTGGAGAAGGAAATGGCAACCCCCTCAACTATTACCTAGAGAATCCCATGTACAGAGGAGCCTGGCAGGCTACGTTCTGTGGAGTCGCAAAGAGTTAGACATGACTGAAGCAACTTATCACCATTAATCAACTCATAAGATTTGAGGCAATAGACTGTTTTTTAGATTATCAGTTCCTGTTGGTTCAAAAGTCACTAAGATCTTTTGTGAAACAACATCTGAACATTTGATTCACATGTATGTTCAGAACATAGCACAACATGTTCTCACCCCCTGGGCCACCAGCAAGACAGCCTCTCATGCTGTCTGGCACCTTTCTGAGACAAAACAGCCTTTATTTTCACACCTTGAGTCATAAAGTGCATTTATTCTTATTTCATTGAAAGAATTAAGAATTCAGCTTGGTAATAGTGAAATTAAAAAATTGAAACCTCATCCCAGAACTGATGGTAAACAGAATCATATAAGATGACTCCACCTATTGGACAAAGTGGTGTACTCCTACTCCTATCACCTATTATTAATAAATGAACCAAAGATGTGGGAGCTTCACTAAGGCACTGTGAAAATCAACTGGAGGAAAATAATTTCAGATGATTACTTGATCATCACAGATGGAAAAGTAGAAAAGAAATTAGATAACTTATTTTATCTGTTACAGGGCAACCACTAAGGGAATTTCTTATTGCATTTTATGTTTTAAAAAATGTAGTAATTCCTGAAAGACCAAGATATACATCACTGTTTATCAGAGTATTTCACAAATATTTGTTGATCTGATTGTGTCTGCACAGAATGTCAAGATTTTTTTGGTGGCTGCACTGTTTAGCTTTTGGGATCTTAGTTCCCTGACCAAGGATTGAACCTGTGCCCCCTTCAATGGAAGCATGGCATCCTAACCAACAGAGTACCAGGGAACTCCCAGAATGTCAAGATATTTAATTAACTATATATCTGGAATTTAGATGGGGGAAATGAATGGCCTATGTAGAGTAGTATAGAAAAAACTAATTTCTGATAATAAATATGCTAATTATAAATTTGAAATCAAAGGACTTGAGTATTAACTATTATTAGATTTGAATTAAGTAATTGGTTTCTATCCTACCTTATTTTGATTGGTGTTTGATTTATTTTACAAGTTAAATAGCTTTCTATGCCTCAGTTTCTTCATTTGCAAAATGAAGATATGTTAATACTCAAAAAAGGTTTACTAGATGGATGATTGTGTGCTCAGCACATTGATAAATATACACTGGAAACACACAGATCCTGATATCAGAGAACACACTCTTAAGAGGAAATACAGAAAGAAGTCATGCTAATATGAGGCAATATAAACAGCAATATACCCCAGCACAGAGAATTATCAAGGAATGGTTGCCAGCTCAGCCCCAGAAGCAAGTGGAGTTAAACTCAAGGAAGGCTTCTTGGAGGAAGCAAACTCTCAAGTAAAACTTAAAGGATGAGTGAGAAATAATAAACAAGGAAAGGAGGGTGGAGACATTGGGATGCTCCAAGCTGAGACTACTAATGGATTCATAAGATGACATTACAAGAGGGGCATTTGACAAAACCAAGTTTCTTGGGGCTCTTAGGGAATATCAGTCTTAACTAAGTGTACAGAGTAGAATCCCAAAGAGACTCTAATCTTGAAAAGTAAGGTGGTAGAAGAAGCCTCAGAAGTGTCCCAGAGGGCCTGCCATGGGCCTTCTGGAAACTTGGTTCCCCTTTTACTGGTTGACAGCTGAAATCTTAGTTTCAACCTTCCAAGGAGCAAACACATTGCTTGGGCTTAATGTCAGGAAGGCCTGACCTCTTTACTGGAGTATGACTTTATTTATCAAGTAAGTCATGAAAAATATCATGTGGGCTCAATAAACATGAGACCAATGAAGTGGTTAGTGCTGCCAAGTCACCTTCTAACCCAAAAGTGTTGTGAATGGAACACTGATTTCCAGAAATAGTATTCCAGAATCTGCTGTGGTTCTCTCTGTATTTTAATAATCAACATCTGCCTTTTACTTCAAACTTTTGTTATCTTCCTTGGTGATAGCTGTATATTTTTGTTTTGCTTGTTTGGTTTGGTGACTGATAGAAAAAATTACTATTACAAAATCATTGCAGTTTTGGTAAACTGTTTATTTTGTATTGGGGTTCAGCTGATTAACAATGTTGTGATGTTTTCAGGGGAACAGCAAAGGAACTCAGCCATACATATATGACAAAATCATTATATTTTTTTAAACTACGCATTTGAATTGTATGAAAATGGTTTATTTTTATATTTATTATAATTCCTTACCTGTTTGTTCATGGTTTCAAAAGAACCAGTTCCCCTTTAACCTTTAAAAGACCTATAAAGACTTTGTGTTTTCTTCACAGATACAGGCTAGTTCCAAAGGTGTATTTTCCTGAGCAAATTCACGATGTTGTACGTGCCACGAAGTACTTCCTGCAGCCAGAAGTCTTACACAAGTATTCAGTTGACCCAGGCAGAGTCGGCATTTCTGGTGACAGTGCTGGTGGGAATTTGGCAGCTGCCCTGGGCCAACAGGTAACAGAGATCCCTGAGGGGCTGGTGAAAGGAGGGTGCATGTTAATGTTCAGCAGTTAGTACGTGTCCACTGGGCATGGCGAAGGCCTCGCCGGGTAGGCTGGTTACTCGGGGGCCAGGTTACTGAGATGACTGCACTGGAAAGTTCTCAGAGATCTTTCTGAAGTAGGAAGATGGGTCATTGAAAGAAGTGTCATCTTCGAGTTCTTGGAAAGGCCCTGATTACAATTAATGAGAGAGGAGAGCTAGCATTTTAGCATCCGACCCTTGCCCCTCAGGGATATGCATGGAAATGAAGTATTCTCTGCTCCTTTTCCATCTTGGACTTGAAAAACAGTATTTTTGCTTATGTTTCAATTGCTAAGATTGTTTCCTTAAACTTAGAGCCAAATTTAAAAATTTTAAAGTGTTTGTTAATATAAAAGAAAAAGTTAAATGTTAACTTTTAAGTTAAGTGGTTCAGCCACTTGAATGTTAAAATATATGTTAATCTGAGTTTTACTTCAGGGACTTCCCTGGTGACTCAGATGGTAAAGTGTCTACCTACAATGCGGGAGACCTGGATTCAATCCCTGAGTTGGGCAGATCTCCTGGAAAAGGAAATGACAACCCACTCCAGTGTTCTTGCCTGGAAAATCCCATGGACGGGGGAGCCTGGTAGGCCACAATCCATGGGGTCATAAAGAGTCGGACACGACTGAGCGACTTCACTCACTCACTGAGTTTTACTTGGTTAAATTTTGTCTAGCTCTAATGGCATCCCAAAGTTTGGGCAGCTGTGTACATTTTTTCCCCCTCTTATGGATTAAATAAGAATAGCATTTCTATCTTCTTACCTCCAAATTTCTTTTGGTATTCTCAAATAGCATCTGCCTTTTCATTTGTGGTATGTCCTGACTTCTTCTCTTTTGCTGTAATTAAAGAACTTAGTTCTCCGCTTGGCACTGGTGGGTTTGCTATCCACATGTCCTGGTGCACTGGGGAGAGAATCATAGGCTTTAAAACCAGACAGAACTGGGTGGAATCCAGGCCCCCTTAGGGGAGCTGTGCGGCTTTGGGCAAATCTCAGGAAAATGAGGATCGTGCCATCTGAATGAAGGGCTGTTGCCAGGACTTAGTGAGATGATATATGTACAGTTCTTGGCATGTTTAAAAACTGCTTTTACAGAGCAATTACATCTTCCCTCAGGATAGGGTTCTAAAGTCTGTTGTGAAACAAAATTGTTTGGCTGAAGTTATCTTGAAGATTGTTGAGTAGCCTGTGAAACACAGTGACCTAGAGCTGCCTTTTAGGTGTTATGTAAAAAATATATCATTTTAGACACTAGAATTACAAAATGAGGCAATCTATTTGCATTTCGGGGAGACCTGGGGGAATGGAGTTCTGCAGTAGTAGGGGTTCAGTCACATTCCCATCTCAGTTGCACTCTCAGACACACACTCATGAAGTACAATGGAAGGTGCACCGCCAGCATGATTGAAATTCCCTCCCTCTCACCAACTGTGAGGACTCTAGGCTCATCAGAGGAGAGACCCTGAGGTCCTATTAAAGGACTTTGGAGTCCCATCATCTGTTCATTTAGCTCTTCATACCCATGTCCTCTGGAAGAGTCAGACTAGTTTTTTCTCCCCAATAAGGTCCTGCCTTTTGGGGCCTTTCTTGGGAATACAAAACTATCCATCCATAACACCCAGCATGATGAGTATTATGCCAAAGGATAGATACAAAGAGTGTTGATGGGCGTTTAAAGACCTAAGAGATCACATACTTTCGAAGTGTTCACTCAAAACTATGAGTTGCAAACATCACACCTTTCTTAGTAAATATCCAACAGCTTGAATGGTGGTGGTGATGGTGGTGGCCATTCAAAATGAGATGAAATAATGTGTTTGCTTTTTCTTCTCCAGTTTAATCAAGATACCAACCTAAAAAACAAGCTCAAAGTGCAAGCTTTAATTTATCCAGTTCTTCAAGCTTTAGATTTTAATACACCCTCTTATCAGCAAAATATGAACACCCCCATTCTGCCCCGGTATGTCATGGTGAAATACTGGGTGGACTACTTCAATGGCAATTATGACTTTGTCCAGGCAATGATAGTCAACAATCACACGTCACTGGATGTGGATGAGGCTTCTTCCCTCAGGGCCCGTCTAAACTGGACATCCCTTTTGCCCACTTCCATCACAAAGAACTATAAGCCTGTCATGCAGACCACTGGCAACTCCAGGATTGTCCAGGAGATCCCTCAGCTGCTGGATGCCCGCTCGGCCCCACTCATCGCAGACCAGGAGGTCCTGCAGCACCTCCCAAAGACCTATATTCTGACCTGTGAGCACGATGTCCTAAGAGACGACGGAATCATGTATGCAAAGCGTTTGGAGAGTGCGGGTGTGGAGGTGACCCTGGATCACTTTGAGGATGGCTTCCACGGGTGCATGATTTTCACCAGCTGGCCGACCAACTTCTCAGTGGGAATTCGGACTAGGAATAGTTACATCAAGTGGCTGGATCAAAACCTGTGAAGGAGTGAGATTTCTGAAAAGCTCGAGCCCCTCCTGACCTCCTGCACCTACTTTGGAAAGACATTGACTCTTTAGTCGACTAATTTCTTCTCATTACTTATGAATTATGGAATCTCTATTCCCTGCAGACTTCATGTTAATTTAATTTTAAGAAATGCTTTTGAGTAACTTAAGTGCAAAAACATCTGAATCTGATTCTCTAAGTGGGCCAGTCTCTCTGTTCATGTTTTAATCAAATTACTACTAATGCCCACAGCTATAGACAGCAGGGTTAGGAGCTGGAATTAGGCTTGGGTATTGCCTCCATCAGGTTCTTTTTAGAAGAAATTCTACCCACTGTGGATGACCTTCAATGAGTAAAGAAAATGTGGGCTCTTCTTCAGCTTTCTAGAGTTTACTTTGAGTTTAGAGCAGTGTTAAATATGGGTACTTCAAGGTCAGTGCTGGGTACCAAATGCCCTCTGTTCTTTTTGGATGGGTGGCTTTGTTTCCTATGGGAATTTTGGCAAAGCTGTTCTAGCAAGGACAAGTTTCTCAAATGACTTTCTTCCTTTACAGTGTTAATTTATATGATAGCTATCTATAAGTCCAGTTGGATTATGATAATACTTGAAAGTTACTTTCTACCACTATTATTAGAAAATATGAGGTTGCATGCACTGGATATCTGCACACCATTGTTTTTTGGTTATGCCATCTCCCTGGGGGAGATCTTCTGGGAGCAAATTTATTTAGATTTAGAATAAATGTTCCTTTACAAAACAAGTAAAATAGACAAGTGAACCAACCCAATGTTTTCATAATGGCTACATCTGCTACATCTGACATAAGTTACTAAGAATAGTGTGTATATATATGGCATAGTCAGAGAAGAAGATACATTTAATATTAAAATTAGGAAAAATGCCTTTAGAGGGTCTAGTTTATTCTGGAAAACTCAACCTTTTCACTTGCGTAGCTTTAAAATGGGGCTATTTTGGTATATATAATGTATCATTTATTTTTTTAAGTTATTTAATGTTAATATATATAGCTAGACAAGATTTTTCAGGATAAAGTCAGTAAAGAATATTAAAGATAATGATGTTTTTTAAAAAATAACTACCTTAAGGTTTAAAAAAGTGACTTTAAAATTATATCCACAAATAATTTTATGGAAAGAGGTAAAATAGCTATTAATATTATTATATATTGAACATAAGGCCTAAATATTTTGATGTTTATATGCATAACAAATTAAAATAATTAGACACTATGATTACACCTAGTAAAGTCACCTAAGTTCATAGTTCAGTAACTTAGATGAGATATACACTGGTCATTTCTGCTCTCTGTGGTTGGAGGAGCTACTTCATACTCTTGTGGTGATACCCTTCATTATCACCTTCCAGCTAGGTCTGAAGTTACGACAGACCAAGTTTCATTTCATGTGAAGCCTTCACTGCCAGTGGGACATCTTTGGCACAGAAAGAAGCTCCAATTCTGATTCAACTTGACAATGTTTTTGCTCCTTCCTGCCACTCTTCCTACTGCTCCAATCTGTGCTTCTTTCAGGCACTGCAGAAAGCAGACATACAGCCAAGCCTTGATATAGTAAATTCACCAGTGGAAAGAAAGTAGAACCTTTTTACTCATTTGGAAGATAGGTATTTCCTACTTATGAGGATGAAATAACGAATGAGAATCTGCATATTTATTGTTCATTTATTATTTAAGTTACGAGCATTTTATGTACGGAAGTAAATGCAACAGTGAGTATATGTGTGTGTGCCTATGTGTGTATAAAAATAATCATACAGATTAACCTGCTAATGGACTCAGGCAAGTCACTTACCGTCTCTGGGCCTTTTATGCCTGTCCTCTAAAATCAGAGAATTGAACTTTATAAGGTATCTTCCAATTATACATTCCAACCATTTTGTCAGACTGGCAAATTGTATTGGCTTTTTCTTCAACAGTGTTTTGTTTTGTAGGTCATTATTCCATATACACAGACATATGCAGGATCAATTTTTTTTTCCATGAAAAACTTGGACTTTAGTTCTTATTCTATGATAGCTAACCTCCTCATTTAATACTATTCTTTTTTACATCATTTGAAGGAACCAATGTTTGGATCTTATTTTGAGGTTATCCATCTCTAGGAAAACAAAGAAAATATAATTCATGCACAAAATTCCTTAAAATGGCATTTCCCCCCAAAGTTGTGACCCAAATTTTATAGTAACTATAGACAATAAATCTAGCCCTTCTATATCTCCGAAGAACTCTCTCAGATGAAAAGAGAGAGTGAAAGAAAAAGGGGGTCAAGCACTGTTTCTGATGAAGCATCTCGAGTTTCATTAAAGCTTATATTAGGAATTCCATGGCTGTCCAATGGTTAAAATTTGGCCTTTTCACTGCCATGGCCTGGGTTTGATCTCTGGTTGGGGAACTAAGATCCTGCAAGCCATGTGGTGAGGTCAAAAATAAATAAAGCCTTTATGTATGTGATAATGTATCCCACCTTGCTTGAAGGTCTTCCTTGAAATTTTCCTTGGAATAATAATTGGGAATCATGATACACAAGAACCACTAGATGCAAGAGAGGCTTATTGTTGTTTAGTTGCTAAGTCATGTCCAACTCTTGTTGTGACCCCATGGACTGTAGCCCACCAGGCTCCTCTGTCCATGGGATTTCCCAGTCAACAATACTGGCGTGGGTGTAACCGTTTCCTCCAGGGGATCTTCCTGACCCAGGGATTGAACCCACGTCTCCTGCACTGACAGGGGGATTCTTTACCACTGAGCCACCAGAGAAGCCCACAAGAGAGGCTAAACCAACCAAAATCTGAGTGCTGAGAATTCCTTTGGGAAACACACAGAGTTTATGTTGAAGCTTTTTCGGTTTGAAATGAGTTTATTTTAGGTTTTGTTCTTATAAAAAAAAAGTTCATGCTCCGCAAATCGATTTTTTTAAGTGTTATGGCTTTGTTTTCCCATTTTAAGAAAAGAAGTGGACAGTCTTTTTATAATGTTGTTTGTGAAATGTGGACATAAATATATGATGAAAAAATCTTAAAGTGCTACAAAACATAGTGAAGTATAAGTTAATCTTTTATCATTGATTTGTGAAGAAGTTAAAGACTTGTATAATTATATTTGGGAATATAATATTTTGTGCATGATCTTTTAACCTTTAACTTTTTGCTTATTTCTCACTGCAAAGGGGAAGGCAGATTTTATGAAGGATTTTGGTAGCCAATCTATTTTGTAAGACAAAAATCCACTGTGGAGGTAGGAAAGTATAAATCTGTTTTGATTCATGTTTGTAAATAAACTGTCTCTGTCTGGGAATGTGCCTCTTTCACTTCCCCTCATTCATTTTCTGCTTTTCCCATCTCCCTTTCTCTCCATATTCCAGGTCCCCTAGCCACAATGCTGCACAAATCTTTGCCCCCTGGACTCCAGCTCCCTTTCAATTACTGAGAAGGGCTCAGTGGCCTCCTTCATGGCATTCATTTCATGTCTGGATACAGTATGTGCTGCTCATACTGGAAACCTGCCTTGAACTGGCTGGAATATTCATAAAAACTAGGCAGACCCTGCAACCATCTCAGGACTTTCAATACACATTAGGGGTGTATCACAGTGCATATGAATTTGTATTTAAACAAGTTCAACCAAAGAAGTATTGATACCACAGAAGGCAAGTTTTCACACTAACCCTGACATTACAAGCAAAGCGAATAATTTCACGACTGAGTTTGTTATGCTCAGTTTAATTCAATATCATAGGAATTAACAAAAATTTTTTTCAGAATAAATTGTTTGATTTGGTTCTAAATGGTCACATACGTGTGGGTAAATTTGGTTCTAAATGGTCACATACGTGTGGGTAAATTAGATTTTCCTATTCAATTAGAGTTATTTTCATCTTCTCCAACAAAACCTCTGATAAGTGGCTATATTTTGCTGGCAGGATCCATAAACGGTTCCAACAGTTCTCCTTTGGGGCATTTAAAATGCACTGTATGTGTTTTAGTATTGCTTTTTCTTGTGATCTTTCTTTTTTAATCCCCATTTTAAAAAATCTCATATTTTCCAACAGATCCCTTATTTAAATATCTAGAAGATACTGATATTAGCATAATATTCCTATTATTTCAGAGGCTGGAAATGTAAATATGATTTATAGTAGGCATACATGTATTGCTCAGCCCTGTCACTCAGCACCAGCATTTTGTCATTAGATAGAGAGGCTGGTGACATTTTGTGTCTTGTTTGGAATGTTCCTCCCAGATTTTTCAGATTGAGAGCTCCATCTTCTCACATAGACTTTCTACCCAGACTAGCTATTTGTTACTGTTTTTCTTTCATAAGAGTAGAGTTTTCCAGCTGCTACTTGACATGCAATGGTTTAATATATGGACTGTGGAGGCAAATATGAGAATCCAGATGGCTCCCGTTAGGCCAGACATTAAAAAGTTTTGTAAACACATAACACAATGCCACACTTCTCACTCGTTTGTGTTTAGAAAATTTAGTAACTTTTTTCCCCCCATAGTATATAGCTTAAGGTAACATGTAATAACTAAGTACATTATTAACTATTGAGTTAGCCAGAAATTTTAAGATGTTATGGAAAAACATAAATTAATTTTTAGCTAATCCAATATGTTTAAAACTTCTCAGTTTTAATTTTTTTTCAGTTTTAATTTTTAATACAATAAATATCAATAAAGTTCATATGAACAGCTACTTGGGGTCCTCAGTATTTTTTATAAATATAAGAAAGTTATGAGACCAAAAGAGCTGAGAAGTGCTGTCATATAGCATCATCTCTTGGCAAGCCCTGTATATGGTGCTAGGCTGCAGTCAGCCAACACCAACGTGCAGTTCTGCATGCACACGTTTCTCTTACCTAGCACTCTTCTCTTCACTTGCCCTTGCCCTTCCTTGTCTTCCTTTGCCAGTCTGCCCCAGGAAGCCTGTCCTAACTCCCCTCTTCTTGGGGTTTTTAGAGGTCTCTCCTCTGCCCCATACTGCACTCAACACATAGCAGATGATTGCCAGTTAGTGGGTCTGACTCCCTCACAAGACTGTGGGATCCTTGATGCAGGGTCAAGTCAGCATCCATTTTATAACTTCAGTGCCTGACACAGTGCCTCTCATGGAATAATCACTCAATAAATCTTTGCTGAACAAATGTTTTTATGCTGTCACAATTAAAACATAGTGTTATTTTCAATGACTTAAAATTATTCCCGGTGCCATTATATATATTTGCTTATTTATATTTGTTTGTTTTGGTTTTCCCCGTTGCCCCCCCCCCCCCCCAATGTT
Source organism: Cervus canadensis (assembly GCF_019320065.1). Lineage (NCBI taxonomy): Eukaryota > Metazoa > Chordata > Mammalia > Artiodactyla > Cervidae > Cervus > Cervus canadensis. The sequence goes on from NC_057392.1 coordinate 69,715,438, forward strand.
TTTCTTTCTACTAATTCATTAAAGACATCTGGTCAACAAATGAAATCCTGGTGCCTACAGAATATTTTTAAAATTCAAGGCAACAGCCAGCAGAGGGCGCTCTTGAAAGTAGATGGCATTAGCCATCCACACAGCAGCTTGTTTCACCTGGAATTTAAAAAGAAATTTCTTAACACCTGATAAAAGGTAATGACTACCCACTCCAGTATTCTTGCCTGGAAAATTCCATGAACAGAGGAGCCTGGTGGGCTACAGTCCAAGGGGTTGCAAAGAGACATAACTAAGCAACTAACACTTTCTTCAGTATGAAAGGTAAGGGGCTTCCCCAATGGCTTAGCGGGCAAAGAATCCGCCTACAATGCAGGAGACATAGAAAATGCAGGTTTGATTCCTGGGCCTGGAAGAGTTCCCTGGAGAAGGAAATGGCTACCCACCTCAGTATTCTTGCCTGAAAAAGCCCATGGGCAGAGGAGCCTGGCGGGCTACAGTCCGCGGGGTCACAAAGAGTCGGACACGACTGAGCACCTCACACGCACCTAGAGTAAATGACTGCATTTTCAAAGCAAAGCAAAACTAAAAAGCACTCACACTGATTCTTTGTTAAAGCATGTCTCTGCCCACCGAAGTGTTTTGTCTTTTTTTTTAAAAAACATGTTTTTACTAAAGGTAAATATTTGCCATCCATTTGGGAAAAGGCTGACAGAAAAACAGTGTTCTTCATTTTTGTACCATTTAGTAGAGCAGGAAGTATAGGACCTTCATCTTTTGTTGTGCTTGCTGGCCAAACCCAGCATCCAGCGCTGGATGAATCCTTAGTTGGGAAGAAACTGCCTTTGAAAACAATAGTTAAGGCAGAGCTAGATAGCCTTTAAAAGTTAAAGCACATTTTCAATTCAAACAAATGTCAGCAGTGACATTTTCATATTGCTATCCTTTAAAAAAGCAGATATGTTCCATGGGCTTCCCTGGTGGCTCAGTGGTTTAAAAAAAAAAAAAAATCAGTCTGCCAATGCAGGAGACATGAGTTTCATTCCTGAGTGGGGAAGATCCCCTGGAGAAGGAAATGGCAACCTACTCCAGCATTCTTGCCTGGAAAACCCCATGGACAGAGGAGCCTGGCAGTCTGCAGTCTATGGGATTGCAAAGAGTTGGACACGACTAAGCAACTTAGCGTGTGTGCGCACACACACACACACACACACACACACACACACACACACACACACACACACACACACACACACACACACACACACACACACACACACACACAATGTTCCATGGTCAAGGGAAAAAGCTTGTCACCCAGCTCACGTTAGAACAGAAGAAACGGCCTGTGCTAGAATTCAGGAAACCACAATTCCAGTACTAGCTCTGCTAGAAATTTCTCTGTGAATTTAAGTAACTTTTCATTGGTGCTTTGGTTTCCCCATTTAAAATTTATATTTACCCAAACTTTCTTATTCCCTGAAAATACTTGAAGCTGCTGACAATGTAAAAATATAACAAAATAGTGATATAGAAATAGGAACTTATAGCCAAAAAAAAGAACAAAAATATGCCAACTATAAAAATCAGTTGTGGTTAACTTCTGGTTTGGCTCTGAGTCCCCTGGCAGTTAAGGAAAAGAGTAAAGAACATGATTAGTGATTTGGTATTTCTATCAGTGTTCCTGAGGCATTCCAGTTTCTTGGGGCTGGTATTTCCCTAACTGAATTAAAAAAAAAAATCCCTCCTTGCAACTTAATGAAAAAATGTCCTTAATTATGTTAAAGCAAATACAATAGAAACTCAGCTATTTAGTCAATTTTGGTGAAAACTGAGGACATTATTTTAAACCTTAGTGTATCCATATGTTCACTCAATGAAAGTAATAGTGCTTACCCTACTGCCTGCCTCAAAGGACTATTTAAAGCTAAAGAAGAACATTTTTTTTTAAGTTATGGGTTTGTTGACCTGAAATAAGTCGGCAACCAAATATTTCTCCAGCAAAAAATGAGTTTATTTGGGATCAACAGGAATTGCAATTCATGGTCTGCAGCCAAGATGATCCACATGCAAGTCCCAACATGGCAGGGAAAGGAAAATGCTTTTACAGAGAGGAAAAGGAAATTGGTAGGACTATGCAGTAAATACCCTGGAGAAGGGAAAGGCTATCCACTCCAGTATTCTGGCCTGAAGAATTCAATGGACTGTATGGTCCATGGGGTCACAAAGAGTCAGACACAACTGAGCGACTTTGATTTTCATGCCGTAAACAAAGAGCTGGTGGCTTTTCGTTGTCTGAATGGTTGTGGGGAAGAAAAGAGTCTGTTTTCTTGTTGTGCTGTGCTTGGTTGTGTTCAACTCTTTGTAGCCCACCAGGCTCTTCGTTGAGCTCTTTCAAATCCTAAAAGATGATGCAGTGAAAATGCTGCACTCAAAATGGGCCAGCAAATTTGGAAAACTCAGCAGTGGCCACAGGACTGGAAAAGGTCAGTTTTCATTTCAGTCCCAAGAAAGGCAATACCAAAGAATGCTCAAACTACCACACAATTGCACTCATCTCACACACTAGTAAAGTAATGCTCAAAATTCTCCAAGCCAGGCTTCAACAATATGTGAACCGTGAACTGCCAGATGTTCAAGCTGGATTTAGAAAAGGCAGAGGAACCAGAGATCAAGTTGCCAACATCCACTGGATCATCAAAAAAGCAAGAGAGTTCCAGAAAAATATCTACTTCTGCTTTATTGACTATGCCAAAGCCTTTGACTGTGTGGATAACAAAAAACTGTGGAAAATTCTTCTTTTTTTCATTTATTTTTATTATTTGGAGGGTTTTTTTTGTTTGTTTGTTTGTTTTTATTATTTGGAGGCGCTTTTTTTTTCATTTATTTTTATTATTTGGGAGGCTAAGGAAAATTCTTAAAGAAATGAGAATACCAGACCACCTGAACTGCTTCTTGAGAAATCTGTATGCAAGTCAAGAAGCAACAGTTAGAACTGGACATGGGACAACAGACTGGTTCGAAATTGGAAAAGGAGTACATCAAGGCTATATATTGTCACCCTGCTTATTTAACTTATATGCAGAGTACATCATGAGAAACTCTGGGCTGGAGGAAGCACAAGCTGGAATCAAGATTGCTGGGAGAAATATCAATAACCTCAGATATGCAGATGACACCACCCTTATGGCAAGAAAGTGAAGAAGAACTAAAGAGTCTCTTGTGATGAAAGTGAAAGAGGAGAGTGAAAAAGTTGGCTTAAAGCTCAACATTCAGAAAACTAAGTCATGGCATCCAGTCCCATACTTCATGGCAAATAGATGGGGAAACAGTGGAAACAGTGACAGATTTTTTTTTGGGGGCTCCAAAATCACTGCAGATGGTGACTGCAGCCATGAAATTAAAAATGCTTACTGCGTGGAAGAAATGTTATGACCCAACCTAGACAGCATATTAAAAAAGCAGAGACATTACTTTGCCAACAAATGTCCATCTAGTCAAGGCTATGGTTTTTCCAGTAGTCATGTATGGATGTGAGAGTTGGACTATCAAGAAAGCTGAGCATCGAAGAATTGATGCTCTTGAACTGTGGTGTGGAGAAGACTCTTGAGAGTCCCTTGGACTGCAAGGAGATCCAACCAGTCCATCCTAAAGGAAATCAGTCCTGAGTGTTCATTGGAAGGACTGATGTTGAAGCTGAAACTCCAATAATTTGGCCACTTGATGTGAAGAACTGACTCATTTGAAAAGACCCTGATGCTGGGAAAGATTGAGGGCAGGAGGAGAAGGGGACGACAGAGGATGAGATAGTTGGATGGCATCACCGAGTCAATGGACATAAGTTTGAGTAACTCTGGGAGTTGCTGATGGACAGGAAGGCCTGGCGTGCTGCAGCCCATGGGGTCGCAAACAGTTGGACATGACTGAGCAACTGAACTGAACTGAACTGAGGCTCTTCTGTCCATGGGATTCTTCGGGCAAGAATTCTGGACTTGGGTTGCCATTTCCTCCTTTAGGGGGTCTTCCCAACCCAGTGATTGAACCTGCATCTTCTGTGTCTCCTGCATTGGCAGATGAGTTCTTTACCTACTGAGCTGCCTGAGAAGCTTCTGTTTTCTTGTTGGGCTCTATTGTTGCCACAGGGCACAAGAGTACCCTTGCTCTGGTCTCCCAACTCTATTTGATTAAGGTTTTTGGTTTTTCACTTTTTACAAGTTAAATTTTTGATATTATTAAATGCATCTCTCTAGCTATATTGCTAATACGATTATTGGCTTTCTGTTATTTTACTGATGCCAAGATGAATAAAAGCAGGGGGCATCATGGGTAACTGCATAGAAAAATGATTAAAGATTATACAAGACACTTAACTGATTACTTCCAGGGAGTAGTAACAACTTTGCTTCCCTCTGAAATCTTATAATGACTATGCGTTATTTAATATTTAAAAAGCGTAAAGGAAAAATCAATCTACTCTTAAATAAAATCTATACAGTGTAGGGTATGCAAAATGACTCCACATATCTATTCTTATTTCCTTTTGGTGGTGATTTAGTCCATATCTTTGCAAGTCATCTCTTGTAAGAAATAGATGCTCATTCAGGTTAGCTTAAGTAAGAGGGGAGGTTTATTGTAAGGATACAACCAGAAATCTTCTGTACATCCAAGATAAAAAATGAAAGAAAGCCTGGTCTCAGGGAGTTTGGTACTGAAAATTCAAGAAGCCAGTCTTCTTCTTCTGTCTCCTAGTATATCTAACTCATGCTTCTTCCTTCTTGTCCTTCCAAATACCTAACTTCTCTCAGCAGACAGGCTTTCTTGGCTTGCTTTATTAATCCATCTTAAGCTTGTATGATCAAAAGTGACCATCAACTCTGAATAGGGTTAAAGCACCTACTACTGACTTTCTAAAATGTTTATGCTTCTTAAGCCAGCCCGGTCAAGCATTAATCTGCATGCAAATCACCTCGGGATCTTGTTACAATGCAGATCCTAATTCAGCAGGTCTACATGGGTCCTGAGACTCCAAAGATAATCCCCAAATGCTGCTGGTGGGCAGACCACACTTTGAGTAGCAAGGCCTACTGAAGGTAGCAAGTGCACATTTCTGTGAGAAAGATCTTATTGGTGGCTAGCCAGCCAGTGATATGGGTTGAATGTAATCATTTGGCCCGGGGTAACTACAAGACATGCACTTAGCATGAGCAATGGATGGAAGTAGAGTCTTTGAGAAAGTGTGTAGATACCTCACAACAGACTCACTCTTATCTACATCTAAAGTTGCCACAGATGTGACCCAGCTATATACAATAAGAAAGCCCTCTCTCCCTGTTCCCAGTGAGCAACCATCTAAATAAAATCAGGTCCAAAAGTAACTCTGATTTCCTCAGAGATCACAGTCTCCAGATGACAAACATTTTCCCTTCAGGTTTGCTGATCTCAATTCCAGTTGTGGTTTCTCACCGTTTTGAACTGATGGGTGATTGTGCATGCGTGCTACGTTGCTTCAGTTGTGTCAGACTCTTTGTGACCCCATGGACTGTAGCCCGCCAGGCTCCTCTGTCCATGGGATTATCCAGGCAAGAATACTGTAGTGGATTGCCATGCCCTCCTCCAGGGGATCTTCCCGACCCAGGGATGGAACCTGTGCCTCTTATGTCTCCTGCATTGGCGGGTAGGTTCTTTACCACTAGCACCACCTGGGAAGCCCCAGTGGTGTGATCAGTGGTTCCCAAACTTGAGATTCTGATTCAGTGAATCCAGTGTGGGGCCTAGACATAGGGATTTTGAACAAGCTTCATGGGTCATTCTGATGCATCATTGCACCCCAGTCTGAGGCCACTGAGCTGAAAAAAAAAGTCCTTTCTAGTGGAGTGGAGGGTGAAGAAGTGGAGAATGGTGTTCCTAGCATTAAAATGCATATGTAAGAATATGCCCCTTTAGTGGTTTTCAGACTTTAGCATGTATTAGAATCCTTTGGAAGGCTTGTTAAAACATAGACTGCTGCACAGATTGTTGGCTCCCAAATCTTTGATTCACTAGGTCTGGGACTAAGACCAGTAATTTATATTTTTACAAGGTCCTGGGTGATGCTGTTGCCGCTGATGCCACACACACTGGGAGGATCCCTGTATTATTATATGACACCACTACTGATGATCACTTACCTCACAAACAGGATTGGTGGAGTGTGTAAACAGTTATGGAATAACTTAGAGCTATTAAAAAGGGCTTACCAGGTGTCCCAGTGGTAAAGAATTGGCCTGCCAAGCAAGAGACACAAGAGATGTGAGTTTGATCCCTGGGTCAGGATGATCCCCTGGAGCAGGAAATGGCAATCCACTCCAATATTCTTGCCTGGAAAATCCCATGGACAGAGTAGGCTGGTGGGCTACAGTCCATGGGGTTGCAAAAGAGGCAGACACTACAGAGACTAAACAACACAACAACCACATCTTATTTAATCTTCATTCAACTTGGGAAGTCATTTTAATTGTTTGATTTTGCAGGTAAATAACTGAGACTCTGAAAAGATATGTACTGACTAATGAATGGGGGATAGAACTGAAACCCAAGTCAGAAGACATACATCTCTGTGCTGGGCATTGTTATGTAATTATCTTTGTTTAAAAGCCAAATGCACAGAAGGGTAAAGTATCAAGTTACTAATTCCAAAATATGTCAGCATAAGTGCAATGAGAATAGAACACCTTGAGAGAATACAGAAAAGAATGGAAAGTACGTAATGAAAGTTGGCCTGGAAAAGAGAAAAATATTGTAAAAATAGAAGATGAAGGCCACCAACAAGCTGTAATCACTGCTTTATAACTTTACCTGGCCCTGTCCCTGTTGCCTACACAAGCTTCATTATTGCTGCCTCCAAGATTCACTTCCAGGATTGAATCTATAGCCACATCAATTATAATTAAGCTGAATTAGTTGTCTAGTTTTGCTGAAAGGGAGTAAGACACTAGGTTAAAATGATAAATAGTGTTCTGTCTGTCCTTGTGGTCAGCATTTGTTCTTTTCCCTGGGACTATAATGAATCTGTGCCCCCAAAAGAACATAAAGTTCTATGTAGGCATTCAAGCTACTCTAATTTATCGTCCATCTACAAACTATTTTCTGTTTTGCCTAAAGTACCAGTTCAATTTCATTTCAGTCGCTCAGTCGTGTCCAACTCTTTGCGACCACATGAACCGCAGCATGCCAGGCCTCCCTGTCCATCACCAACTCCCGGAGTTTACCCAAACTCATGTCTGTTGAGTCAGTGATGCCATCCAACTATCTTATCCTCTGTCGTCCCCTTCTCCTCCTGCCCTCAATCTTTCCCAGCATCATGGTCGGTCTTCAAATGAGTCAGCTCTTCGCATCAAGTGGCCAAAGTATTGGAGTTTCAGCTTCAACATCAGTCCTTCCAATGAACACCCAGGATTGATCTCCTTTAGGATGGACTGGTTGGATGTCCTTACAGTCCAAGGGACTCTCAAGAGTCTTCTCCAACACCACAGTTCTAAAGTATCAATTCTTCGGTGCTCAGCTTTCTTTATAGTCCAACTCTCACATCCATACCTGACTACTAGAAAAACCATAGCTTTGACTAGACAGATCTTTGTTGACAAAGTAATATTTCTGCTTTTTCATATGCTGTCTAGGTTGGTCATAACTTTCCTTCCAAGGAGTAAGTGTCTTTTAATTTCATGGCTGCAGTCACCATCTGCAGTGACTTTGGGGCCCAAAAAAATAAAGTCAGCCACCATTTCCACAGTTTCCCCATCTATTTCCCATGAAGAGATGGGACCGGATGCCATGATCTTAGTTTTCTGAATGTTGAGCTTTAAGCCAACTTATTCACTCTCCTCTTTCCCTTTCATCAAGAGACTCTTTAGTTCTTCTTCACTTTCTGCCATAAGGGTGGTGTCATTTGCATATCTGAGGTTATTGATATTTCTCCCAGCAATCTTAATTCCAGCTTGTCTTTCATCCAGCCCAGCATTTCTCATGATGTACTCTGCATAGAAGTTAAATAAGCAGGGTGACAATATACAGCCTTGACATACTCCTTTTCCTATTTGGAACCAGTTCTAACTGTTGATTCCTGACCTGCATGCAGGTTTCTCAAGAGGCAGGTCAGGTGGTCTGTTATTCCCATCTCTTTCAGAATTTTCCACAGTTTATTGTGATCCACACAGTCAAAGCCTTTGGCATAGTCAATAAAGCAGAAATAGATGTTTTTCTGGAACTCTCTTGCTTTTTCGATGATCCAATGGATGTTGACAGTTTGATCTCTGGTTCCTCTGCCTTTTCTAAAACCAGCTTGAACATCTGGAAGTTCACAGTTCACATATTGCTGAAGCCTGGCTTGGAGAATTTTGAGCTAAAGTACCAAGTGCCCAATAATTACTTTTTGGAACAATGCTATATAAATCCTGAGAGAAACACTAATAATAATAGATATGATGTATTGAATGCTTACATATGTGATAAGCATATTACAATATTTTCCCCTAATAGTGTACAGTGTCTTGCCTATGTAATAGGTAAGTAGTCCCAACCCATCATGATTTTTTTTTTTTTTTTCAGTTTCCAAATCGGCATGACCTAAAAGGGAAAGAGTTCTGTAAACAAGGGGAACACTTTGTTGTCCATCAATGGAGATGTGTCCTATTTCCTCTTTGGCTTACCTTGCCAAATCTGGTATATCAGACACTCAGTGAAGATTCAGGATGTATCAGATCAAAGCAAATGATGGAGGAACATGGAGCATAGTAAGTATTAATATCATGATCTGGTTTGATTTTTAAGACTTTACCAAAAGTTTTGGATACACTTTGATGATTTTAAAAGAACACTGGACATACCTTAAAAAATACTACATTCAAGCTACTCTGATTTATCTTCCATGTACAAACTATTTTCTGTTTTACCTAAAATACCAAGTACCCAGAGATTACTTTTTTAGAACAATGCTATATAAATCCAGAAATGGCAACCCACTCCAGTATTCTTGCCTGGAGAATCCCATGGACAGAGGAGCCTGGTAGACCCCAGTCCATGGGGTCGCAAAGAGTCGACATGACTGAGTGACTTCACTATCACTATCACTATATAAATCCTGAGGGAAACACTAATAATAATAGATATAATGTATTGAATGCTTATATATGTGATAAGCATATTGCAATAATTTTCCCTAACAGTCTGCAGTATCTTGTGCTTTGGAGATGAGGGAATTGAGAGGTTAACGAGCTTATCCAAGATCACATAGCTGGAAAGTGGCTGAGACAAGGGATTTAAATCCAGACCAATTTAACTCAAAAGTCTGTGCTCTGTGCTCTTTCATCACATCACTCCAACCCAAAGAAGGTAAGTTTCTGATCCTGACTTTGAAGTCCTAAAAGCTGCATTGATTGTTTTGGGCAGTGGAAGGATATCCTATTAAAAAACTAGTGATGGTTAATTTTGTGTGTCAAGTTGACCGGACCAGGAAGTCCAGATATTTGGTCCAACAGTATTCTGAGTGTTTGTAAGGGTGTTTTGGGATGAGATTAACGTCTGACTTGGTAGACTGAGTAAAGTAGATTGCCCTCCCTAATGTGGGTGAAAGTGAACGTTGCTTAGTCGTGTTTGACTCTTTGCAATCCAATGGACTATACAGTCCATGGAATTCTCCAGGCCAGAATACTGGAGTGGATAGCCTTTCCCTTCTCCAGGGGATCTGCCCAATCCAGGGATAGAACCCAGGTCTCCCTCAATGCAGGTGGATTCTTTACCTGCTGATCTACCAGGGAAGCCCCCAATGTGGGTGGCCTCATCCAAACAACTAAGACTTAACTAGAGCAAAAAGGCTGACTGCCTGTGAATAGAAAGGGATTTCCTTCTGCCTGACTGTCTTTGAGCTGGGACATTGGTCTTCTCTGCTTTTGAACTTGGACTTGGACTGGAACTTACTCCATTTTCTTTCCTGGTTCTCAGGCCTTTGAAATTGAACTAGAATTATACCACCAACTCTCCTGTTTGTAGATTGCAGACTAGAGATCACGGGAGGCTCGGCATCTGTCATGAGCCCATTCCTTATTATAAATATCTGAAAATATATGTATATACATATAAACATATGTGTATATACATATATTACCCTGACATATTATAAATATCTGAATATATACATGTATATACAGATATTTATTCAGTTACCCTTGAACAATTTGAATTATGCAGATCCACTTATAAATATGTGGATTTTTTCCAATAAATATAGTGCCTGTATTTTCATTTTATAGATCTTTATATTAACAAAGCATGGGGAAAAGTTTGTGTTCCATTAAAGATCACAATATGCAGAATCAGCAGAACTAGGGTTTTAGTCCTGATTTTATTTGAACTGTTTCAGCTTCCTGTCCTTGGGTGAGTCATTAATCAATTCTTTGTTTTTGAGGAAGAGATAGCAGTACACAGATCTTGACTATAAGGGAACAGAGGGTGGGGGCTGGCATTCCTTATTCTCCCACTTGTTCAAGGGTCAACTACATATATTTGTTTGTGTGTGTATATGTATGTTTGAATATATATCTCCTATTTCTTATTGGTTTTATTTCTTGGGAGGACTCAGACTAATACATAACTCTTCTCAGCAAGTGTTCTAAGATCAGCCAATCTGTTATTTATTTCATCTGGTCTTCAGCTGTTGTTTATGTTTCATCTGGTTCACCTCCAAACCTCTGACGCACTCATCTCTGATAACATTCTGGAAATTCCCATCGTACTTCCCTGATGGCAAAATTCACATCCACTTACCTTTGATGTTACTGAGAATTTCAGAAGATAAAAATGACTTATCATCCAAAAAGAACTAAGGCCTTTTGTCTTTTAAACTTTTAAATGTAAAATTTATTTTTTAAAAGCTCAAGTTCTTTGGTTCAAAGTAGAAAGCTATTTTATATTGTAATTTGCATACTTAGTTCAACACTCTTAATAGATAAAATATATTGTATTAATTATCTCAAGTCATACGAAACTCATCTTTAGGTCAGAAAAGGGGACATTAAAAAATTGAAGTGCATAAAAATCAAAATGGATAATTCACCCAATTTCTAAGACCACATTTTATATTCGATAGTATAATCAACTATGCCACACCTAAGAGAGTTTTCCTACCAGTCTCCTTAACTATATGGAGAAGTCTGTGAAACAAACCAGTTGAATAGGATGTTACTGTGGGCAGGAACATTATGACCCACCTGGGGAAAGGTTGTCTGCCTACTTGCCACCAATGAGCTCTGGCTTGGCTCTCTGACCCATTTTGACATTCAGGGGATTTTCTGTGACTGCCTTATCTCTGTGGCCTGTAGGAATAATTGTGCCCGCAAAAAGGAGCAAATTAGTTTCCAGTATATTAATGAGATCAGACCCAAGGACAACTGAGCAAGAATCCTGTTTTTCAAATCTCAAAAAATTTTTCATGAGTGAAATGCAAGTAGAATCTGCAAGTCACAGGCTACATTCAAGTATCCCAACCAAGGAAGGTATTACTGTGTGTTATGATGTATGCCCTCAAGCTCGTTTCATAAATATATATTAAAAACGTTTAGCTGTTACATCATTAACTCATTCATTTATTCAATACACACCCATTAGGCATCTTTCATTTTTAACCATTATGCTGGGTACTATAAGAGATTTTAAGATAAATAATAGAAGCATAGGGGGAAGATGATTGCCCCAAATAATTGAAATGCAAAACAGCTTTATAAGTACAAGTAAGTGGGAGAACAAACAGTTATCAGGATTCAAAACAGGCTAAAATTTAAACAGAGTACTACATGAAGTAAATTAGGAAATACTTTACGAAGGATGAAGAATATGATTTTAGTGTTGAAGGTTGGCAGGAAAAGGGCCCTATGAGTACATGTGTGTAAGTGGAAAAGTTCACTGACCAGCACAGTTTGATTGATGAAAAGAGCATGGGTGATTGAAACAGGGTGACGGACCCAACTCATATCAATGGAGAAACCAGAGAAGCATATAGAAATTAACGATTAAACTTAACCAGAAGTTGCCCTGTGCATACCATGGCCAGTGTGACATGGTGGAGCAGGTACTGCCAGGTCTGTGAGTCAGAAAATCTTAGCTCTATTCTGGTCTCTCCTTGTCTTCTGGGGGCTTGTTTCACCAATCTGGGTCTCAGTGTTGATACGTCTGACATAGGAGTACTACTCTGCCTACTTCAGAGTCTTTATGAGGATTAGACAATGCAGATGATTACTGATGTCCTGTGTAGACTGGAAGATCAGTTGGTTAGCACCATGCTATTCATTTTTTGAGAGTTTATAACACTAATTCATTTTTAATGTAAAACCATCCCTCCTTAAACAATGTGACTCCTTGAGGTAGAACAAAACCAATTTAATCATATATCATAGTAATGATGATAAAATTTACTTTGATTTATTTATAACCCTCTTGATATGGATACTATTTTCATCCCTTGTTGTTCTTGCTGTTCAGTTACTCAGTCTGACTCTTTGTGACCCCGTGGACTGCAGCACACCAGCCTTCCCTGTCCTTCACTATCTGAGTTTACTCAAACTCATGTCCACTGGGGCTTCCCCGGTGGCTCAGTTGGTAAAGAATCTGCCTGTCAGTACAGGAGGCACAAGAGATGTGGATTTGATCCCTGGGTTGGGAAGATTCTCTGGAAAAGGAAATGGCAACCCACTCCAATATTCTTGCCTGGAAAATTCCATGAACAGAGTAGCCTGGCTGGCTACAGTCCATTGAGTCAGTGATGCCATCTGACCATCTCATCCTCTGTCATCCCCTTCTCTTCTTGCCCTCAATCTTTCCCAGCATCAGGGTCTTTTCCAGTGAGTCAGCTCTTCACATCAGATGGCCAAAGTATTGGAGTTTCAGCTTCAGCACTGTTTCTTCTAATGAATATTGAAGGTTAATTTCCTTTAAGATTAACTGGATTGATCTCCTTGTAGTCCAAGGGACTCTCAAGAGTCTTCTCCAGCACTGTAGTTCGAAAGCATCGGTCCTTCAGCGCTCAGTTTCTTTATAGTCCAACTCTCACATCCATTCATGGCTACTGGAAAAACCATAGCTTTGACTATACAGACTTTTGTTGGCAAAGTGATGTATCTGCTTTTTAATATTCTATCTAGGTTTGTCATAGCTTTTCTTCCAAGGAACAAGCGTCTTTTAATTTCATGGCCTCCGTCACTGTCTGTCGTGAATTTGGAGCCCAAGAAAATGAAATCTGTCACTGTTTCCACTTTTTCCCCATCTGTTTGCCATGAGGTGATGGAATCAGATCTTAGTTTTTTGAATGTTGAGTTTAAGCCAGCTTTTTCCCTCTCTTTTACCTTCATCAAGAGGCTCTTTAGTTTCTCTTCACTTTCTGCCATTAGGGTGGTATCATCTGCATATATGAGGTTGTTGATATTTCTCCCAGCAATCTTAATTCTAGTTTGTGCTTCATCCAATCTGGCATTTCGCCTGATGTACTCTGCATATAAGTTAAATAAGCAGGGTGACAATATATAGTCTTATATTCCTTTCCCAATTTTGAACGAGTGGGTTGTTCCATGTCCAGTTCTAACTGTTGCTTCTTATCCTGCATACAGGTTTCTCAGAAGGCAGGTCAGGTGGTTTGGTATTCCCATCTCTTTAAGAATTTTCTATAGTTTGTTGTGATCCACACAGTCAAAGGCTTTAGTGTAGTCAATGAAGCAGAAGTAGATATTTTCCTGAAACTCTCTTGCTTTTTCTATGTTGGCAATGTTGGCAATTTGATCTCTGGTTCCTCTGCCTTTTCTAAATACAGCTTGAAAACCTGGAAGTTCTTGGCTCATGTACTGTAAAACTCACTTGGAGAATTTTGAGCATTACTTTGCTAGCGTGTGAGATGAATGCAATTGGGTGGTAGTTTTAACATTCTTTGGCATTGCCTTTCTTTAGGATTGGAAGAAAAACACCTTTTTTAGTCCTGTGGCCACTGCTGAGTTTTCCCAATTTCCTGGAATGTTGAGTGCAGCACTTTAATAGAACCATCTTTTAGGATTTGAAATAGCTCATCACCTCTACTAGCTTTGTTCGTTGGGATGCTTCCTAAGGCCACTTGACTTTGCACTCCAGGATGTCTGGCTCTAGCTGAGTGACCACACCATTTTAGTTATCCAGGTCATTAAGACCTTTTTTGTACAGTTCTTCTGTGTATTTTTACCACCTCTTCTTAATCTCTTCTGCTTCTGTTAGGTCCTCGCTGTTTCTGTCCTTTATTGTGCCCATCTTTGCATGAAATGTTCCCTTGGTATCTCCAATTTTCTTTAAGAGATCTCTAGTTTTTCCCATTCTATTATCATCCCTTATTCAGAGGAAACTGCCTATTAGAAATGGACTATAAAAAGGCATAGTTGAGTTTATAAGCTCAACCAATCAGTCATGAGTCCATAGCAGGCCACACTGCTTTCATGTAAAGCAAGAAAGACATAAGCTTGCATATGATTTTAAAGAAAAATCATATTCCTTTAGTGACTGTTGTCCAAAAAAGCATTAGCCCAAAGTGACCTAATAGTCAGTTCTCTCCTTTATTAAAAAAAAAGAACACAAAAGGAGCCATCTTTAATGTTAATATTATAACTCACTGAATTGAAATTAAATGAGATACTACTTTAGTTAACATTTTAGCAGATACTTTAAGTTATTTGCATATAATTTTTCCAATTATAAATTGAGATGCTCATCATAGAAAATTGAGAGAATATTGAAAAGTATGAAGAGGACCATAAAAATAACATACAATCCCTGTATTAACTTTTTTTGTTTTTTGGCTGTGTGACACAGCTTGTGAGATTTTAGTACCCTGACCAGGGATTGAACTTGTACTCTCCCCACCAAAAGCATTGGAAAATCTTAACCATTGGGCACTCAGGGAATTAATTCCCTAACATTTTGTTAAATGTCATTTCAGTTATTTTAATTTAAGGATAATATTTTTAGGTTTTCTGTCCCTAGTGAAATATAGCGATTTAGTTAATTGAAAATGTTTGCATCTGAAGGTATAGGTTTCTCAGCAAGACAATTTTCACTCACCGCTAGCTTTTTCCTTTAATATATATAATTATAGGTATATATAAAATATAACATGTATAATAACATATATGTTACATGCATGCATGCTAAATCACTTCAGTTGTGTCCTACTCTTTGCGATACTGTGGACTGTAACCTGCAGGTTCCTCTGTCCATGGGATTCTCCAGGCAAGAATACTGGAGAGGGATGCTGCTGTATGTCTAACTTACATACAAAGTATACACATCTTGAGAGTTCAACTCAGTTAATTTTTACATACACCCATGTAACCACCACCATGTCAAAGTATGAAACATTCCAGGAGGCTCACTGTGTCACCTCCCTGTAAATACTGCCCCCCAACCCAGGGTAACTATTGTTCTCATCTCTCAAACAACCTTCCAAGCTTGGCTTAAATGACTATCCCTGATCAACCAATCAAAATTTGTGTAGTCTGTCTCTTATCGATTGTGGGATATATCCCACAGTGCAAAGAATGTAGGTGACAAAATGAAACTGCAATTCTTGCAAAATGTGCAGAATTCTATGACTTGATAAAAGTGATGTTAGAGAACTGTTTCAATCTCATGTATATTTATGTATCAAAAGACTAGATAGGTCTTCTCTGGTGGCTCAGTGGTAAAGAATCCACCTGCCAATGCAGGAGACATGGGTTTGATCCCTGGTCCGGGAAGATTCCACATGCCACTGAACAACTAAGCCTGTGAACCACAACTATTGAGCCTGTGCTCTAGAGCCCAGGAGCCCCAACTACTGAGTCCATGGGCTGCAATTAATGAAGCCCACACCCTAGAGCCCATGCTCCGCAACAAGAGAAGCCACCTCAATGAGAAGCCTGCACTGCAGCTAAAGAGTAGCCCCTGCTCAATTCAGCTAGAGAAAAGCCCTTGCAGCTACAAAGACCCAGCAAGCCAAAAATAAATAAATATATTTTCTAAAAAAGACTAGGTAAATATTGGGGCTTTCCCAGTGGCTCAGATGGTAAAGAATCTGCCTGAAATGCAGGAGACCTAGGTTCAATCCCTGGATTGGGCAGATCCCCTGAAGAAGGGAATGGCAACCCACTCCAGTATTCTTGCCTGGCAATCCCATGGACAAAGGAGCCTGGCGGGCTATAGTCAAACACGACTTTGCCAGTGTGTACTGATAGGTAAAAACTGAAGAATGAAATAAGAGAAAATGGGTAAGGATGCTGACACAATAAATGATTCCAAAAGGTACTGGCTTAAATACCAAAGAATTTAAAAAATCTCTTTGGAAGATTGATTAAAACCATAGGTTTTTAAAAATCTTGATTTTTAAATTATTTGGAAAAATGATCCCCTTTGATAGTGTTACACAGGGTAACATGAACTAAAGGATATTGCATTGTGCCATTCTTCAATTTTGTCCAAGAAAATGTGTCCTCTCTCTACGCCACATCAGGCCCCTAACATTCTTTGGGCTAAGAATTAGCACATTGTTGCAAATAATCACATACTCTGTTGACTTTAAGATAATTATTTTTATTATATACTTTGAAATTTGCTCTTTATTATAAGAGGATTAATTCAGTTTGATCCTTTGCTGCTACCTTTTATCCTTAGATGAGGAGTGTTTCTTGTAACTCTGGTCTCTGTGAAGAAGTTTAGAGGAGATATAATTTATTTATCGAATCTGCACTGTCCTCACTTTGTCGATAACACAGTAGACGCATAGAGCGCATAAGTGATCTGGAAGGGCCCCAGTGACAGTGCTTGTATCTATGTGTGTCTGACTCTAGAATCTATTCTCTTTAAATCAGAATTTTTCCCAGGACCTCAAAAGTGGGGGCAGCCAGAAACCCAGGGTGATTTATTTTCCTTTCCAGTCCTCAGTCCTTTGAGTAAGAAAGTGTATCTGTATTCTTATTGTTATCACAGATACTAATGCTTCAATGACTGCAAGGACAAAATACCTCCACACACATCTCTTTACTACCTTCAGGGATGAAGGAGTCTTTGGGGCCTAGAAAAGAGAACAACAGTCTCAAAGGCCCCTTGCTGAATCATCTAACTTCGGAGAAAACAAAACAGAATTTTAGTTCCACCCTGATGCTCCTGGCCGGTTGCATCTATCCGGGACTTATCAACCCCTGTCCAGAAACCTTCCACCCCCTACACCTGCCCAGAAGACTTATCACCCCCTGTCCAACTACAAATGTCATCTCAACAAAAGAATACTCAAAATATCCCGCCTGATTAAAGTTTCCCTTATTGCTTCCACAAACCTCCCTATATGTATGAAGCCTCCCTGATCCCTCTCGGCGCTCAGCCTGGTGGTCAGGCCGACTGTCGCCCCTCCTTGCCTGAATAAAGGTAACCTACTTTGCATATAGGGTTATCATTACCATCTTTTCTAAATTCCATATATATGTGTTAGTATGCTGTAATGATCTTTATCTTTCTGGCTTACCTCACTCTGTATAATGGGCTCCAGTTTCATCCATCTCATTAGAACTGATTCAAATGAATTCTTTTTAACAGCTGAGTAATATTCCATGGTGTATATGTACCACAGCTTCCTTATCCATTCGTCTGCTGATGGGCATCTAGGTTGCTTCCATGTCCTGGCTATTATAAACAGTGCTGCGATGAACACTGGGGTGCACATGTCTCTTTCAGATCTGGTTTCGTCAGTGTGTATGCCCAAGAGTGGATTGCTGGGTCATATGGCAGTTCTATTTCCAGTTTTTTAAGAAATCTCCACACTGTTCTCCATAGCGGCTGTACTAGTTTGCATTCCCACCAACAGTGTAAGAGGGTTCCCTTTTCTCCACACCCTCTCCAGCATTTATTGCTTGTAGACTTTTGGATAGCAGCCATCCTGACTGGCGTGTAATGGTACCTCATTGTGGTTTTGATTTGCATTTCTCTAATAATGAGTGATGTTGAGCATCTTCTCATGTGTTTGTTAGCCATCTGTATGTCTTCTTTGGAGAAATGTCTGTTTAGTTCTTTGGCCCATTTTTTGATTGGGTCATTTATTTTTCTGGAATTGAGCTTCAGGAGCTGCTTGTATATTTTTGAGATTAATCCTTTGTCTGTTGCTTCATTTGCTATTATTTTCTCCCAATCTGAAGGCTGTCTTTTCACCTTACTTATAGTTTCCTTTGTTGTGCAAAAGCTTTTAAGTTTCATTAGGTCCCATTTGTTTATTTTTGCTTTTATTGCCAATATTCTGGGAGGTGGGTCATAGAGGATCCTGCTGTGATTCATGTCAGAGAGTGTTTTGCCTAAAGATCATTACAGCATACTAACACATATATATGGAATTTAGAAAAGATGGTAATGATAACCCTATATGCAAAACAGAAAAAGAGACACAGATGTACAGAACAGACTTTTGGACTCTGTGGGAGAAGGCGGGGGTGGGATGTTTCGAGAGAACAGCATGTATATTATCTATGGTGAAACAGATCACCGGCCCAGGTGGGATGCATGAGACAGGTGCTCGGGCCTGGTGCACTGGGAGGACCCAGGGGAATCGGGTGAGGGGGGGGAGGTGGGAGGGGGGATCGGGATGGGGAATACATGTAACTCCATGGCTGATTCATGTCAATGTATGACAAAACCCGCTGCAATGTTGCGAAGTAATTAGCCTCCAACTAATAAAAATAATTGAAAATAAATAAATAAATAAAACCAGCTTGAAACCTATAAATAAATAAATAAAGGTAACCTACTTCTATTGAGGTCATCTTTCCTTTTCTGCCTCGCCAGAACTATACCCTACAAGGGACGTGGAGGAGAAACAGGTGAGGAGGCCTGTCAGACTCAGCAAACTGAATGCCTCACCTGAGGAACCCCAGCTCACAAGCAGCAGTGCTGTAACTGGAGCGAACCCCCTTAGACTTAGGAAAGGGCAGTATCCTTTTCTCTTTACAGCTGTCTCCAAGGATGAAAAGAAGTGGGGGAAGTTAGAAGTTTATTGACCATGTTAACATCTAAGTAATGTCTCCACTGAATACACGGCCTTCTATTGTGACATTTTTTTGAAGTCTCCCTCCTAGAGGGGTGCACACCATCCCTGCAAGAGGGAGATATCAAGGTCACATTTCCACTTCACCCCTACCCCCCAGGCTCAAGAAGGTTCTAGCATTTGAATTCTGTATCAGAAAGAAAACCAGTAAAAGGACCTCTCAAAGTTCCTGTCCCACCCAGTGTACTATCCTGGGGAGTCGACAGAGGGCATAGATGAGTTGTTTTATTTCAAATAGCTTTGTCAGTTTCACTTTCTATTTCTTAACCTAAGTTCTCAATTTCCACTCTTGTCAGGGGAAGGCTGAAGACCACAGAAGCATACACCAGGATTTATAAACCCTGTTTAGCCCTTATTTCTCATAGAACTCTAGGCTCTACAGACCTGTAAGATTTACTCTAATAAGACTGATCAGTGCACACTTCCTCCCCCTCTGAATATATCTCATAGCAACACAAAAAAGCAACAGGGTCAAATTCGGTGCCCTCAAATTGCAAGGCGGGGCAAAATCACAAACCAACAGGTTCGCACTGCAGCCTGTGAGAGGAAGCAGCAACTTGAAATAAAAGCAAGCTACCTGAAAATTCTAAATACACATTCTGAGCTCACCTACTTCTAAAGCTAGTGTTTAAAAGTTATTATTCCTTTTCCCTTCTCTGTCATGTTTATCAGGATTTCCTCTCCACGCAGGGAAAGACTTTTTTTTTCTTTTTTAGATTATTAAAGCTTCTGTTCAGTTTTTTTTTTTTTTTTTTTTTTCAAGTTGAAAAGAAACATGCAGTCTCATAAAATCTTGGACTCAATTCAAAACTTATCTAAGAACTCCACCCTGTCCTTGGCAAATTCCAGATTAACTTTCCATCAGTAGTCCACTAGCTCCTCTGTCCATGGACTCCTCCAGGCAAGAACACTGGAGTGTGGGTAGCTATTTCCCTTTCCAGGGAATCTTCCCAACCCAGGGATCAAACCAGGGTCTTCTGCACTGCAGGTAGATTACCATCTGAGTCACCAGGGAAGCAGTTAATCAGTTAAGGAGAGTGTTAGCCACTGAGGGAGCGTTTCTAGATGACTGTACCAGCTCAGCTGAATTCATGGCCCACGTGTTCTCTTTACCTGAGGAATAAAGTGTAAAGGGAAAATACTGTTCTCATCTAAGAGAACCATAAGATAGACAAGCTATTCCTACAGCTCTCAGGATACATACATGTAAACTATATATATATATATTCATTTACTATATACATGAATATATACCCTATGTAATATCTGTCTATCTATATCTTGATAACTAATTGTTAAAGTAATAATATTTATTTATTTCTGGAGAACTCAAAGTATAATTACTGCTCTTATTTTCCTGCCTGCATTGTCTTCGGGAGGGAGGGAAGGCAGGACCAAGGGAGGGAAGAAGGGAGGAGATTTCTTAGAGGTCATTCAGGGAATTTGGCTGAGTTTGAACAGACAGGGACACCTGCCTGTTAGACTGACTCTTGAGGGGAAACTTCCAACACACAGACTCATAGGCCTTGATTGCCTTAAGTGACTTAGTGTGGATTTGTCTGGGTTGAATTCTAGAATTTTCAGAATTTTAAGGAGAAACAATAAGTTATTTCTTGGTCCTTGCTGTGTGTAACAAAATCAGCATGCCAGTCACATCCTCAGGGACGTGGGGAGAAAGTTTTCTCAGGACTCTGAAATTCTGCTTCTCCCTCAGTGCACATCAGCATACACTCATTATATAGCTCAGAACTGTGTCCCCATGGGACCTAGATTTGCTGGGCAGAAAAGGGAACCAAACAACCTATCTCTGGCCTCTGGACCTCTGCCCATCTTTCTACCAGGCATCTTCACCTAGGAAAAGGCAAAAGTTTTAAGGAAAGTTATTCGGTAGAGATTCCAGTGCTAAAGACAATCCACTGGGATATTTTGGACTGAAGCCTACTTTCCTTTCATACCATTGGGTGGCAGGAAGTTCATGAGTGACTGAGAAGCCTTACCAAAGGTGAACGAGAGAGAGGCAGCTGGACCTAGGAAAGGAATTGATTAATTCTTCCCTCATTCTACCCCAGCAAGTGCAAAACAAAAAGAAACAAGCAAACAAAACCAAATCCTTTTAATTGAATGCTTTGCCTGTCAAGATTTAGCTTATCCTGGGGCTTCCGTGGTGGTCTAGTGGTTAAGAATCTGCCTGCCAATGCGGGGGACATGGGTTTGTTCCCTGGTCAGGGCAGATCCCACATGCTGCAGAGCAACGAAGCCTGTGTGTCACAACTTCTGAGCCTGGGTGCTGCAACTACTGAAGCTCACACGCCTGGAGCCCGTGCTCTGCAACAAGAGAAGCCCCCACAATGAGACATCTGCACACCGCAACTAGAGAGTAGCCCCTGCTCACTGCAGCTAGAGGAGAGCCCAAGCAACATCAAAGACCCAGCACAGCCAATAAATAAATAAAATTGTTTTCAAAAAGAAAGAAAAGAGGAAACGACTTAAAAGAGATTTACCTTATCCTGCTTCATGAAAGAAAAAAAAAGTCACAATAATAAGGAACTGACTCTGGGCAGAAGCTGATGTTCTTAAACCCCAAGGGTCTTTCCAAAGAATTATCATTAGTTCAAAGAAAAAAAATGCATTGGAGAAAATAAATATCCATACTTATATATTTAATTTGTAAAGATGAGGAATGTTTTCCTCTTTTCTTTAGAAAATGGCCCTACTGATTCTTTATAATGTTTTCATCTTATAGTAAACACATTAAGGAGATACATTCCTTATGTTCAGACCTTTTCCCGTGTTTTCTCTTTTCTCTCTTCTTCCTTTTTCTGTTCTCCTTTTCTGATCTCTAGTCTCTCTGATTTTCTTTGGTTTTTGAAGATAGAATCAGGAAAAGAAAAGAAGGAAAAAAATTAGGTGTAAGATTTACAAATGTATTTTTACCAGAGTAAACAAATAAGGAAAGAGATGAACCTAAGTGTACCTAGGTTAGCTGGCAAAATTTACCTTAAGTATTCTCAGTTTAGTCTGAGAAGGATCAGTGTACTATAGATCCAGATCCCAGAAGTAAATAAATGCCTGTAACACTATCTCATGAATTCACTCACACTTCTTTTGAGTTTAAATAAAATAAGGTGCTTTCATGAGATGGCTTTTCCTTGCACATGTCTGGGTGTTTGGGTGGAAGAGTGACTGTAGGGATCTGTTTGAATGTGTGCTTATTTCTTCAGTTCTGATTTCCCAGAATTAGCCCATTTAGAAGTAAGTTTCTTTTTATTTAGCTTTTCACTTTTACTTTCTTTTACCTCAGATGACCTAAAGAGGCCTTTGGTTTCTTGGGAAATAAACTTGCAGTTTCTCTTCTGTTAGCCTTTGTTGATTCACATCTATTCAGGAAAAGGAAATGGCAGCCCAATCCAGTATTCTTGCCTGGAGAATCCTGTGGATGGAGGAGCCTGGTGGGCTGCTGTCCATAGGGTCACACAGAGTTGGATACGACTGAGGCGACTCAGCATGCATGCATGCATTGGAGAAGGAAATGGCAACCCACTCCTGTAGTTTTGCCTGGAGAATCCCAGGGACGGAGGAGCCTGGTGGGCTGCCGTCTATGGGGTCGCTCGGAGTCGGACACGACTGAAGTGACTTAGCAGCAGCAGCAGTTCCACAGATCTTGATGACTTATGGTTCTGGAGTCAAAAGCTAAATCTAGGGGGTTCTGTCATATAGCAACAGGTTCTAGAGCTCCATCCATTCTGTAAGTTTTCAGCATTAAACTTGGCAGTGGAAAACTATAGCCTGGGTTGGAGAAGACTGGTTCATCTCTTCCCCTTACACCATGCTACGCATCATGGAATGGTTTCTACAGCAGGGGTAATTGTCATCTCTGTCAATAAAAAGAGCCCAAAAGGTTGTGTTAGTGGCTGAGGAATCAGACTCCTCCAGGTCTCAAACTTATATCCAACCCCTTTCCCTTTTCTTTGCTTCCTCTGACTTTAGTTTAGTACAAAGAATCCAGCTTTTTAACTCTGCAAAGCTCAAGTCTGTCTGTCATTCAACCATATTGGATTTATAGTCGTAGCAAAATGATTCTTAGATAAGCTGTATTTCCTCCTTCTCTGCCTTTTAGACAGGCCACACTTGGTAGAAGCTTCTCACTCATATGATTTTACTTAAGTTTCCAGGTTGTAGTCAACATACCCTAACATCCTGATATTGTCCCATCAAGCCACCCCACCCCAAAATCAAGGCTTAGTACCAGGTTGTGTGCTATGATTTTATTAAAAAAAAAAAAAAAAGACAGGGAGAAAATATTTGCAAAAGGTGTATCTGGTAAAAGACTGTTATCCAAATTTTGCAAAGAATTCTTAAAACTCAATATAAGAAAACAAACAACTTGTTTGGGAAATGGGCAAAAGATTTGAACAGAAAACTCACCAAAGATACACAGATAGCAAATAAGCATATGAAAAGATGTTTAACATCACATATCATTAGGAAATTTAAATTTTAAAATAATAAAGAGATACCACCACACACTTCAAATGGCAAATCCAAAATACTGAAAGCACCACATGTTGCGGAGGATTTGTAGCAAGAGGAACTCTCGTTCATTGCTGGAGGGAATGCAAAATGGTACAGCCACTTTGGAAGTCAGCTTGGCAATTCCTTGCAAAGCTAAACGTACTCTTACTATATGATACAGCAGTCCCACTTCTTGTTTATTTACCCAAGTGAATTGAAAATGTATGTCCACAAAAATCCTTTACATGAATGTTCAAAGCAACTTTATTCATAATTGCCAAAAGTTGAAAGCCACCACAACGTCCTTCAGTAGGTGAATGAGTAAATAAACTGGTACATTCAGACAATGGAATATTATTCAACTCTAAATGGAATGAACTATCGAACCATGAAAAGACATAGAGGAAACTTAAATGCATAATACTAAGTGAAAGAAGCCAATCTGAAAAGGCTACATACTGTATGATTCCAAATATCATGACATTCTGGAAGAAGAAAAGCTGTGGAGACAGTAAAAAGTTCATTCAGTGGTTGCCAGGAGTTAGAGAGGAGGGAGGGATGAAGAGAAAGAGCACAGAGGAGTTTTAGGGCCGTGAAAGTACTTTGTCTGGTGCTATAATGGTGGGCACACACCATTACACATTTGTGAAACCCACATGATGTCCAACACCAAGAGTTACGTATACCCTAATATAAACTATGGACTTGGGGTGATAAGGATGTGTCAGGGTAGGTTAATCAGTTGTAGCAAGTATAATACTCTGGTGTGGGATATTGATAGTGGTGGAATTTGTGCATGTATGGGAGTAGGGGGTATGTGGGAATTCTCTACTTTCTTTTTTTTTTTTTTTTGGTCTTCCCACGTGGCATATGGATCTTAGTTCCCCAATCAGGGTTCAAACCTGTGTCCCCTACATTGGAAGTGCAGAGTTTTAACCATTGGACCACCAGGGAAATCCTTCACTCCATTTTCTGCTAGATTTTGTTCTTAATCTATAAATGCTTAAAATAAAGTATTTTTTTAAAAAGGTGACCATTTAAAAATGCCACATGCCTTGCTATCACCTATCAAGAATTGTGCTAAGTCACTTCAGTCCTATCTGACTCTTTGCAACCCTATGGACTATAGCCCATTAGGCTCATCTGTCCCTGGGATTCTCCAGGCAAGAATACTGGAGTGGGTTGCTGAGCCCTTCTCCAGGGGATCTTCCAGACTCAGGGATTAAACCTGGGTCTCAGGTCTCCTGCATTGGCAAGCGGGTTCCTTACCACTAGCACCACCTGGGCCACCGGATATCAAGAATCATCTCTTCTCAGTACTTTTGTGAATATGAAACCCAGTCAAAATATCAATCTTGTATAACCCAGGAGAGTTTGAATTAATGAGGTATGTAGACCCATAAGTGTGAAAATTTTTGCCCCATTTGAGAAGAAATAGTTTCATTTTAGTCAAAGTAAAATTAATTATATGACTGACTCATCAACAGTTAAGTTCCTTATCAACCAACATTACATAACTGGCTTTTTTTTTTTCTGATTTATTTGTATACAGTTTGATTCCCAAGATGAAGCAAGCTTCCTTCTTAAGTTTAATTTGAATTCTGTTTCAGGAACAAACATAAGCTCTTGCTTTTTATATTTTCTTTTAAGGTACTGCTTTTGTTTCTGTTTCACTATGAGATGTAACCCAAAGAGGAACAAGGCTATTAGATGTTTGTATTTCTATACTTGAGTGAATTCTTAAAAATTCCTTCATGTAAGTAGAATATGTAGTTATAATGTAACTTTCATGTATTTGCAATAATAAACATTTATAAGGATTCATCCACCATAAAAATACAAAGTAAGCTTTCATTGTTCTATATGAATGATTATCCTACATGATGACCAATATACCAAACTGAAATTGTCTATATCCTTCTTATAGTCATTGTTTCTTTTTATTCATTTTGTCAGGAAAGACCTCACTAAACTCATATCCACAATTAGGGGAAAGAAAAACTGAGGATACACCTAAACAATGGTCAAAACAGAAACAGGAAAGCAGTCAAAATTTAAAATAAGCACATATAAACTAACAAAAGAAAGGAAACAGGTTATTTACTGTGTACTTTTTTACACATGCTATTTATATAGTACCTGCATGTGGAATATTACTTCTGTACACACACACACAGACACATACATATACACACATTTTTAAAGAGGTTAAATAATTTTTCCCAGTTCAGCCAGCTTATCAGTGGTATTTTGTTTTATTCCAAAAAATATCACTTCATCACTCAACCTCAGGAGGAACATCTCACAGGCAAAACTAATCTAACTTATTTAAAATTCTTTGGAATATCTTTTGTGAATTCTAATATTTTCTGCCACATTATAAGGTGGTTTCTCTAGTAAAATAGATGGGGGCAGGCAGAAAAACCACTGTTGGCTAACCTGCTTCTTGAACAGCAAGATTGAGAGGTTTTGCTCAATAGTAAGAGAGGCAGACACCTGAGAGCCCTTAAGGATCTCTCAAAGAATGGGGGAAGGGACTTCCCTGGAGGTCCAGGGGCTAAGACTCATGTTCCCAATGCAGGGGGCCCAGCTTTGATCCTGGTCAGGAAACTGGATCCCACATGCCACAACTAAGGACCCGTGGGCTACAACTAAGATGTGGTGCACCCAAATAAATAAATATTTTTTAATTAAAAAGAAAAAGAATATTCCATTTAAAAAAAAATGGGGAAGCAGCTCAGAAAACTGTAAAGGCCTTGTAAATACCATTATCCATGTATAATTTGCTCTTGCCCAAGCACCCTTTAAGCAACAAGTAGTGAAATTCCATATATTCCAGTGGGGTGGGGAGAGGGGACTATCTTTGTGGCCTCTGTCTTTAAGAGGAGAGTTAAAAGCAACTACCATTTGCAATGCTATGGTGGAGCCAGGGCCATAGTAACAAACAAGGAGTAGCCAGTGAACCAGGAAACAAAGAGGGACTATTTAAAACCGAGATGTGGCCTTATTGACACTAATAGGAGCCATGTGGACACCATGCTTTGCTGTTGTGATAATAACAATAACAGTAATATTAGTAATACTTTATCATAAGTGCTTTAGATATAGTCTTATCCTCAAAACAACACTGCAAGGTTAATACCAGCATTTTTCCATGAGCTACAGTGAAGTTCAGAAATGCAAATCCACCCAGCTGGAGCTGGACTCCTCTCAGGCCCTGGGCTTCTTGATTTCTCCAAGTCCCTGCTTGTTACACGGTCATACCAAGCAGAACACATGTGCTATGTGTACCGTTTCACTTTGCACATGCCAGGACACTCAATACGTTTTAGCTCCCTTCTTCCTGCCTGTGAATTGCCTGCTGGAAAGAAGGTTCTTGGGTCTGATTGCCAGCTGTCTTTATTAGCATCCTATTGCTGCCACACATTTCATGTCTTTAAACAACACAAATTTATTATCTTGCATTTCTGGGGGTCAGAAGTTCAAAATCAATCTCACTGGCCTAAAATCAAGATGGTGGCAGGACCAGTTCTTCCTTGAGACTGTAGAAGGGAATATATGTTGCTTTTTCTAGCAGCCAGGGGCTATCTGCCTTTTTTGACTTGTGGCCTCTCAT
This sequence comes from Cervus canadensis, assembly GCF_019320065.1. Classification (NCBI taxonomy): domain Eukaryota; kingdom Metazoa; phylum Chordata; class Mammalia; order Artiodactyla; family Cervidae; genus Cervus; species Cervus canadensis. The sequence goes on from NC_057392.1 coordinate 69,742,650, forward strand.
CACATCTCCTTTTCCTCCCTCTGTCTGTCACCACATCTTCATAACTCTCACCCTTTTTTGCCTCTCTTATGATTGCAATTGGCTCACCTGGATAATCCATGGGCATTTCCTTAACTCAAGATGCTTAATTTAATCCCATTGCAAAGTCCCTCTTACCATTTAAAGTAAGATGTTCACAGTTTCTGAGGATTAGGGTGTGAACATCTTTGAGGGGACATTATTCAGGTTATTACACCACCTGGGTGACCACTAGATGGTCAGGCTGTGCTGCAGGATAGAGTACAACATGAGTGGGGCCAAGGCTAAAGGGCAATCATGTCACCCAGAGAAGAAACCAGTGCATGATCTGAGGTCACTGAGAACAGACAACGCACACACCAAGCTCAAGTGACACAGCATTTATTCCTAGCAAGAGGAGCGAAAGTATGCGTAAGATCCAGCTCCTTGCAATGTGTCAGGCCCCAGGGCCAGCTGATCCACTTAGCAACCAATTCAGGGTTGCGTGGTTGCACGCCCTCTCTTTTGTGCTGCAGTAGAAGGACCCAGACTCTAACCCCACACAGGTGGGCTCTGACTTACAGAAAGCTGGGAGAGTGCTGCGGGCACGGACACAGGCACTTAAGAAAAACGAAGGAGCCCCCGGAGAGTCTGAAACAGGGAACTCTACTCCCATGCAAGTTGGTAAACCCAGCACAGGTGTGTGGGCTCTTGGGAAAGCCCTTCCGTACGTGCCTGAAAGACCACATGCGCGAGGCTGCCTTTCCCAGTACATTTTTTGATCCTCTTCACCAGGAGCTGGTTTGGGAGCTGCAACCAGGAAGGATAGGAAAAGGGAAATTGCCAAGATGGTGGAGTAGGAAGACTGAGCTCACCTCCCACGGGCACACCAAAATTACAACTATTTATAGAGCAACTGTGGATGAGAACAACCTGAAGACTAACAGAAAAGATCTACAACTAAAGATATAAAGGAGGATCCACAATAAGGCTGGGAGCAGCAAAGGCATGGTGCTGTCAAGACCCACACCTCCAGGTAGGCAACCCACAAACAGGAAGATAATCACTTTTGGAAAGATTCTCTTGAAGGGGTGAAGGGCCCAAGCCCCACAGTGGGTTCCTTAGCCCCGTCCTGCACTGAGAAGGTGAACCCCCTAGAATACCTGGCTTTGGAGGCCAGCAGGGCTGACTTTCAGGAAGGCCAGAGTGCTATAGAAAACAGAGACTCTGCTCTAAAAGGGATCTCGCAAGCTCCAAGATCCAGGGCAGAAGCAGTCCTTTAAAGGGAGCCTGGGTCAGACCCACCCACTGGTCTTGGAGAGTCGCTGGAAGCAACCAAAACTCCTGGCGACATAGATGCTGGCAACAGCCTTCTGCAGAGTTCATTCTACCATGAGGACAAAGGTGCTGACTGGCACTATTTTAGAGTCCTTCCTCTAAATTTTTTAGCAGCTGGGACCCAGCCTGGGTCTGCACCAGTCCTGGGAACCCCCAGGCAAGTAGCCAGCAGGCTGCAGTTGCCGTAGGCCCCTGTCAGTCCCCTAGTTATGCCAGGACCCCACCTTGCCTACCACCAGGCCAACACTAGCCACATATCAGCCTCACAGGTAGACAACAGCCCCACGACACACCTGGGGTCCTGCCTACCTGGGGGTGCCAGTCATAGAGCACACACTTTGGATTTATTTATTACACAAATTTTCCAACAGACAGAAGTGTCATGAGAGAAGATTTCTTGTATGAATCTGCACAATGATAAATTGCTGGCAAGCACTGGCCCTGCTCTGCCCTGAGAAGGAGCAAAAGCAACTCTAAGGGTGGAGGGAGGGAAAAGAAGCCTTATCATACAGAAAGCTAGTTAACCACCAGTTCAAGGAACTTGGCTTTATCTCAGTTCAGTCTCTCAGTCGTGTCCAACTCTTTGCGACTCCATGGACCGCAGCACGCCAGGCCTCCCTGTCCATCGGCACCTCCCTGTTTACCCAAACCCATGTCCATTGAGTCAGTGATGCCATCCAACCATCTCATCCTCTGTTGTCCTCTTCTCCTCCTGCCTTCAATCTTTCCCAGCATCAGGGTCTTTTCAAATGAGTCAGCTCTTCGCATCAGGTGGCCAAAGTATTGGAGTTTCAGCTTCAGCATCAGTCCTTCCAATGAACACCCAGGACTGATCTCCTTTAGGATGGACTAGTTGGATGTCCTTGCAGTCCAAGGGACTCTCAAGAGTCTTCTCTAAAACTACAGTTCAAAAGCATCAATTATTCAGCTCTTAGCTTTCTTTATAGTCCAACTCTCACATCCATACATGACTACTGGAGAAACCATAGCTTTGACTAGATGGACCTTTATTGGCAAAGTAATATCCCTGCTTTTTAATATGCTGTCGAGGTTGGTCATAACTTTCCTTGCAAGGAGTAAACCTCTTTTAATTTCATGACTGCAGTCACCATCTGCAGTGATTTTGGAGCCCCAAAAAATAAAGTCAGCCACTGTTCCCACTTTTTCCCCATCTATTTCCCATAAAGTGATGGGACTGGATGCCATGATCTTAGTTTTCTGAATGTTTAGCTTTAAGCCAACTTTTTTACTCGCCTCTTTCACTTTCATCAAGAGACTCTTTAGTTCTTCTTCACTTTTTGCCATAGGGTGGTGTTATCTGCATATCCGAAGTTATTGATATTTCTCCCGGCAATCTTAATTCCAGCTTGTGCTTCATCCAGCCCAGCATTTCTCATGATGTACTCTGCATATAAGTTAAATAAGCAGGGTGACAATATATAGCCTTGTTGTACTCCTTTTCCTATTTGGAACCAGTCTGTTGTTCCATGTCCAGTTCTAACTGTTGCTTCCTGACCTGCATACAGATTTCTCAAGAGGCAGGTCAGGTGGTCTGGTATTCCCACCTCTTTCAGAATTTCCACAACTTATTGTGATCCACACAGTCGAAGGCTTTGGCATAGTCAATAAAGCAGAAGTAGATATTTTTCTGGACCTCTCTTGCTTTTTTGATGATCCAGCAGATGTTGGCAATTTGATCTCTGGTTCCTCTGCCTTTTCTAAAACCAGCTTGAATGTTAAAAGAACAGTTACAATTTGAAGATACCAAGTAGACTAGCAAGTCACTCCCTTATTCTGAAATTTTGGCTTGATGGTTTATTTTTCACATTTTATAATTTGTTTCAGTCTTGGGAGACTTGGAGCAATCCCTATCAAGATCTAGATGAAGAAAATGCTGGATGAGAAACAGTGACAAGGTAAAATCTTGTTTCTGTTTTTTGCTTCCTTTCCACTCTCCAGGGCTGCCTTCAGTTCAGTTCAGTTCAGTTGCTCAGTCGTGTCTGACTCTCTGCGATCCCATGGACTACAACATGCCAGGCTTTCCTGTCCATCACCAACCCCTGGAGGCTTGCTCAAGCTCATGTCTATTGAGTCGGTGATGTCATTCAACCATCTCATCCTCTGGGCTGCCTTAACTGGGCTCTAATCCTGCACCATGGCTTCCCTGGTGGCATAGTGGTAAAGAATACGCCTGCAATGCAGGAGATGCGGGCTTGATCCCTGGGTTGGGAAGATCCCCTGGAGAAGGAAATGGCAACTCGCTCCAATATTCTTGCCTGGAGAATTCCATGGACAGAGGAGCCTGGTGGGTTAGAGTCCGTGGGGTTGCAAAGAGTCAGACACAACTGTGTGATTAAACAACAGCAACAATCCTGCACCACCTTCATGTCAAAAAGCTCTGTCCTCTAAAGGAGGGGAAAAATGGCTTCTCCCTCTTCCCGCACCCACATAACCTCTGTGTTACTCCACCTCATGTATATTCTGTGAAATCTGTGAAAAGAATGGTTTCTGGTTTGCATCCCTGGAGCTAAACTACTCACTATGGACATACCCCAGTGCACAAATTACACAGGGATCTATACTCAATATCTTGTAATAACCTGTAATGGAAAAAAAGCTGAAAATGAATATATGTGTCCCTTCGCTGTATACTTGAAACTAGCACAACCTTGTAAATCAACTATACTGCAATAAAAATTTTAAAAGGGAGTCCTGCCTATGCTCATCTATGCTGGATGACAATGGTCACCAATATGTGAAATATTTTAAAATTTGGAATAGATTAACAGAAATCTCAGAAATCTTCAATAGATCTTGAAACATCTAAGGAAAATCATGGAAAATGCTTTTCTTGCCTAGATGGATTGATAGAGTGTGTGTGTATATAGTTGGGGGAGATGAAGCTTATTACTTAAGTCCTCACTGAGAACCTCAAAGAAAAAATTCTAAGTGAACACCTCAAGTACCTTTAAAATTCTTCTGGAAAATGGCCCCCAAGACTGTCCTGTGGTCTCCATCCTACCCTACACTTGACTAGAGCATAAATCAGGTCAGTTAGGCTTCTCTCCTCTGCCCCCCAAATCCCCTAGACCCTCGCTGTTCTGAACCCTTAGGAGCCTCTCACTTAACTATCCCCTGAGACTCCAGGATCCCATACATCAAGTTGCCTCATAATAAGTTTGAGCCTTCAAGGCATTATCTCTAAAATCTCAAAACATTTTGGAAGAAGCACTCTGGAAATAATGGACTCAATACCTGGAAGATTTGATCTTCATAGTTGGAAACTAGAAATAGTCCCAAATGAAGTAGCTCCATCCTCAGGCTAAGCCTAGGATAGAGGACAGAGTAACCGCTTTATCAAAGAATCTGAATCTAACAAGTTGCAATGATTCTGAGACTTGAGTAAGGGTAACTGGGAGCAACTTGACCTTTACATGTGAAGTAATTTTTGTTTTTACAGAGTTAATTCCACAGGAACTTAGATATAATAACATATTAATACTTCATAATTACTTCAAAATTACTTCAAAAATACTTCATATTTGCCCTGCTGGGACTTATGCATTTGAATCTTAAACATACCATTCATTTAGTTACTGGTGGTGGACCAAATGGTGGCTTGAATGAAATTTATACACAGAACTTTGCAGATTCAGTAGCTGACTTTTCCCCTCCTGTCTCTGAAGGGCCTTTTGTTCTTCTCTGAAATAAAGCTAAAAATCTTCTAAAACCTGAGAATGTCACCATAGGAACATGAACAACCTCAAATTGAAAAGGAAAAAATAATCACACGTTAGGTAAGTGTTTTATAACATGTTAAGAAATGAGTGATTGTGAATGATTGTAGGCCAAAATAAGCTGACAATGTATTCATAGTGAGATGTATAACAACAAGTGAAAGAAAATTGTGAACTTCATCCTATCATCTCTTTTAAAAATATACATATTATTTATTCTCGGCTATCCCGGGTTTTTGTTGCTGGACTCAGGCTTTCTCTAGTTGTGAAGAGCCGGGCTACCCTTTGGGGCAGTTCATGGGCTTCTCATCTTGGTTGTTTCTCTTGTTGTGGAGCACGGGATCTAGGGCACTTGGGCTTCAGTAGTTGTGGCACACAAACTTAGTTGCCCAGTGGGGTATGGGACATGTGGAATTTTCCTGGACCATAGGCTGGACCTGTGTCCCCTGCATTGGCAGGCTGATTCTTTACTGTACAACCAGGCAGGTCCCTATCATCTTATTGTTTGTATTAATGGTATTATTGTTTTGGAGTCATTTTCTTTTTATAGTTAGGTAAAAACTATTAGCAATCGTATTTATTTTGGTAAAAATCAAGATTTTGTTTTCAGCATAAAAGAAATGGAAACAATGATAGAAAATAATTTAAGAAATAACAAATAGTGTTAGAACTGAATTTGAAAAATCAATATAAACACATGCCTTAAGAGGAAGCAAAATGCATCTTTTCTAGGATAATCCACTAAAATTGTTTTCTAAAACTGGCATCCCAGATGGACTACAACTACTATGTATATTTAGTATACATGTTATAGTTTATAATACCATCTTTCCACCAAAACAAACCAGGGCATCTTGGAAAAATAACCAATTCCATGCCTGAGTGTAGAAAGGTGTAAGAGGCAGAAGACAGGGAAACTTCCCGAGACCAACCTGCATAAGTGCTTTAAATTTTTTTTTTTTTTTTTCATTTTGACAGAATTTCTTTCTTACAGAGAGGTTGCAAGATTATTACAAAGAATTCCTGAATGCTCTTCATCCCATTTTCCCAAATGTTAACAGGTTAGTGCTTTTTGCTTCACTTTTCTCTCTCAATATCTATTCTGAAATATTTGAAAATAAATTTGAGGCATGATACCTATTACCATTAAATATCTTTGTCCCTTTACTGATGATGTTGACTTTGGCCAGTTGTTTAAAGTGGTGTGCTAAAACTTCTTTTCTTTATGTTTCTCCTTTATATTTTAGTTTGCTTTGTTGGGGGTTATAAAGGAGACAACTAAGTTATGTCTTTTAGTAACTAAAAGTAAAAAAAATCAGAAAGTTTTCTAGCAGAGATTATATTTGAGAAATTGTTATATAAACTGGGAAAGCACTTAAATAAATGTTTTCTTTGGTTGGCCATTTTCTTTGGTTTGATGTTACATAATCCAGAAATGAAAGAGAATTAGAACACTGATAAATAGTTAAACTTCAATTGTTTAACAATTTGAAAAAGGCCCAATTAGTACGAAAGAATTCTCATAGGAGGCTCTCAAGTCAGTGTCTATTCCTGGAACTTTCCCCACTTCAGGGAACCCATGAGCAGGATAGCAAACCTACCCAATCATACCACTTCATTCCTATCCGCCATGTCACAGTCTCCTCCTTTCCCCCTTCCCCTCACCTCTCTCTCTCTCTCTCCCTCTCCCTCCCTTTGGCTCTGCTTTCTGTTTCCTGACTCATTCCTTTTTTTTTTTAAAACAATCTAGCAGCAACTTTAAAAGAAAGGTTAGATGCTGACAAGCTTAAAACAACTTCTGAGAGAAAGCTTGTATGTAAAAAAGTATATGTAAGTGTATATGTAAATGTTTTTCTTCTTATATGTAAATGCAGGTGGTTTTTCTTCTTTAGCAACACAAGACTGTTATTATTAGGCTTCCTGATTAGTTTATACTGTGACTTGCTTTTCACCACCAAGGCTAGCCTGTAATCAAAGTGTAAAATGGGTGAAGTTTTGTTTCATTTCCTCCCTTTCAAAAATATGTTGCCTGTTTGATTCTGATAATTATTCACCGGTATTATTCAGGTATTCAGATTGTATAGATTTTTTTAGTCAATGGCAAAAGCACTTAGACAAGCTCATTCCATGTCCAGGAAGGCTAGAGAGTTTTAAATAAGGTGAACACAATGAATCCAAAGAGATCATACTGAGACACATTATAATTAAATTGTCAAAGGTTAGAGACAAGGAGAGAATCTTAAAATCATCAAGAGAAAGACAACCTGTATGTATAAGGGAATCTCCATATAACTATGAGCAAACTTCTTAGCAGAAAATTTTCAGGCTAGAAGAGAGTGTCAAGATATATTCAGAGTTTTTGAAATAAAAGAAACTGCCAACAAAAAATACTATATTCAGCAAAACTGTTTTTCAAAAATGAATAAGAGATAGACTTTTCCAGATTAACAAAAGATGAGGAAGTTCATCACCATTAAACCCACCTTACAAAAAATACTAAAAGGAGTTCTTCAACTTGAAATAAAAAGATGTTAAACAGCTACATCATGGTAGCATAAGAAAGAATGCAAAACTTGTTGATAAAGATAAATATATGGATAAATACAGAATATTATTGTAATGATGGTAGATATTAAGAATAACTATAACTTTAAAGGTGTCAATGAGCACACAGTACAAATAGATATAAATTGTGGCAGTAATAACCAAATGCATTTGGCACAGGATGTGGTTCTGGTGGCTCAGATGATAAAGTGTCTGCCTGCAATGTGGGAGACCCGGGTTCAATCCCTAGGTTGGAAAGATCCCTTGGAGAAGAAAATGGCAACCCACTCCAGTACTCTTGCCTCCTGGAAAATCCCATGGATGGAGGAGCCTGGTAGGCTACAGTCCATGGGATTGCAAAGAGTCGGAGAGAACTGAGCAACTTCACTTTCACTTTCACTGTGGTACGGAGAGAAGTAAATGTGTAGAGTTTTTATATGTGATTGAAAGTAAGGTCTCATCAACTTAAATTTTATAATATGGTAAGCTCTATGGTAACTATAAAGAAAATACCTATAGAAACTACACAAAAGAAAAAGAGAAAGAAATCAAAGCATATCAATATAGGAAATAAATGAAATATGAGAAAAGCAAGGGAAAAAAGATAAAGAACTACAAAGCAAACAAAACAACAAAATGCCAATAATAAATCCTTTAACAATAATTACATTAAATGTACATGAACTAAACTCCCCAATCAAAAGACACAGAAAGGCTGAATAGATATAAGAACAAGGTACAACAAAGTTGATAAACTATCAACAAGGAACTCACTTTGGGTCTAAAGACACACATAGACTGAAAGTGAAGATATGGAAAAAGATATTCCATGCAAATTATAACCAGAAAACAGCATGAGTGGCTATACTTTTGTCAGACAAGATAGGCATTAAGTCAAAAACTGTCACCAAAAAAAAACCTGTCACGAGAGACAAAGAAAGATGTTATATAACAATAAAAGATCAGTTCAACAGGAAGATACAATCTCCTTTCAATATCAGAGCCCTAAGTATATGAAGCAAACATTGACAGAACTAGAGAAGAAATAGACAGCAATACTCTAATATTATAGTATATAAAGATCCAATACCTCACTTTTAATAATGGCTAGAGTAGCCAGACAGAAAAATCAACAAAGAAACAGTGGACTTCAAGAACACTATAGACCAAGTAGACCTCACAGATGGATATAGAACATCCCACCCGCAGCAGCAGCGTATACATTCTTCTCAAATGTTCACAGAATGTTTTTGAGGATAGGTCACATATTAATCACAAAGCAAGCAGACAACTTATCCGATTCCACAGGTTCATAGTTGGAAAGGAATTTTGCTTCAGGATGAATCATACCTCAAGTCTCACCCATACTTGATTTAGATATTTAGATGAGATTTGGGATTTAGAGTTGACATTCAGAGTCAAGACTTTGGGGCTGTTGGAATTGGAGGGTGAACGTATTTTGCATGTGGAAGGACATGAATTGGGGGAAGCAGAATATTATGGGCTGAATTGTGTGCCCCCAAAATTCATATGTTGAAGCCCTAACCCTTAGTGCTTCAGAATGTGTATGTGGAGATAGGACTTTTAAAGATTAAGTTAAAATGAGGCATCACGCTATGCCCTAATCCAGTCTGACTGGTATCTCTATAAGAAGAGAAAATTTAGACACACAGACACCAGATATGTGTATGCACAGAGGAAAGATCATGTGGGGACATAGCAAAAAGGCAGTCATCTGCAAGCCCAGGAGTGAAGTTTCAGAAAAAATCAAACCTGCTGACATCTCAATCTTTGAGTTCTAGTCTCCAGAACTGTGAGAAGATTAATTTCTGTTGTTTAAGCCACCCAGTCCATGATGTTTTGTTACGGTAGCCCTAGTGGACTAATACAGGCATCTACTGTGGACCTCTGTCTCACCATGTGACCTTATCAGGACCCTCCTGCTCTCCAGGCTGTGTTTTCCACATCTGAAGATGACAGTCTGGATTCGATGGAATATGAAGCCATCACCTTCCCTGGTGGCCCAGACAGTAAAGACTCTGCCTGCAATGCAAGAGACCCAAGTCTCTCTGGATAAACATGATGGTGTAGTCACTCAACCTAGAGTCAGACATCCTGGAGAGTGAAATCAAGTGGGCATTAGGAAGCGATACTACAAACAAAGCCAGTGGAGGTGATGGAATTCCAGCTGAGCTATTTCAAATCCTGAAAGATGATGCTGTTTAAGTGCTGCATTCAACATAGCAGAAAATTTGGAAAACTCAACAGTGGCCACAGGATTGGAAAAGATCAGTTTTCATCATGCTTATCCAGGTCATTAAGAACTTTTTTGTATAGTTCTGTATATTCTTGACACCTCTTTTAATCTCTTTTGCTTCATTAGGTCCTTGCCACTTCTGTCCTTTATTGTGCCCTTTCTTGAATGAAATGCTCCCTTGATATCTCCAATTTTCTTGATAAGATCTCTAGCCTTTCCCATTCTATTTTTCCCTCTACTTCTTTGCACTGTTCATTTAAGAAGGCCTTCTTACCTCTCCTTGCTATTCTCTGGAACTCTGCATTCAGTTGGGTATATGTTTCCCTTTATCCCTTGCGTTTTGCTTCTCTTCTTTTCTCAGCTATATGTAAAGTCTCCTCAGACAACCATTTTGCCTACTTGCATTTGTATTTTTCTTCTGGATGGTTTTGGTCACTGCCTCCTGTACAGGGTTATGAACTTCTGTCCATAGTTCTTCAGGCACTCTATCAGATCTAATCCCTTGAATCTATTCATCACTTCCTCTGTATAATCATAAGGGATTTGATTTAGGTCATACCTGGATGGCCTATTGGTTTTCCCTACTGTTTTCAGTACTGAAAGCCTGAATTTTGCATAAGGAGGTCATGATTTGAGCTACAGTCATTTCCAGGTCTTTTTTGTTGCTGACTGTACAGAGCTTCTCCATCTTCGGCCACAAAGAATACAATCAATCTGATTTTGGTATTGACAATTTGATGATGTCCATGTGTAGAGTTGTCTCTTGTGTTGTTGGAAGAGGATGTTTGCTATGACCAGTGTGTTCTCTTGGCAAAACTCAGTTAGACTTTGCCCTGCTTCATTTTGTACTCCAAGGCCAAACTTGCTTGTTACTCCAGCTATAACTTGACTTCTTACTTTTGCTTTCCAATCCCCTATGATGAAAAGGACATCTTTATTCGATGTTAGTTCTAGAAGGTCTTGTAGGTCTTCATAGAACCTTTCAACTTCAGCTTCTTTGGCATTAGTGCTTGGGGCATAGACTTGGATTACTGTGATGTTGAATGACTTTGTCTTGGAAATGAACTGAGTTCATTCTATTGGTTTTGAGATTGCACCCAAGTGCTGCATTTCAGACTTTTTTGTTGACTATGAGGGCTACTTCATTTATTCTAAGGGATTCTTGCCCACGGTGGTAGATATAATGGTCATCTGAGTTAAATTCACCCATCCTGGTCCATTGTAGTTCACTGATTCCTAAGATGTTGATGTGAATTCACTCTTGCCATCTCCTACTTGACCATGTCCTATTTACCTTGATTCACCTACCTAACATTCCATGTTCCTACGCAATATTGTTCTTTACAACATCAGACTTTACTTTCACCCCCAAGCATAACCACGGCTGAGCATCATTTCTGCTTTGGCCCAGTCACTTCATTCTTTCTGGAGCACTTCATAATTGCTCTTCATTCTTCCCCAGTAGCATACTGGGCACCTTCTGACCTGGGGAGCACATCTTCCAGTATCATATCTTTTTGCCTTATCATACTGTTCATGGGGTTCTCGCAGCAAGAATACTGGAGTGGGTTGTCATTCCCTCTTCCAGTGAACCACATTTTGTCATAACTCTCCACTATGACCCGTCCATCTTGGGTGACCCTGAACGACGTGGCTCATAACTTTCCTGAGTTATGTAAGCCCCTTTGCCATGACAAGGCAGTGATCCACGAAGGGCATCTCCTTCCTAGCAGGATGTTGTTTTCTTTTTTTTAATTGGAAGACAATTGCTTTACAATGTTGTGTTGGTTTCTGCTGTATATGTCACCGTGAATCAGATATAAGTATACACATATCCCTTCCCTCTTGAGCCTCCCTCCCACCCCACCCCCACTCCACCTCTCTAGGTTATCACAGAGCACTGAACTGAGTTCCCTGTGTTATACGGCAGCTTCCTACTAGGTATCTATTTTACACATGGTACTGTATATATATATCAATGCTACCCGCCCAATTCGTCCCACCCTTTCCTTCCCCCACTGTGTCCATAAGTTCATTCTCTACATTTAGCAAGCTGCTTTTCACACTCTCAGAGGCTTGGATGTGGAGAGTTCTGCAAGTCAACAGCAGCCTCCTTATTTCATAAACAAGAAGAAATGTTATTCAGGACCAGGAAAGAAGATCAATTCAGCCTTTTGGAAGCTCTGCTTTAAGAATTCATTCACTCCACTGGGAAAGCACAGTTTTCATTTTTCACTTAAGGAATATTGGTGCACTGAAGGAGGGGAATTTGGTAACATGTAAAAAAAAGATGATTCCTTCAAAGAAAACTGATCCCTACATAAATGTTTCTTGATACTCAGTATACCAAGTCACAATTAGAAATGACATTTTCCAGAGCCAACATTGAGGTTGCCAGAGTAAGAGCAGTTTTTTAATGTTACTGAAACACCAATACTTGGCCACCTCACGTGAAGAGTTGACTCATTGGAAAAGACCCTGATGCTGGGAGGGATTAGGGGCAGGAGGAGAAGGGGACAACAGAGGATGAGATGGCTGGATGGCATCACCGACTGGATGAACTTGAGTTTGAGTAAACTCCGGGAGTTGGTGATGGACAGGGAGGCCTGGTGTGTTGCGATTCATGGGGTTGCAAAGAGTCGGACAAGGACTGAGCGACTGAACTGAACTGAAGAGGAAAAAAGTATTGGAAACATGTACAATTTGTTATGTTCTGAACACTAGCATAGAGATGTTTTTCTTTTTATGAAAAGGAGAATTTAATGGAAAAGAAAACTTTCTATCCTGGACCACGATTCCCCACAAAGTTTCTCATTTCAAGGAGAACTGCAAACGTATTGAAGCGTGGGGTGGGATGCTGCATTGTATGACATGTCAGTGAGGAGTCAGCAGGGTTCCTTGAGTTTGGCCCGAGGTGCTGGAGAAAACCTCACCACCCTGTCAGGGTTGTTGCAGGCCCATGCAGTCAGCAGCTATCTCCTTTCCCCCTGGCCCTAACATCTGTTATATGTTATTTCTGTTTCATGTGGGGTCAAGCTGGTCTCATAGTTTAATGCCTGTCAACCCTTTGAAGTTGCTAAAGAGAATTCCCTTGCACAAAAGCATGTAGACTTGCTGAAAATGTCAAAGGGGAAATGAACAAGATGAATTTGCATTGCACAACTCCTCTCACTCCTCATCTCATTTTTTAAAAAAATCTCTATTAGGTATTTCTTTCTCCAATGTTCCTTCTTTAACTGTTTTAGCTTCCAAAAACTTGACCCATGGACTTTATGCTCCCTGGCCCAGGTTTACTGGCCACTCTTTCTGTTTCTCCCAAATCCCTTCTCACCATTGTCCCACCTCCCTTCTGTTAATATTTTGTGGAAGAATTCAGTTCTGTCTTTACTCCTACACCCGAAGTTGCATAATCCAAACTGTCATGAGATTCGGTAAAAGTCCTCTGTTACATAAAGGGTAGAAACACCCTGTGTCATTTACTCCCTAGCCCCTGGTAGGCCCTCAAGAGACTAGGGTTTGTAGGCTCCTAAGGCATCACCTTCCTAGGGTCACCACTGAATGCCCAGAGGCTACAGATGTCCTTTCATTCCGAGTAGCTGGGGACATCCTCCAGCTCTCCGAATCTCTAATAGTTGTTCAGCTCACAGCTCCCTGGTCGCTTTTCTTTCCTCAGTAGTAGTTCTCCTTTCTCTAGCCTCATGAAACTGCATCCAGGCAATGAGCCGGCTAGGACACAGAGACCAAGTGACCACTGTGTAGGTTTTTCCATGTAGCTCCCTTCTCCCTGGTGGTGCTTAGCCCAGGGAGGGGGCCATGCTGTACTTGGGTTTCCCCCGTTTGTGCCTGTCTCAAAAGTGCCTCCAGGCACAGAGCTGGGTGATCTCTGAGTTCACCTTGTTTGTTTCCTTCTTTCAGGGATCACTACAACTCCCTGTTGTTCAACGTCTGAAAATAGTCATTCATGCATGCATCCAGTTGTTTAACGGTAGAAAGATGGTTCGAGGACAAGTTACCCCATTGTGGTTGGAATAGAAGGTTTTATTAATTTAAATATACATTCTATCTGAATTGAGCATATACTCCTGAGATTTATAGTAACCTTTAAAAACCTACAAGTGCTTCTGCTGTCTCTCTCTTAGATCTAAAAAGGAACCTGGTTAAGTAGCCTAATTAACTTGTAGAAATAAATTTCTCTTCAGTGCAACAAGTGGTAGTCAAGGTGTTCAGGCTCTCTGGGGATTTTGTACCTGCATTTCTGTGCCAGCCTGAACAAGGTCAAAGTATTAAATGAGACCAGTAGTCCACACCCTTTGTAATGACCCCTTAGATTTAGGATCCAAATGAACTCCTTGCCCAGTAGATTTCCCTGAGTATTACTGTTCAGTGACTCTCACTAGGAAGTGAGGCTGAATTCTGCCACTAGAATTTATTGAGTTTACCTGAAATAAACTGTTTATGAAAGATGCGGGTTGAGCCCATTTTTGATAGAACAGAGTTTGGACTTCATCAAGCTATCAAGGGCAGCTTCGATGACCATTGCTGGTAAGTGTTTGTTTGTGTAGCAGAATGCTAACTGACCCTTGACGTCATTGTTACCTGGAAGGCAGGTTATGAGAGGAGGAGAGTTCTAGCCCTGAACTCCTAAATATTAGAGGTTCCCCAAAAGAATCTGATTTCTGTAATCAGCCAAACATGCTTAAGTCAGTTCACAACACTCATTAGTGCATAGAACAGTTAGAAGTTTTCACTTTTGCTTAGATCTCCTGGGCTCCATGAATCATAGATGCGTTAACATGGCAGCAGCACTATTTTCTTCTGACAATTCTATCATGGATGGAGTCGAGAGGATATGTGGGGGTTGTGGATATCTCTGACTAATTTCCAGGCAGGTGCCCTGGACAAGTCCTCTACCGACTTATTTTCTCTAGCCATTGTCTTCTGCCTGAGGTAATACGATCAGAGGAACTAATAAATAATCATCCGTAGACTCAGGGGAAGTCACGCTTTTATCTTCACTTTATTTGGAATTCTTGCCTCAGATATCACCCTTCACTTACTCATTTGTACTCTCAAATCCATAACACCTGTGTTTGTTTGGTTTTTTTTAATACTGTTTTGCAAACAAAATTTGGGAATGCCTGACTCTTTCAGTTTTTTCAGTAGATAATAGTAGACACTGAAAAAGGTTGCAGTGAGTGAGGGCCATTAACTCCATGCAACTTTGCTGCCAGGTTATAATGAAAGCCAAGTATCAGATTGTAGCCAATTCACATCCTAAAAACCTTCATTTCACCAGTGAAAATTCATTTGTTTGGCTAGTTAATCAGCCATTATTTTCATCAAAAAATTTATAATATTTACTATGCCAAAATTGTTTTTTTCGGCTATGCCGTGCAACATGGGGGATTTTAGTTTTCTGATCCCATGCCTGCTGCAATGGAAGTGCAGAGTCTTAACCACTGGCCCTCCTGGTAAATGCCAAGAGAAGCATTTGAAATAATCACTTCTGGAGTTAAAAATGTTGGCTGATCAGCAATGTTGGCTGTGGCCCATTCTTTTAGGGCCACAGATTGAGTCCATGCTGAAGTTAAAGTGCAGATACCATTACATATTTTCAGACCCAATTACAAGTATTTCTATTGTAAAAAGCTGTGCTAAATAAAACTCAACAGGTTTGAAGCCTCTTAAAACCTTTACAATGCTATCTATACACAGTGTAAATTTCCAAAAGGATAATGGGGAGGGTGGTGGTGGATCCAATATGCAGTGTTTCCTGAACTTAGCTAACCATGGAAATCTTTTTGATAGTGTGGCTTGTGAAATTAGTGTTCCTTAGAAACCATGAGAGTTGGGCCACACAGTTGAGCGCTGAAGAATTGATGATTTTGAATTGTGATGTTGGAGAAGACTCTTGAGAGTCCCTTGGATTCCAAAGAGATCCAACCAGTCAATCCTAAAGGAAATCAGTCCTGAATATTCATTGGAAGAACTGATGCTGAAGTTCCAATACTTTGGCCACCTGATGCAAAAAACTGACTCCTTGGAAAAGACCCTGATGCTGGGAAAGATTGAAGGCAGGAGGAGAAGAGGAAGACAGAGGATGAGATGGTTGGATGGCATCACCAACTCGATGGACATGAGTTTGAGCAAGCTCTGGGAGTTAGTGAAGGATAGGGAAGCCTGGTGTGCTGGAGTTCATGGGGTTGCAAAGAGTTGGACATGACTGAGCAACTGAACTGAACTGAGAAACCATTTGGGAAAATACCAGTCCAGCTGAATTATGTAAATAGATGTCAGGAGTAAAAAAACCCTAAGGACTGGCAGACTGGATATAGTGCCATAGGAGATAGGACATAATAACCTAACTAAGAGTGGGGAAGTGAGACATCTTAAAAAATTCAATCAGAAACTTAAAAGAGAGAAATGAAATAACTTGGCATATTAGCATAACTCTGTGACTATAGAGACAGGCCAAGCCTTTAGACTTATGCAAACTGACATGTGATATTATCTAAGAATCTATAAGTGTTGTGATCCATCTAATCAGGGATAACATAAAAACAATTCAGTATAGAATCCAGAAGTTAACAGATGAGATGGATTCAGTCAAGTGGTGAAGCCTGCTGAAGCAAGCTATGTGTGTGTGTGTGTGAGAGAGAGAGGGAGAGAGTGTGTGTTTAAGATGAGATGTGAAGCAGATTTAAATTTGCTCCCCTTCACAACAAGCTCCTCAATAGAACTGTCTCTTCTTACTGTCTATTTATTTTCCTCCCATCCACTGTTGCACTGATATCAGTCTTGTCAAGGTCATCAACTACCTAACTGCCAACTCAAGTGGGTGATTGTCAGTCATTCTGAGTCCATTCAGTATATCATTTGTTTTCAGAAGTTCATCTACTTCATTTAACTTTTTACATCTATTGGCATAAAATATTTCACAGTGGCCTTTTATTGTCTTTTAAATCTCTACAACAATCCCAAATTAGTTGTTGGTCTCCACCTAGGTCTAGCTTCTGTTCCTGTGTGCCAAGTTGCGTCAGTCATGTCTGACTCTTTGCAACCTCATGGACTGTAACCCTCCAGGATCTTCTGTCCATAGAACGCTCCAGGCAAGAATACTGGCGTGGGTTTCCATTTCCTCCTCCAGAGGTCTAGCTTCTAGACCCCTTAAAATATGCATATTAACATTCACCATGGTACCTTTCCTTTAATTCTTTGCATCATTTTCAGCAGTATTACTTACAAAACTTTAGTGAACCATTAATGGTTTTAAGTATTTTACCGAATAAATTGCAGAAAAAGAAGTTACAGTGAAGTAAATTACATGTGTTACAGAAATCAGAACTCAGAATAGCATGCCAAAGTGCTCACTGGTTAATAGTCTTTGCATTTTCAATTAAAGCTCAATGGCCAAGAGCATACATAACATCTGTAATCCCTGTTTTTGTTTCCTGAAAATATACATAGCACTCAAAAGAACATATAAGTGTTAATATACAAATAAATATGCTACATTTGCAAGAATATACACACATATTTAAATAACTTATTTCTGAGATAAATAGTATTATAACCAATCAGTGCTACTTCAGCATATAATGAGGTGTGCTTATATATATGAAAGGACAAGAGTATCTGAAAGACAAAATAAAAAAGCCCTGAGACCTCATAGGTACATAATTCTTATGATAGTACCCAGACACTGAGTTCCGTTCATGGATCACAGCCTTGTCGTGGAGAAAGGGGGGTTTGTACAACTCAGTGAAGCTGTGAGCGGTGCTGTTTAGAGCCACCCAAGAAGGACGAGACATAGTGAAGAGTTCTGATAAAATGTAGTCCACTGGAGGAAGAAATGGCAAATCACTGCAGTATCCTTGCTGTGAGAACCCCATGAAGAGTGCACAGGACCAGGAAGCCTGGTGTACTGCAGTTCATGGGTCACCAAGAGCCGGACATGACTTAGCAACTGAGACAACAAAAGACAGAGTAGGGCCTGGTTACTTTAGGTGACTAGTTTTGCCCTTTGAATTCTCAGTCCATCCAATTCAACTAACAATCCATACATATTTAGTATAAGGCACTGGCATTTGTAGTATACATTGCAGGCTTTGATGACAATTGTTCCTTCAGCATAGAAGGCAATAGTATCTGCTCCCCGGGTGTAGAATACTAACATACCCCAATCTCGACTTATTGAGTTACCCCTCCTAGGTTTTGCCATGGAGTTAATGCAGCCATGGTGAAAGCTGGGAATAATGATAAGGCTCTTCTGTGCTGGGCCCCAGAATATTGAGCAAATGTGTGGCCAGAGCCAGCTTGTCATTAGGCATAATAAGCGCCATAACTCAGGTCCACTGTGCTTTTTACGGGCCCATTGAAATGGTTTAACTTCTTTCAAAATCAGAAAAAAAACCCCTAAACTTTTAGGTTAAATTAAAAAGTTTAATATGTAATATTGATATATTCTTCTTTATACCAACATAGTCATAAAATGTAACAATATTTTTATGAAGGAAGGGCCCATCAAGCCAAAGTGCCTTGAGCCCAGGAGAGTTATTGTGTAGTTCTGGCTGTGGCCTGAGGGGAAGGTAATTCTTTGACCTGCAAACTTTTGTAGTAGAAGAACAGGGAAACCTACAGAGAGATTGACTTTGGAGGTTTTCCTACAGCAAAAGGAAGAAGTAATGCTTTAACAATATCCCCGTATATTGGCTCTTTCTGCCCCAAATCACAGGGTTAATCCATAACATGTTGCCAAAGTATGGAGTATGCAGAGCAGTTTCCTACTTAGAGATGTGGCATGACCCACTGAGGGATAAAGAGTGGATTGGCTAGTGAATGGAGTGTGCAGTGGCAAAAAGAACACCCATGACAGGTGTGGTATAAGCATCATCATCAAGCTTTTACACAAAGAGAACCAAATGTAGGATTTGAAATGGTGTGTGAATTGTGGGGGTGGGGGTGGTATCCAAGAACTATTCTGTCCAGGACTAAAGCCATCCAAGAAATTGTTAGGTTAGAGTGGATGAGAGGAGTACAATGCAGAACAGTGTCGCTGGATGAGCTATTCTACCCTATCACTCTCCTGGAAGTGAGTGGATATCAAAATCACCTAGAGAGCTTTTAAAAAGTGAGGGACCTCCTCCTCCCACATGAGAAGTCTTATACCCTCCCTTTAAAAATCACTGCCATAATAAGCGAACACTACTGATGAGCATATTATATTTCTCACTGTGATGAGAAAAATTAATGACTGATACAGAAGACAAAGAAATACTGAGATACTGAGAGCCAATATTTCCCTTTTGTTTGCTATGCCCAGTTATTACAGTGCTTTACATATTTCAACTCATTTAGTTTTCACAATAATCCAACAAGGGGGTTATTTATTATAACTACAGCCATTTTATAGATAGAAAAACTGAGACACAGAGAGGTTAGGTAACTTGACTATGGTCACACAGCCAATGAATGGCTATGCTGGTATGCAAACCCAGGCAGTCTGGCTCTGGAGTTAGCTGTTACTAGTCCCTGACTAAAGAAATCAGTAGTTAAAATGATACTCATTTATGTTAAAATAGCTGTCCATATGAACTACTTAGTAAATCACTGTGTTTTTCTCAACTCTTTATTAAACCATAGGAAAGAATTTTACTTTATTATCACTGAAACAAGAATTCTGAAATTCTAGGTGGATCCAGTAGTTTATCTGAAGGTTGTAGCTGAGAACTATCTTGTTTCAGTCTTGCCAAATGATGAAGCAACTAAATTCATGCTTTGAGATGTCACACGTATTGAAACAAGAATGGAATTATTCATATTTGTAATCATTTTCCCTAATATTTTGACATGTTTTTACTGTCTCCAGTGAATTATGGAATTTAGTCCAAATAGATTTCTCAACAACTGGATCTAAACCTAAGTATTCAGAGGGACTCCAAGATCTTTCTCTAATATCCCAACTTGAAGGGGTATTAGAAGCTCATTGCTCTTGTTCATTTTATTTTCTTATTTTTTCTGTTGTTTTACTGGGACCTCGAGTAGGTCTGCAGTGGCACCAACCTGCTCGTTCTCAGCTTTTCCTGCCCTGCCCCCCATACTGCTCTTGTATTGGGCTCTGATCAGTCTTTGTGCACTAGCCCCATGCCCTTCCCCCAATCTAATGAGAATTTTGCCTCTCAGGGAAGAAGCCTGTCCTGTTGAAAGCTCCTCTTTTAAAGATATTTCAACCATCTGAGAAGCATAGAGAATGCTTTTTCTGAAGGCACATCACCCCTCACCTAATTAACTGTCTAAACTAAAAGCCAACCTTGATTTAAGGGTGGACAAGGAGATCCAACTAGTCAGTCTTAAAGGAAATCAATCCTGCATATTCATTGGAAGGACTGATGCTGGTGCCAAAGCTCCAGTATTTTGGTCACCTGATGCAAACTGCTGACTCATTGGAAAAGTCCCTCATGCTAGGAAAGATTGAGGGCAGAAGGAGAAGAAAATGTCAGAGGATGAGATGGCTGGATGGCATCCCTACTGCAATGGACATGATCTTGGGCAAAATTCAGGAGATAGTGCGGGACAGGGAGGCCTGGCAAGCTGCATCCATGGGGTCACAAAGAGTTGGACATGACTGGGCAACTAAACAACAACAACAGCAACAAGAATAAATTATTTTATGTCCATGGCAATCTGCCTAGTTACAAATGAAAATGGCCCCATGACAAGAGTTGTGGAAAGCTGTGAGGGAAGGCAAAGTGCAAATACACTCCCATGTCTTTTTACTGAGTTGTACGTGCGTATTGTTATTGTTGTTTTTAGTTACTAAGTCATATCCAACTCTTTTGCTACCCCATGGACTGTAGACCGCCAGGCTCCTCTGTCCATGAGATTTTTCAGGCAAAAATACTGGTGTGGGTTGCCAGTTCCTTCTCCAGGGGATCTTCCTGACCCAGGGATCAAACTCGCATCTCCTGCTTTGGCAGGTGGATTCTTTAGCACTCAGCCACCAGGGAAGCCCAATGATTGCAAAAATAATACATAATTACCAGGAAGACAAAGTCATAAAGATGAATATAAAATAATCCATAGTGCCACAGCCAGAAATAATACATGTTTAAGTCATAGATGTATATCTATCCAGTCACTAAAAAAAATGTCCTATCACTGTTTTGTTATATTTTTTTCTCTAATCAATATGTTGTGATATTTTTTCACATCATTAAGTGTTTTTTAACTACATGATTCTTTATTGATGTATCTGGTCTAAAATTAGATCTAACACAATATATCTATTTAAGTTGAACTACATAAAATAGCCATTTTGCAGGTCAAAATAGTTGAATATGGGAAAATCCCCTGGAGAAGGAAATGGCAGCCCACTCCAGTTTTGTCTGGAGAATCCCATGGACAGAGGAGCCTGGCCGGCTACAGTCCATGGGATTGCAAAGAGTCAGACATGACTGAAGCAACTTAGCACGTAGCTGAATATCATCAATTTTATGTGTTTCGACCTAATAGTTCCCTCTTCCTGGATTCCTAGGTTATTTCCAGTTTTTTATTTTATAAATACCGATGCAGTGGGTATTCTGCAGATAAATCTCTTTGAAGACTCTGTTTTCTTAGGATAAATTCCTAGTAGTGAAATTGCTAGATCAAGAAAGATGGATGTTATTATGGCCTTTGATAGGTGTTTCCAACTTTTCCTCTAGATAATGCTGCTTTATTTAGCATTCTCACTACTTTTTAAAAAGCTATTATGTTATTGAGTTCAGCTAGGAACACTCTCTTGCTTTTTAAATGAAGCAAGAGAGTTCCAGAAAAACATCTATTTCTGCTTAACTGACCCTGCCAAAGCCTTTGACTGTGTGGATCACAATAAACTGTGGAAAATTCTAAAAGAGATGGGAATACCAGACCAGCTGACCTGCCTCTTGAGAAACCTGTATGCAGGTCAGGAAGCAACAGTTAGAACTGGACATGGAACAACAGACTGGTTCCAAATAGGAAAAGGAGTACAACAAGGCTGTATATTGTCACCCTACTTATTTAATGTATATGCAGAATACATCATGAGAAATGCTGGGCTGGAAGAAGCACAAGCTGGAATCAAGATCACCAGGAGAAATGTCAATAACCTCAGATATGCAGATGACATGACCCTTATGGCAGAAAGTGAAGAGTCACTAAAGAGCCTCTTGATGAAAGTGAAAGAGGAGAGTGAAAAAACTGGCTTAAGGCTCAACATTCAGAAAACTAAGATCATGGCATCCGGTCCCATCACTTCATGGGAAATAGATGGGGAAACAGTGGAAATGGTGGCTGACTTTATTTTTTTGGGCCCCAAAGTCACTGCAGATGGTGACTGCAGCTATGAAATTAAGACACTTACTCCTTGGAAGGAAAGTTATGACCAACCTAGACAGCATATTAAAAAGCAGAGACATTACTTTGCCAACAAAGGTCCATCTAGTCAAGGCTATGGTTTTTTCAGTGGTCATGTAAGGATATGAGAGTTGGACTGTGAAGAAAGCTGAGCACCGAAGAATTGATGCTTTTGAACTGTGGTGTTGGAGAAGACTCTTGAGAGTCCCTTGGACTGCAAGGAGATCCAACCAGTCCATCCTAAAGGAGATCAGTCCTGGGTGTTCATTGGAAGGACTGATGCTGAAGCTGAAGCTCCAATACTTTGGCCACCTGATATGAAGAGCTGACTCATTTGAAAAGACCCTGATGCTGGGAAAGATTGAGGGCAGGAGGAGAAGGGGACGACAGAGGATGAGATGGTTGGATGGCATGGGTTTGGGTGAACTCCGGGAGTTGGTGATGGACAGGGAGGCCTGGTGTGCTGTGATTCATGGGGTTGCAAAGAGTCAGACATGACTGAGCGACTGAACTGAACTGAAGGAACTGTCTCTAGTGTTCTTGCCTGGAGAATTCCATGGACAGAGAGGCCTGGTGGCTACTGTCCGTGGGGCCGCAAAGAGTTGGACATGGCTGAGCAATTAACAGTTAGTCAGTCAGTTCTCATACTAATACCACAAAATCATGCAACTATTAGTCACCTTCCCAGCATAGCCTTCCAGTTTAAATTTTAGGAAACAGTATTTTTGTGTGTCGAGAATCTTTCTAAATCCTTAGTTAATGTAGGTCTGAGGGTAAAACTTGCTCAAATACCATCATGCAGCCATTTAGTTCTTGAGAGCCTCTTTAAAGAACTGGGAAAATTGCCTTATCTTCAAATCACTTCCTCTAGACATACCCTCTAGACCAGACATGATTCTAAGCATAGTTTCCAGTGCTTAATTTATGGTTATCAAGTTAACCTGCACTGGAAGATGCAGAAGCCACACTTTTGGCTTGCTTCTTAGATGCCTTAAATGGAGACTGGTGAAGGAACGCTGAGGGGAATGTGGTATGGGTACATGTGTGTGCATAAATATGTGTATGAGTGTATATTAGGGAATCCTGAAGTTCATTCTTCTACAGGTAACAATTGACTGGGTATAAAGGAAAGTTGTTATTCTCTCTAAAGTATCAAGTAAAAAAAAATTTTTTTTAAGTGGGAACCAGCCATGCAAGGTCAAAAGCTTGGGAGAAGACCTGAATGAAATTTCACATGGAGTTACCCAATCACACAAAGGAATTAGTCAACAGAGTATTTCTCCTTTCCTACAGTAGGCTAACTCATACTAGATATTTTTCTGATAAAGAATGTTTTTAGAATCATCAGTTCTCTTCCAACAAGCTGTGCATTTGTAAATCTGAAATAAAAGATGAGTGACAGCTTTAATCATCAAAGCAGAAACAGAATTTACATCTTAAAGCTGGGTAAACCATCATTGAGATGATAATTATCAAGTCAGTAAAGGTTTTTTAAAAAATACAATATTGAGATTGGTATTCTTATGCAATGCTGGTGAGAATGTGAATTAGTATAACCATTCTGAAAATAACGACAGTATGCTTCAATAAACTTAAAATTTTTGTATCTCTTAACTTAGTAGTTCTGCTACAAGGCAATTTGGTATGTGCGGAAGGAAATATTCATGAATAAATGAAATAGTCACAACATTATTTTAGTTGTAATATTTGGAAGCAATCCAAATGTTATCAGAGAAATGGATAAAAAGTTAAGTCACATGATAGAATATTATGTAATAAAAATGATATCTTCAAATAGCTTTATAAAATGGAAAATTAAAATATTAAGTGGGTAAAGCAAAATATATGATATACATATTATACATATATTGTATGTATGTAAATATTTCCCTTAGTTGTTAATGTCTTATCACAATTTTGTTACTACAGACTTAAATGAACAGGAAAAAATCTTGAAGGAAATATATCAAGGAAACAAAAACAAAAGACCTATGGCAAGTGCAATTACTGATTATTGCTTTCTTTTACATTTTTGCCCATTCTAATCCCTTAGAAATATATATATATACTAAATTTTATTAAATAAAAGTTGTAAAAGAAAAAGACAAGAAATGAAAGAAGGGAAGTGTGGGAGGGAGGGAAGGATGGAAGGACAGATTTCCATCTGATGGAGGAAGGAAGGAAATATTGATTTCAGAGTGGTTTGGAAGTAAGTAAATATCTTTTTAAATTTTGTTTATTTTTGACTATGCTGGGTCTTCATCACTGCAAGGGATTTCCTCGAGTTGTGGCAAGTGGGGGCTGCTCTCTGATCATGTTGCACAGCCTTTTTATTACAGTAACTCCTCTTGCTGTGGAGCATGGGCTCTAGGGCATGCAGTCTTCAGTAGCTGCGGGACATGAGCTCAGTAGTTGCGGACCCTGGGCTCTAGGGCACAGGCCCAATAGTTGTGGCACGTGGGTTTAGTTGCTTCAAGGCATGTGGGATCTTCCCAGACCAGGGATTGAACATGTGTCTCCTGCTTTGGCAGACAGATTCTTTACCACTGAGTCACCAGGGAAACTCTATATCTTTTTTTAAAAAATTATATTCTGGAAAAGAGGAAAACATGAAAATTTTGTTTGAACTGCTAAATGTGGCAATATAGATAAGAGTATTTCTCCTTTTCAAACCATTTCGTGGCGTGAAGAGGAAAGGTGCACGAATTTAAATGAAATGGAGAGCCAGTAGGTGGACTTTGGTCCCTGGAGTTTATAAACAAAAGATGATGGGGGCAAATATGGTGTCAGTGTTTGCTTGTAACTTCAATAACAAGATATCAGCTATCTTGAAATAGTCAAATCTCTTCCCTTTTATGAGGTTCTTCCCTAGCTGGCCAGGTTATATGAATTCCTGTCACATGGATTCATTTGCTTACACTATCTTGGCTTGGTAATTCTCTTTCTAAAGGTCTTTATGTGTCTGTTATCTAGCACTGCCTACCTTTCCAGTTTTCACTGATGCTAACAAAAGAATGGATTTGTCATGATTCTTGCAAAACCAGAAGCTGATTCTAGATAACTTAGTAAGAAAAGGAAATCATTGAAAGAGTCTTGGGTTGCTGACAGCACTGGAGAGAAGGCCAAACAGCCAGATCCCAGCAAAATCAAGGGAGGAAAGCACAGCCAAGACCTTTTCATAGGAACTGCCTCTTAGGACAGAAAAGAAGCATCTTTTTCTTAGATGTAGAAAAACATTCTACTTCTGCTTTATTGACTATGTCAAAGCCATTGACTGTGTGGGTTGCAACAAACTGTGGAAAATTCTTAAAGAGATGGGAATACCAGACCACCTTACCTGCCTTCTGAGAAATCTGTATGCAGGTCAAGAAGCAACAGTTAAAACTGGACATGGAACAACAGACTGGTTCCAAATCAGAAAAGGAGTATATCAAGGCTATATATTGTCACCCTGCTTATTTACTTATATGCAGAGAACATCATGTGAAATGCTGGGCTGGAGGAAGCACAAGCTGAAATCAAAATTTCTGGGAGAAATATCAATAACCTCAGGTATGCAGATGACATGACCCTTATGGCAGAAAGTGAAGAGTCACTAAAGAGCCTCTTGATGAAAGTGAAAGAGGAGAGTTAAAAAGTTGGCTTAAAGCTCAACATTCAGAAAACTAAGATCATGGCATCCAGTCCCATCACTCCATGGCAAATAGATGGGGAAACAATGGAAATAGTGACAGACTTTATTTCTTTGGGCTCCAAAATCACTGCAGATGGTGACTGCAGCCATGAAATTAAAAGACACTTGCTCCTTGGAAGAAAAGATATGACCCACCTAGCCAGCATATTAAAAGCAGAGACATCACTTTGCCAACAAAGGTCCATCTAGTCAAAGCTATGGTTTTTCCAGTAGTCATGTATGGATGTAAGAGTTGGACTATAAAGAAAGCTGAGAACCAAAGAATTGATGCTTTTGAACTGTGGTGTTGGAGAAGACTCTTGAGAGTCCCTTGGACTGCAAGGAGATCCAACTAGTCCATCCTAATGGAGATCAGTCCTGACTATTGATTGAAAGGACTGGTGTTGAAGCTGAAGCTCCAATACTTTGGCCACCTGATGCAAAAAACTGACTTATTTGAAAAGACTCTGATGCTGGGAAAGATTGAAGGCGGGAGGATAACGGGGTTGACAAGAGGATGAGATGATTGGGTGGCATCACTGACTCCATGGACACAAGTTTGAGTAAGTTCTGGGAGTTGGTGATGGACAGAGAAGCCTGGCATGCTGCAGTCCATGGGGTCACAGAGTCAGACACAACTGAGCAACTGAACTGACTGAACTGCCTCTTAGGACATCATTTCTATTGTTGTTGCCAACGCTGCTGGCCGACTCTGATCTCAGCTTTCTGTGCTGCAGGACTCTTCCACCTCCAGGCCCTGGAATCTAGACTTTGTAGCTGTAGCTGCAGTAACTGAGAGCTTTCTGAGTCTACTTTGAGAGTCAAGAATTGGTAGAGGCATCTGCTTGGACAGTCCAGCTGCTGGGGCTAGGGGAAGTGTCATGTCTATTTCCCCTGGCTTCTATAGCAGCTGTTGAAGCCTGACCTCTTACTGTTGTTGATACTCTCCATTAGTGTCCAACAAAAAGCATCCATCAGAGAAGAAGCACTGAACAAACAAGTGGACAGGATAACTCAGAAAACAAATGTCAGCCAGCAACTGTCTCAACTGCCCCAGCTCTGCAATGGGCTCATGATAGCAGAGAGGGAGTTACACATGTATCCAGCTGCACAGACTCTTTCATCAAATGCATGACTCCTGAATATCCACCCTGTTGGTATAGAGATGAATGTAGAGCCCCTGACCTGAAACCATTCCTTGAAGGGGCTCACCAGTCACTTGGTGGCAGGTGGATTATTTTTGCTTTTGATATTTCAATCAGCACCACCACTCAAAGCCTAATCTACCAACATGGGATCCCATATAATATTACCTCAGCCCAAAGGATCCTCTTTATAGTATAGTGAGTGAGTTGGCAGAAAAATGGCAATGGGACCCACTGACCCTGCCACATAACGTTCCATCTGGAAGATGCTGATCACTAAGAGTGCTAGGATGGCGTTTTGAAGCTGAGACACCAGCTTGGAGGTTACTGCCACACAGATACACACACACACACACAATGATGAGGCACTAAACTTCAAGGTGCAAATATACCCTAAACCAATGGCCAGCATGTCATGCTGAACTCAGTAAGTAGAATACATGAGCCTGGGAAACAAGATGTAGAAATCAGAAGAGCCCCACTTGACATCATTTCCAAACTCATTCGGGAAATTTATAATTGCTATTCCTGTAGCATTAGTCTCTGTGGGTCTGAATATACTGGTTTCCCAGTGGTCAATTACACTACTCACATAGTAAAAGTACTGCTGAGTTTGAAGCTTCAGCTGCACCCTGGTCATTTTAGGGTGCTTGCACAAATGGAGCAACAGCCACAAAAAGAGCACACCAACAAGAGTAACTGATGGATATTCCCTAAGATGCAGAGCTTATGCTACATAATGGGGATATATTCGATTCTCGTGTGTTCCACTGGGGCATATATTAGCACTCTGTGCTGAATTTTAGCTGTCTATGAGCACGGGCAGCAACCACAGACTGTTTTGGCCACAGTCACCAGTGGCTCAGATCACCCCAGAGATGATGGTCTGGGACACTTAACCAGACCAGCCTAAGTATTAGTAGACAAGGATGGCAACTAATATCAGTGGGGGAGGAAGATAATTGAGCATCACTTGCTGTCCCAGGACCAACTGCAATAGTGGACACTGTAGTTCATCCCATCAAATCTTTTTGTAAATTTTCCCAGAAATTGTGATCAATGAGGACCCTAAAGAATCTATACCTAGACAGAGTGAAATTAATATAAGGAGCAAGTGGATTTGACCAGGACATAAAGAGGACAGAGTGGGTACTCTTGATGTCTCAGATCTCCTTTAGGGAGCTGGTGACCCAGTCACCATCCCTCTGTCTTATTGGCTGTTCAGTCTCCAAAGAATAGCCAATAGGAGCTGCCTCAAGAAGTTATGCCGTCCCATCTCTCCTCCCCATAGGAGCAATGTGAAACCAATCATTGACTGACACACAGTACAAAAAGACAGTCCCCATGTCTTGTTGGGCTTCCCTGGTGGCTCAGACGGTAAAGAATCTCCCTGCAATGCAGGAGACCTGGGTTCGATCCCTGGGTTGGGAAGATCCCCTGGAGAAGGGAGTAGCAACCCTCTCTGGTATTCTTGCCTGGAGAACCCCATGGACAGAGGAGCCTGGCGGGCTACAGTCCATGGGGTCACAAACAATCAGACACGACTGAGTGACTAACACTTTCACGTGTCCTGCTATGGGATAAATGCTGTGGTGAAATTCATGCTCCAGAGCATCTCTTGGGATCAGCTCAAAGCTAAGCCTGTGCTGAGGCTTCATCCTTGCCTAACTTCCTCCCTTGTTCTGTCCTGCATGCTCAGGGAACCCTTTCCCTCTCCTGAGAGCACTCTCTTATCATATCTCTTACATAAGAACCCCCATCTCAAGTTCCACTTCCAGGGTGACCCCAAACAGTCACCATTCATGTTACTTTAAAAGACTTTCTGATTAATTACATTTTAATTCAGTTCAGTTGCTCAGTCGTGTCCAGCTCTTTGTAACCCCATGAACCGCAGTACACCAGGCCTCCCTGTCCATCACCAACTCCCGGAGTTTACTCAAACTCATGTCCATTGAGTCAGTGATGCCATCCAACCATCTCATCCTTTGTCATCCCCTTCTCCTCCTGCCCTCAATCTTTCCCAGCATCAGGGTCTTTTCAAATGAGTCAGCTCTTCATATCAGGTGGCCAAAGTATTGGAGTTTCAGCTTCAACATCAGTCCTTCCAATGAACACTCGGGACTGATCTCCTTTAGGATGGACTGGTTGGATCTCCTTGCAGTCCAAGGGACTCTCAAGAGTCTTCTCCAACACCACAGTTCAAAAGCATCAATTCTTCAGCACTCAGCTTTCTTCACAGTCCAACTCTCACATCCATACATGACCACTGAAAAAAACCATAGCCTTGACTAGACGGATCTTTGTTGACAAAGTAATGTCTCTGCTTTTTAATATGCTGTCTAGGTTGGTCATAACATTTCTTCCAAGGAGCAAGCGTCTTTTAATTTCATGGCTGCAGTCACCATCTGTAGTGATTTTGGAGCCCCAAAAAAGAAAGTCAGCCACTGTTTCCCCATCTATTTGCCATGAAGTGATAGGACCCGATGCCATGATCTTAGTTTTCTGGATGTTGAGCTTTAAGCCAACTTTTTCACTCTCCTCTTTCACTTTCATCAAGAAGCTCTTTAGTTCTTCTTCACTTTCTGCCACAAGGGTGGTGTCATCTGCATATCTGAGGTTATTGATATTTCTCCTGGCAATCTTGATTCCAGCTTGTGCTTTTTCCAGCCTAGCATTTCCCATGATGTACTCTGCATATAAGTTAAATAAGTAGGGTGACAATATACAGGCTTGACGTGCTCCTTTTCCTATTTGGAACCAGTCTGTTGTTCCATGTCCAGTTTTAACTGTTGCTTCCTGACCTGCAAACAGGCTTCTGAAGAGGCAGAGGAAACAGAGATCAAATTGCCAACATTTTAATTAGTGGCATTTTAATTGTGCTTCTATAAAAAGATACTTGTCACCCATTAAAACTGGTATATTTGCATCATTTTTTTTCTCCAGTTTTAAAATTTCTCTAGGGTATGCTTTGTGGAAAACATTTCTCAGAATGATTTGACACTCAAGAAAGAAAAAAAATTGGTGAAATATTTTGTGTTAAGTGGCAGATTTGTGTTCAATTCCTAATTTAGCCACGAATCATTAGTTAGGATCATCACTTAACTTTTCTGATCCCAGGTTTCTTACATATACAATTTATTAGCACATGACTCATAGATACATTGAAAGAATTAAATGATAGAATTCATAAAAGGCACTTAGCACAGTGTCAGGCAAAAGTCAATCAGGACAAGTAAATAAATAAAAGTAAATGCCTTGGGTTACAGGGGCAAAAGAGGACTGTTTACTATTATTAAGCAACAGAAACCTTTCTCTCTTTAAGTACAACCCAGAGAAACTCCATGAGTTGCATTTTACAAAATACTGATTCAGTAAAATTGAACCATGCTTACTCATCACAAAGTGGAGAGTAATATCTGAAGAATTTGAACTGGATAAACAATTAAGCAAGATAACTTTGGACAAATATCCCTATTGACAATCCAGAGATCTCTGCATTTAAAAAAAGAATTATTATTTTAATTCTAGGAAAATTAGCATCTGCCTTGCTAGTGTTTTCCAAATCAACATCAATTTTGTACCTTGGCCACATAATATTCTGACAAAAATACTCTTAACTTTTGCTTACTTAATGACATGTTATGTGTTGATGTGAAAAACTGCAGTCCTCCTGCATCTCAGGTCTGGGTGACCCTACCTTTACAGTATCCCCTGAACTCCTGAAAGGAATCCCAGGGGACATGGAGGCCAGAGTAAGAGGCTCCACTCAGGTAGGAGAGTCTGGCTCAAGATACAACATCAGGAAAAGCAGTTATCCAAAGCCCAAGACAGCCAGGTGAAGGTTCTTGTACTTTGTTTAATAGAGAAAGGAGACTTCAGACAGAATATTTTTTATAGAATTAAGACAATAAAACATTTAGAAGAACAATGAGTAATTTTTAGATAAGTAGATTCAATAGATATTGTATTTATTTCTTAGGGCTGCTATAAATAAAACATCCCAGACTGGGTGGTGTAAATAACAGGAATTTATATTTCTATATAAATTTGTTTTCTCATAGCTTTGAAGGCCAAACATCTAAGATATGAGCAGACTTAGTTTCTCCTGAGGCCTCTCTCTGTGGCTTGCAGATGGCCGCCTTCTCCCTGTGTCTTCCTATGGCCTTTTCTCTGTGCGTGCCCGTCCCTGGGGTTTATTCTTTTTCCTATGAGGACATCAGACATATTAGATTCGTGCTCCATTCTTATAACCTTCATTAATTACCTCCGTACAGCTTCCATTTCTATTTCTAAGGTACTGGAGATTAGGTTTCAACATATCACTTTGGAAGGAACACAAGTAGGCCCATAACAGATATTAATGTAGATCAAACATATTTTTTGATGTACTGCCAAAAATTCTATCTCCTGAAAAATATTTATTAACCTTGAACTCAGACTATAAATATTTACTTCTGTGGTGTATGAAATACATGATTTCCCTCTCTGCACTGCTAGGAAAATGCTATCGCTATTGCATTTGAAATAATTGTTTTAATATCATTTAGGAGAGAGTGCATTTCCTGTCTCACACAGGCTTCCCCCAAAAGCTATATGGATCAGATTTATTTATTTCTATGTGGAGGAAGGGGGCTTCCCTGATGGCTCAGTGGTAAAGAACCCACTTTCCAAAGCAGGAGATGTGGGTTCGATCCCTGGGTCAGGAATATCCCCTAGAGAAGTAAATGACAATCCACTCTGGTGTTCTCGCCAAGGAAATGGCAAGGACAGAGGAACCTGGAGGTTTTCCATGGGGAGCGGGGAATCATTGGATATGACTTAGTGACTAAACAACACTACAGTGTGGAGAAAGAGCCGATCTGGAGTCTAAGAATCAGAATTCTAGTCATGGTTTTACCTCTATCTAGTTGGATAATCTAAGGAAAATTACCCTGCCTCTTTAGGGCAAGGCAAAGTCACCCTGCAGCATTCACTTGGGAAGGAGGCTCCCTTTCAGCATTTTTTACTTAGGTTCAAAATATTTCAAAGATCTTTGATGCATTACTATTTTCATGCAGTTCCTTTGTCATTATACCTAACATTTGGATGGCATACAAAGCAGCAAAGCGGATTACTATGGCAAGAGTCCAGGCTCCTTCCTAAACAAACAACTTAAATGAGACTCTGATTTCAACAGAGAGAAAAAGAGAACACAAAGGTGTTTTTTTTTTTTTAATTGGCAGGGATGTGGTGGGTTATTTTTCTGTTTCCTGTTTCTTTAAAGGGGAGACTATCTCTTCCAAGTTTTTCTTTTCTTTCCCTAGACAAATCACTCTGCAGGTTATCTGCCTTTGTGTGTGTGAGGTTTTTTGTTGGTGGTGGTGGTGGTGGTTTGGGTTTTTTGTCTTAAAAATGAACATTTATTTCTCACAGTTCTGGAGGCTGGGAAGTCCAAGATGAAGGTTTTGGCTGACTTGGTGTCTGGTGAGGGTATTCTTGGTTTGCAGACAGACACCCTCTTGCTGTGTCCTCACATAGTACAGAGAAAGGTCATCTTTCTCAACACTGTGTTTCAGATGTACAACAAAGTGATTCAGTTATACATATATATTTTTTTTCCTGATTCTTTTTCACTATACATTATTATAAGATACTGAATAGAGTTCCCTGTGCTATGCAGTAAAACCTCCTGTTTATCTATTTTGTACAGAGTTGTGTGTTTGTTAACCTCATATTCCTAATTTATCCCTCCCTACCTCTTTCCCCTTTGGTAAACACACGTTTGTTTCCTATGTCTGTGAGTCTGTTTTGTGTATTCACATGTAAAATAGTTTAGATTTCACATATAAGTGGGCTTCCCTTGTGGCTCAGCTGGTAAAGAATCCACCTGCAATGCGGGAGAGCTGGGTTCGATCCCTCGGGTGGGAAGATCCCCTGGAGAAGGGAAAGGCTACCCGCTCCAGTATTTTGGCCTGGAGAATTCCATGGACTGTATAGTCCATGGGGTAGCAGAGAGTTGGACACGACTGAGCAACTTTCACCTTCACATGTAAGTGCTATCATATAATATTTATATGATCCACTACATACAATATTTGTCTTTCTCTAACTTCATATGATAATCTCTAGGTCCATTCATATTGCTGAAATGGCATTATTTCATTCCTTTTTATGGCTGAGTAATATTCTATTATATATATGTACTGCACCTTATTTATACATTCTTCCATTGACAGACCCTTGGGTTGCTTCCATGTCTTCCATGTCTTATGTGCTGCAATGAACAGTGGGGTGCATGTATCTTTTCAAGTTAGATTGTTATCTTTTCTGTTTATATGCTAAGGAATGAGATTGCTAAATCATATGGTAACTCTTTTTAGTTTAAGAAAACTCTATACTGTTCTCTATGGTGGCTACACAAATTTAGTTTCCCACCAACAGTGTAGGGTTGTACCCATTTCTCCACACCCTCTCCAGGATTTGTTATTTGTGTACCTTTTAATGATGGTCATTCTGACCAGTGTGAGATGGCATTTCATTATAGCTTTGATTTGCATTTATCTAATAATTAGTGATGTTCAGTATCTTTTCATGTGCCTGTGGCCATCTTTATGTCATCTTTGGAGAAATGCCTATTTAGGTCTTCCATCCATATTTTGATTGGGTCATTTGTTTTTCTGATATTGGACTGAATAAGCTGTTTGCATATTTTTGAGATTAATTGTTTGTCAGTTGCTTTGTTTGCAAATGTTTACTCCCATTCTGTAGGTTTTCTTTTCATTTTGTTTAAGGTTTCATTTGCTCTTCATTTAAAATTTTTCTTGTATTTTGAGGGAGGTCTGGGGCTTCCCATGTGGCGTTAGTGGTAAAGAAATCACCTGTCAATGCAGGAGATACAAGAGACACAGGTTCGTTCCCTAGGTTGAGAAAATCCCCTGGAGCAGGAAGTGGTTACCCACTCTGGTATTCTTGCCTGAAAAATTCCACTGACAGAGGAGCCTGGTGTATTATGGTCCATAGGACCTCAAAGAGTCAGACACAACTGAGCATAAAGTTCTGCTATAAACACCCATCTTAAAACTGCTTTTGCTGCATCCCGTGGATTTTTTATGGTGGTATTTTCAATGTCGTTTGTCTCAAGGTATCTTCTGATTTCCGCATTGACCCATTAGTATTTTAGTAGCATGTTGTTTAGTCTCCATGTAATCTTTTCTTTTCTCATTTTTCTTTCTGTGATGGATTTCTAGTTGCATACTCTTGTGATCTCTTCCTGGAATCCCTATTATGTATAGATTGGCATGTTTTTTAAAAAATGGAGTCACAGTTGGCATACAATACTATATAAGTTTCAGGAGGTTATCTGTGTTTTGACAGCCTTCTGATGGGCAGGGTATAGAGACAGCTGTTGTATGGCAATTCATCAAATATGAGGGCCTAAAGGGGGCGTTTTTTCAAATAATGGACAGAAACACCAACACCTGAAATAATGAAAATTTGTTGACCAAATCCAAATATAGTCAAAGGTAGCACTGTGTCATTGCCATGTCTCCCCAGCTAAAGTATGTGTTATTCCCCATCAGACAGTGATGCATGGTTCTTTGCATTTCCTCTAAACCCCAGGCAACTGCTGGGCACATGCAATACTCTATAAATACTTGTATATCACAATGCCATTATTCTAAAACGGTGGTAGAGGCTAAGAGCATTAAAATCCTCAAGAAAAGGACAGGCATTAATTTAATAACCACAGAACCATGTAAAATTGTTTTAAAAGATTAATGTAGTTTGGCAATAATTGGTATATCCAGTGGTATCATGAAGAAAAGCAACCATGTTATTATACAGCATACTGTGATATAGAATATAATACACCTTTTGGATCTAAAGAGAACCGCAGGGATGATCTAGTACTAACTCCTAATTCTGAAGTTAAGAAAACCAAAGAAAAGACAAGAATATCCAAGACTATCTTGAAGAAGGTGAGAGGGCATTCTATCAAAGATAATGTGGCATTCCCATGGCAATAAACAAATAGATCAATGAACAAAACTGGGAACTCGAAAGACTTATGCATATAAAGATGCTCAGTATGTGACAGAGTTAGTATTTGAGATAGATAGGAAAAGTGTGGATTTATCAATAAAAGATTCTGAGACAGTTGGCTATCCATATCGAAGGAACTGAGACATCCTACCACACACCATACCAAGAAATAATAATGTGTGTACTTAGTTGCTCAGTTGTGTCTGACTTTTTGCAACCCCATGGACTGTAGCCCACCAGACTCCTCTGTCCATGGGGATTCTCCAGGCAAGAATACTGAGATGGGTTGCCATGCCATTCTCCAGCGGATCTTCCCAACCCAGGGATCAATCCTAGGTCTCCGACATTGCAGGTGGATTTATTACTGTCTGAACCACCAGGGAAGCCCCAAAATAATAATAATAATAAATCCCAGGTGATTGAAAGCATAAATATCAAGACCTAAGTAAATGGCATTTCATACCATACTAACAATTTGGAGATGGAGAGGGTTTCTTAAATAAGACATAAAACACAAGCCATAATGGAATAGATTAATAAATTTGACTATATAAAAGTTAGGACTATCTGCTTGTCAAAATGCATCATTTAGAGAGTGCAAAGAAAATACAGAAAAATACCAGATATCTACTACATATACAAACAACAAAAGACATGAATCCCAAATATATGAAGATGTTTCATGAGCCATTAAGAATAAAATAATCCCATAGAAAGAGAATGTTAAAAAATAAAATTGAACAGTCACTGCACAGAAGATGGATCTATAAATGAATAATAACATATCAAGAGATACTGAGTGTTATTGTAAGGAAATGCCTTTTATGTCACAACAGCTTCCCATGATACATCAAACAGACTGATAAAAAAGACTCATACAATGTCAAGTATTGGTGAACTTTCAGGAAGTCTTTTGCCAAAGATGGAATTACCAATTGGTACTAGCATTTGGAAACTTTCCCTGTTAAAGTGACATGAACATAACCTATAATACAGTACAGATAAATGGGCATGTGCATCAGAGCACGTGTGTATAAGAATGTTCATGGCAGCACTCTCAAAAACAACCCCAAAGCCTTTTAACAATTAAGTGGATAAATCATCAAATTTTTACATAATGGAATATTTTAAAGTGGTGAGAATTTTATCAAATTGCAGCTTCATAGATCACTATGAATGAACCTTAAACATAAGATTGAATTAAAAAAAAAACTCACAGAAGAACATTTAATATGTGATTCCATGTACATAGAATTCAGGGCATCCCTGGTAGCTCAGCTGGTAAAGAATCCGCCTGCAATGCAGGAGACCCTGGTTCGATCCCTGGGTTGGGAAGATCCCCTGGGGAAGGGATAGGCTACCCTCTTCAGTATCTGGCCTGGAGAATTCCATGGACTGTATAGTCCATAGGGTTGCAGAGACTTTCTCTTTCTACATAGAAATCAGGCAGTAAAACTACATATTTTTTAAAGCAAGAAACTAAGTATCACATAAGTCAAGATAGCTATTTTCTCTGGGAGCAGTGAGAGCACACGGACTATCCAAGTTACTGGACAAGGCAATAGACCTTTATAGAAAAATGTTTAATACCCAGGAGACTTGTTTATATGAGGAATAACCTCCCACATCTTTCTACAGACAATGGGAGAAGAGACAAACTTCTGGGAAAGCAACTAAGACCAGGAATCCATCCAGTTGTTTAAAACTGCTGATCAAATCTGAACTGACAAACACTTTTTTTTTTTTAATTAGTTGGAGGCTAATTACTTCACAACATTTCAGTGGGTTTTGTCATACATTGATATGAATCAGCCATAGATTTACACGTATTCCCCATCCCGATCCCCCCTCCCACCTCCCTCTCCACCCGATTCCTCTGGGTCTTCCCAGTGCACCAGGCCCGAGCACTTGTCTCATGCATCCCACCTGGGCTGGTGATCTGTTTCACCATAGATAGTATACATGCTGTTCTTTTGAAACATCCCACCCTCACCTTCTCCCACAGAGTTCAAAAGTCTGTTCTGTACTTCTGTGTCTCTTTTTCTGTTTTGCATATAGGGTTATCGTTACCATCTTTTCTAAATTCCATATATATGTGTTAGTATGCTGTAATGTTCTTTATCTTTCTGGCTCACTTCACTCTGTATAAGGGGCTCCAGTTTCATCCATCTCATTAGGACTGATTCAAATGAATTCTTTTTAACGGCTGAGTAATATTCCATGGTGTATATGTACCACAGCTTCCTTATCCATTCATCTGCTGATGGGCATCTAGGTTGCTTCCATGTCCTGGCTATTATAAACAGTGCTGCGATGAACCAAGAGTAGAATAACGGAGGTAGAAGATAGGATAAGTGAGACAAACACTTTTATAATAGAAATCATTTTGATGTTAAAATACATTGAATGGAATCATAGACTAAAGACATTCTGGGGAGAAATTCAAATGAGAAAAATTACTATTACCAAGTTGCTCTTTTTCCTAACACCCTTCCACAATGTTGCTGTCCCTAATCACTGAGGTCTAAGCCGACATCGTCTTCGTTCATTCCTTTCCTTTATCTTCCTTCATTTTGTAGGTGGTTAACATACAAGATTATATTCAGTAAGTTTGGAAATTATTTTAATCCCACCAATAACCCTTGTCTTTGATCAGTGGAAAAACAAGCTGATTAGCTCAGTTATAAATACACTTTCCAACAAAAACAAATATGTGTCCCATTGCTTGTTTAGCAGGAATTTTTTTGTTTCATAAAACATGTAGTTTTGTAACATCCAATTTTTCAAAGTTTTACTGAGAAATAATTGACACACATCACCGCATAAATTTAAGGCATACAGCGTGATGGTTTAATTTACATATACTATAAAATGATTACTATAATATGTTCTGTTAACATAGACCTTGTCATATAGATACAAAAAAAAGATAGGGTTATAAAAAAAGGAGCAAAAATTTTTCCCTGTAATGAGTGAGAACTCTTAGGATTCACTCTTTTAACTACTTTCTTATATGTCATACAGCAGAGTTAGCTCTAGTCATCAAGTTACACATTTCACCCCTAGTACTTATTTATAACTGCAAGTTTGTGTTTTCTAACCACCTTCTCCCAATTCCCTCTCTCTATATCCTCCTCTTCTGGTAACCACAAATCTCATCTCATTCTCTATGAGCTTTTTTTTTTTTAAGATTCCATATATAAGTGAGATCATACAGTACTTTTCTTTCTATATATGACAATCAGTTTTAATTAAAATAGAAATTTACTAAAGTAGACTAAACATAATGTGGATAAAATATAGACATTTTATGTTGTTTTTAAAAGAAATGACATTTATGTGTTCATAAGTGAAACAAAATACAGTAATATCTGGTGTGTTTTACTCCTCAATACAATTTGTATAGAACATGATTTTCTTCCACTGAATATGTAGGGTAAGCATGACCATTTCTGTCTGCACCAAGGTGGGAATATTAAATAATCTCCTCTGAACTGAGAAGGGACTTTGAGACTGAAAAATGAACAGGCCACTCCATAAGTGCAATTTTGGAGTTTATTATGAGTAACTTAGGTACAGGCAGGATGGGGCAGAAGACGATCCAGAGGTATTCACAGCTGCATTCCATGTCTTTGAAAGAGATACAAGGGTATTCCAAGAGGCTGAAACTAAAGATAGACTCTGACTACCAATGAGAGTCAGAAGCACCCCTACCTCCGGCAGGGTGTCTCATAACCATTAATCATCTGCATCAGCTAAAGGTATTCTTCCAGATTTCATATCAGATGAAAGCAAGGGTAGACGTTGATAGGTCACATCTCCAGCTTGGGAGCTTCCCTGCAACTAGTCTAAAGCTCAGGCATGAGAAGAAAAAGGGAGAGGTAGGACTTTGGGTCTCATGTGGGGCTAACAATATGAGGTTGTCACCCATACATATCCCAGGACCTGAAAAAGTGAAGTGAAAGTGAAAGTTACTCCGTCATGTCTGACTCATTGCAACCCCATGGACTGTATAGTTCATGGAATTCTCTAGGCCAGAATCCTGGAGTGGGTAGCCATTCCCTTCTCCAGGGGATCTTCCCAATCCAGGGATCAAACCCAGGTCTCGCGCATTGTGGGCAGAGTCTTTACCAGCTGAACCACAAGGAAAGCCCAAGAATACTGGAGTGGGTAGCGTATCCCTTCTCCAAGGGATCTTCCTGACCCAAGAGTCGAACCAAGGTGTCCTGCATTGCAGGCAGATTCTTTACCAACTGAGCTATCAGGGAAGCCCCAGGGAGCTGAAAGGTCTATTTTAACCTATTTCTAGTCTTGTTCCAAAACACCTGATGTTTGTCAAAGATGTTTATCAATTACACCTCAGAGGAAACTTGACAGTCAACTGCCCTGAATGGATCCAACATAACTGCAACAGCAATTCCTGTGCAGAGAAAAACCGGGTGTCTCCTCAAAGCCCCTTTGCTTCATTATCATGCTGAGAAATCTGATCAAAGTGCTTGTACTTTTCTAGGCACATTGAGTGCCTTATGCAAGGGAGCCTAAGGGACCGTGATGCCCTAGCTACTCATGGAAACCTCTGCCCTTTCCCTCAGCTTCTGATGATGCACCTGCCTTTCACCGCTTAGAATCTGCACCCCCACCCCCCACCCCCACTTTCCTCCCTTTGGGGAGAAGATAGCTATAGAGCATGAGCTTTCCCTTCTCCATCCTTGATCAGTGAATAAAGTTTCTGCTCTGCATTGCTGAACCCGGTCTCATGTAACTGGTGGGAGCTACAGCAGGCAAGGGAAGAGCCCAGCTGGGGTCTTCTTGATCCAGGAGGATCAGGGACAGAGTCAGTGTGATTCAGTCCCACACAGTCACTGCAGACAGTGCATTCCTCAGTGATGGTACAGTCTTGATATTATCAAAAGAAATGTCTATTTCCCCCCATCTTTAGAGCTATTTTACTACTATTCCTAGAAACTGATTTTACAATCACTGGGTTGCTTTCACTGAGAGATTAACCACAACCCACCCTGTAAAGGACTCAGTCACACCTTATCATTTTGTTTACCCCAATTTTGCTGCAAAGGCTGCTATTGTGACAAATAAGACTGCTAATGGCTGGAGTCACATTATGACTTTCCTGGGCCCCAGGTGCTTCTGCTTTCCCAGGCTCCTTATTTTATATTAAAAAACATGGTTTATGACCATATTAGTAAAAAGACAAATTGTAACCCAAGTGGATTCATTATTATTATATTCATATTTTTCCTTCCAATTCTAAAAGAAATTAAAACATTTTCCCAGGCGCTTCAAAGTTGTGTGGTCCTTAGGTACTATGCCTGCTGTGGCTGGTAGCTAAGCCAGCCCTGCTAAAAGCCCTGAGTCCTTGTAAGTACCAGGCATTGTGTTAACTCAGTTACATGCTTTGTCTTACTTAACCTCCACACAACTCACATGACATAAATATTAGCATTATTCCCACTTCATAGATTAGAAAACTACAACCTAAAGAAGTCCAAGAAGGTACTTCCCCAGTGGCACAGTGGATTATTATCCTCCTGCCAATGCAGGGGACATGGTTTTGATCCCCAGTCTGGGAGGATTTCACATACCAGGGGGCAACTAAGCCCGTGTGCCACAGCTACTGAAGCCTGCATGCCTAGAGCCTGTGCTCTACAACAAGGGAGCAGTCACTGCAGTGAGTAACCTGAGTGCCGCAGCAAAGAGTCGGTTCAGTCCAGTTCAGCCGCTCAGTCGTGTCCGACTCTTTGCGACCCCATGAATCTCAGCACGCCAGGCCTCCCTGCCCATCACCAACTCCCAGAGTTTACTCAAACTCATGTCCATCGAGTCGGTGATGCCATCCAGCCATCTCATCCTCTGTCATCCCCTTCTCCTCCTGCCCCCAATCCTTCCCAGCATCAGGGTCTTTTCCAGTGAGTCAACTCTTCA
Source organism: Cervus canadensis (assembly GCF_019320065.1). Classification (NCBI taxonomy): domain Eukaryota; kingdom Metazoa; phylum Chordata; class Mammalia; order Artiodactyla; family Cervidae; genus Cervus; species Cervus canadensis. The sequence goes on from NC_057392.1 coordinate 69,783,678, forward strand.
CATGAGGTGGCCAAAGTACTGGAGTTTCAGCTTCAGCATCAGTCCTTCCAGTGAACACCCAGGACTGATCTCCTTTAGGATGGACTGGTTGGATCTCCTTGCAGTCCAAGGGACTCTCAAGAGTCTTCTCCAACACCACAGTTCAAAAGCATCAATTCTTCGGTGCTCATCTTTCTTCACAGTCCAACTCTCACATCCATACATGGCCACTGGAAAAACCATAGCCTTGACTAGATGGACTTTTGTTGGCAAAGTAATGTCTCTGCTTTTTAATATGCTGTCTAGGTTGGTCATAACTTTCCTTCCAAGGAGTAAGCGTCTTTTAATTTCATGGCTACAATCACCATCTGCAGTGATTTTGGAGCCCCCACTTATTGCAACTAGAGGAAGCCAGCACAAAGCAATGAAGACCGAGTGCTGCCAAAAATAAATAATATATTTTTTTTTAAAAATCCTAGAGGGGGAGGGAGGTGGGAGGTGGGTTCAGGATGGGGAACACATGTAAATCCATGGCTGATTCATGTCAATGTATGGCAAAAACCACTACAATATTGTAAAGTAATTAGCCTCCAACTAATAAAAATAATTGGGAAAAAAAAAAGTCTTAGAGGAAGTAACCACAGGGCCCTGAATCAGACCCAAAATCTCCTGTTTACAAAACCCATGGTCTTTATCACTACACCAGATGACCGCCCAGGATCTGAAATTTCAATAGTTTACTAACTCAGGGAGTGACCTGGTTAGATCAACAGTGAGGCACCAAACAAGCTGTTTACTTCACTTCTGAGATCAAACTCTATGCCAACTTCTTTACCAGCTATAAAACCCTGCATTAACCAAACACAGACTGACTGCCAGTGATGCAGATATTGGATACAATTCATGTGCCATCAGCCTGGCTTTTCAGACAGCAGAAATCTTCCCTGAGAGACAAAGTTGCTGCATTTTATAATAATCTTAGAACTGTTAGTATCGAACAAATAAATATTCCTCAGATATTCTAAATTAATTTCACTTTGGAAAACAAAGACACTTTTAATGTGCAGTCATGGGATTCCAGGCATCCCTCTTCCCATCCCCTCATGGAGGTCTTCACATCATTGCTTGCTGAGTGATTCTTGGTCAAGAAGAGGAACTGGTCCCTGTGCAGAGCTACCTGGTGGGAGAAGTCAGAGAGGAGTCCGTGAAAAAGAGAGGAAAAGAAACCTCCTGGGAAACAATAAATTGGCTGCCATAATCCAAAAGAAATAAGACTGTGATCTTCTTCACTCAAGGGGCCAGCAAAACAACAGCCCTAGTCTCCATGGGTATGTCTGACAAACTGATTAACCTTGCTCCCCAACTGGACATAGTGACCTCCATTAGTTAGATAATGGAGGTGCAAACAGATCAAGCATCTTTATTTCCTGGCCAATTACACAGCCCTATTTTCCTCTGTGTTCAGTAGAAGTGACCTAAAAGCCTTTGAGGCACAGTCAACAGGTGTCTGGATATAACCATCTAAAATTTATTCTTCTCGTACATTTTGCTGTGGAGAAAATATCCTTCAGCTCAAAGACTACCATTTTACAGACAGGCAAAGGTTGTTTACCCAGACTCTTGAATGCAGAGAGGAAGATTATTTTCTCATTGTTGTTTGTAGTAGAATTTCCTCTTTTAGACGATACCAGATGTAGTGGTGGGACCGGATGCCCTGACCTTGGTTTTTTGAAAATTGAGTTCCAAGCCAGCTTTTTCACTCTCCTCTTTCACCTTCATCAAGAGGTTCTTTAGTTCCTCTGTGTTTTCTGATATAAGTGTACCGTCATCTGCATATCTGAGATTATTGATACTCCTCCCAGCAATCTTGATTCCAGCTTGAACCTCATCCAGCCTGGCATTTCACATGATGTACTCTGCACAGAAGTTAAATAAACAGAGTAACAATATGATGTACTCCTTCCTCAATTTGAACCAGTCTGTTGTTCTATGTCCAGTTCTAACTGTTGCTTCTTGACCTGCATACAGGTTTCTCAGGAGGCAGGTAAGGAGGTCTGGTATTTCCATCTCTTTTAAGAATTTTCCATAGCTTGTTGTGATCCCATAGTTAAAGGATTTAGCATAGTCAATAAAGCAGAAGTAGATGTTTTTCTGGAACTTGCTTGCTTTTTTGATGATCCAACAGATGTTGGCAATTTGATCTCTGCTTACTCTGCCTTTTCTAAATCCAGCGTGTACATCTGGAAGTTCTTGGTTTATGTATTGTTGAAGCCTAGCTTGAAGGATTTTGAGCATTGCCTTGCTAGCATGTGAAATGAGTGCAGTTGTGTAGTAGTTTGAACATTCTTTAGCATTGCCTTTCTTAAACATTTATTTAGTGCCACCTTAATGCTGAGATCAATACCAAAAGTCTCAGCCCTCAAGCAATCTCGCAACCTGTCTGGCAGGTATTCGAGGCTTGACTCTGCCTTCCCATGATAGAACAGAAAAGGGGCAGGAACTAATGTACTGAAAAGTCACACTAGCCCCAAACCTCCTTTCCTACACTTACATGCTTGTCATCAACTTAAAAAAAACTTCCTGGCCTTAGATTCTCCACCAGCTTTTCCTGGGACACTGCCCAGCTGTGGTATCTGGGACCTGGTATAGGCTGAACTGTCACATGGGATGTGTTATGGAAATTTCCCACCCTCTTCAGCACTGTTCCCTCTCCCTGACTGAACTTTCAAGCTTGCACTCCAGGGCCAGGGCTGCCAACGAGGCACACCTCCTCCAGGAAGCCCTCTCAGCATCCACACACGCCCACTCCCTTGCTGCACCAGTGCCACAGCCTGGGGCTTCTGCCAGTCCTTTTGTCTCTTTCTCTCTCTCTCTCTTTTCATCCCTTCATAAGAACAGGTACTGCTTACTGAGTGCTAAAACTCATAGCATTGGAAACCAAAGACACTAGAATGGGTCTTTTACTATATAGGAGACAATCTTGTGAGGGAATCCAACCTATGATGAGTTTCAAATGCAATAAAGTGTCACAGATTTCTTGAAAACTAAGAGACAAAGAATGAAGCAAGGATTATACAGGTATGGGTAGAAGGATAGAAAACTGTTCCCACAGCAGTATGGAGGTTCTTAAAAAAAAAAAGAAAATAGAACGACCATATGATCCTGCAATCCTAATACTGAGCACACCTCTGGAGAAAAACATGGTCTGAAAGGATACAAGCACCTCAGTGTTCATTGCAGCACTATTTACAATAGGCAAGACATAGAAGCAACCTAAATGTCCATCGACAGAGGAATGGATAAAGATGTGGTGTGTATATATATATGTATGTGCGGTGTATATATGTGTATATATATATATACACACCACGTCTTTATCCATTTATTTTTCCAGTTCTCAACACACACACACACACACACACACACACACATGCAGAATGGCATATTACCCAGCCATTAAAAAGAATGAAATAATACCGTTTGCAGTGACATAGATAGACCTAGAGATTTTACTGAGGGACTTAAGTCCGACAGAGAAAGATAAATATCATATGATATTGCTTATATGGGAAATCTAAAAAAAAAAAAATAGAAATGAGCTTATTTACAAAACAGACTCACAGACTTTAGGGAACAAAATTATGGTTGGTGGGGGAGGGATAGTTCGGGACTTTGGGATTGACATGTATACACTGCTGTATATAAAATAGATAACCAACAAGGACTTACTGTATAGCACAGGGGACTCTACTCAATTTTAGGTAAAAATCTAAATCTAAAGAATGTGAAAAAGAGCAGATACATGTATATGTATACCTGAATCACTTTTCTGGACACCTGAAACTAACACAACATTGTCAATCACCTGTAGTCCGATAGAAAATAAAGAGTTAAAAACCGTTCCCCCAGGAGTTTACACTTGTATTGCCTTCTGCCTCCTCCCATCAAGTAAACTTCCTGGTCATTTATCACAGAGTCGGGCACGACTGAAGTGACTTAGCAGTGGGGTTAAACTTACTGAACCTGTCAGTGTTCTGAGCTGCAGGGCTAAAGGCAGAAAGCCTGGAAGAAGGGGAGGAAACCACTCATATATCTCATTTGCGTCCTTGGGCCTACCCTGAATGCCACACAGCTGCTAGAACTAAAGCTTTCCAGAAGAGAAATTTCCATCAGGAAAGTTAACAGACCTGCCCAGAGTACACACAGCTCCTTCTGAAAGGCATGACCAAACACGCTGAGACATGGAGTGTTTCCTGCGTATCAGTAGGCAAAGGATGTCACAGTTAGCAGCAGCTGCAGCCACCACAGATGGTGAGGCGTCGAGCCCTGAGGAAGCTCCAGTTGTGAAAACACAGGATACTTGCCTCTTATAGCTGAGGCGCATACCAAAGGAATGATTTCAATGAGCCTAGACTCTTGTGTCTTCCCATACATAGAAAAGTACTAAATTCCTTAACTTGGGATATCTGGTTTTCTTTAATTAACAATCATCTTTTGATGTTCTGACTACCTGCCCTTTGTTGTAAAACTTCTATACAACCTGGCTCCCCGCCCCCCTGCCCCCTTCTCGGAGCAGTTTTCTCTGGGTTATTTGAGATGCCGTGTCCCAGGCTTGATGATGATGAAAGTCACGCAGTCGTGTCTGACTCTTTGCGACCTCATGGACTATACAGTCTATGGAATTATCCAGGCTAGAATACTGGAGTGGGTAGCCTTTCCCTTCTCCCGGGGATCTTCCCAACCCAGAGACTGAACTCAGGTCTCCCACATTGCAGGTGGATTCTTTACCAGACAAGCCACAAGGGATGCCCTTCTCAGACTTGAAGTCCTAAAAATTCCCACTCACTCGGTAAAATGTAACTCTCAACTTTTAGGCTGTAAATACATTTTATGTCCATAATGTCTAAACAGTCTTACAGGACTACTTACCTTCTTTTACCCTCCAAGCTCACTCTGCTCACTGCATGACAGGTCAATGAATCCAAGACAAGGTGTTGAGGCAAGGAATATTTATTCTTAATATTAACTTTATTCGAAGAGCCAGCAGATCAAGAAGGCATCTTCCCTGGGTCTTGATGCTAGGTTATTTTATGGATCACAGAAAGGGGAGGTGAGGAAATAAAGTAGAAAGGCCATTTAATCTTGCAGTATCTCCTAGAATGACAAGCCTCAGGCAGGGGGTTGTGTTAGTCTCTTCCTTCTTATAGTCATTCACAGCGGGCAGGGTCGGATTATCTCCCTGTGAGCTAAACTAAGGCACTTTAGTTTAAAGGTCAGGCAGGGGGGCAGGATTCTCTGAGGCAGGCCATTGTGTATGATTATAATAACAAAAGCAGCAAAAAACAAGGGTCAAAGTCAAAGAAACAGATCCAGCATGGAGTCAAAATTGACTCTTGCTTGTTACAGGAGTCTGTGGCTCTTCTGCTCTGAAATGGGGAAAGAAGACAGCTGTAGCCTGGGGAGTTAGGGGCATGGCAGGGTTCAAACTTCCCACAGGAGTGACAGCATGGCATCCAGGCTGGGGTCTGTACCTTGTGTGGGTGGGGAAGGTGAAGCATAGAACTACTTCCAACAGGTCCTGAAAGTTTCACTTTCACATTGTTTCTGCTTTTATCCTATAGGAGGTATTCCCTGGTAGCTCAGTTGGTAAAGAATCTGCCTGCAGTGCAGGAGACCTAGGTTCGATCCCTGGATCAGGAAGATCCCCTGGAGAAGGAAACGGCAACCCACTCCAGTATTCTTGCCTGGAAAATCCCATGGACAGAGGAACCTGGCAGAACAGTCTGTGGGGTTGCAAAAGTCAGACATGACTTAGCGACTAAACCACATACCAAACCACTGCTTTTATCTCTTTAAACATACATTACTGTTTAACAAGAACCAAGTTTCTTTAAAATTAGTGTGAAGGGCTACTGTACATAAAATAGAAAACCAACTAGGTCCCGACTGTATAGCAGAGGAAAAGAATCTTAAAAAATATATATGTAAATATATACATTTATAAATATATATACTAACATATATATATAGGGCTTCCCTAGTGGCTCAGAGGTTAAAGCGTCTGCCTGCAATGCAGGAGACCTGAGTTTGATCCCTGGGTTGGGAAGATCCCCTGGAGAAGGAAATGGCAACCCACTCCAGTATTCTTGCCTGGAGAATCCCATGGACGGAGGAGCCTGGTGAGTTACAGTCCATGGGGTTGCAAAGGGTTGGACACGACTGAGCAACCTCACATCATCATCATCATCAACATATATATATATATACACACACACACATATATATATATATATATATATATATATATATACACATATATATATATATATAGTCATTGTTGTTGTTCAGTTGCTCAGTCATGTCTGACTCTTTGTGACCCCATGGACTGCAGCACGCCAGGCTTCCCTGTCCAGTCATCATCTCCCGGAGCTTGCTCAAACTCATGTCCGTTGAGTCAGTGATGCCTTCCAATCATCTCATTCTCTGTTTTCCCCTTCTCCTCCTGCCTCAATCTTTCCCAGGGTCTTTCCCAATGAGTTGGCTCTTCTCATCAGGTGGCCAAAGTATTGGAGCTTCAGCTTCAGCATCAGTCCTTCCAATGAATAATGAATATTCAGAATTGCTTTCCTTTAGGATTGACTGGTTTGATCTCCTTGCAGTCCAAGGGACTCTCAAGAGTCTTCAACACCATAGTTCAAAAGCATAAATTTTTTGCTGCCCAGCCTTCTTTATGGTCCAACCCTCACATCCATACATGACTACTGACTACAGACTAGCTTTGACTATATGGACCTTTGTTGGCAAAGTGATATCTCTGCTTTTTAATATGCTGTCTAGGTTGGTCATAGCTTTTCTTTCAAGGAGCAAGCATCAGTTATACATACAAGTATGAATAACTGAATCATTTTGTTGTAAACCTTAAACTAACAACATTATAAATCAATTGTTCAATAAACAGAAAATATATATATTAAAAAATTAGTATGCAGAACCCACACACCTTTCCAGAGCCCCTTATGGATACATATTACCTTTTAGTGTCTCATGGGGACATTCCCGTGTGGTCCTTCCATGTGCTACACAGTCTGCTTATCCATTATCCACGTGGCTGTTCCTCTGTGTTCCACTAATGTCTGCTGTGAACAATTCCATGTGCCTCTTCAGTGTCCAGTTGGACAGGTGTTTTCCTTTTGTCTCATCCAATTTTTGTAGCCATCCATTATCCCGTGTGGATGTTCCCATGATCCTTCTCGTGTTTCATGTGGACGTATGAATACTCCTTCAGTAATGCAGAGTCCACTAGTGGACCCCAGCATGAAAGCTGCAGGTCCTGGAGGGTTACAGAGCAGCAAGGGGTCCTTGGGTGCATATACATACAGGGGAAAATTTGTGAATGGTTAAAAATGGCTCCTTTCTTGTAAAAAACTTTTTATTTTGTGTTGGGGTATGACTGATTAACAATGTTGTGATAGTTGTAGGTGAACAGTGAAAGGACTCAGTCATATGTATACATGTATCCATTCTCCCCCAGACTCCCCTCACCCCAGGCTGCTCCATAACATTGAGCAAAGTTTCATGTGCCATACAGTAGGACCTTGTCGGTTATCCATTTTAAATAAAGCAGTGTGTACATTTTGATCCCAAATTCCCTAACTATCCCTTCCCCACATACTTCTCTCAGCAACCATAACGTCATTCTTTAAGTTTGCGACTTGTTTTATAAATAAGTTTATGTGTATCATTTCTTTTTAGATTCCACCTATAAGGGATGTCACATGATATTTGTCCTTCTCTGTCTGACTTACTTCACTCAGTATGCCAATCTCTAGGTCTATCCATGTTGCTCCAAATAGTATTATTTCATTCTTTTTATTAGTTGAGTAATAGTTCATTATATGCGTACTACATCTTCTTTATCCATTCCTCTGTCAATGGACATTGAGTTTGCTTCCATGTGTTGACTATTGTAAAAAGTGCTGGAATGAATTTTTGGGTGCATCAGATCATCTTTTTCTCCAGATATATGCCCAGGAGTGTGATTACAGGGTCATATTGTAGCTCTATTTTTAGTTTTTTAAGGAACCTCCATACTGTTCTCCATAGTGGCTGTACCAATTTACATTCACTAATGTACATTCACTAATTTACATTCACTACACATGTACCAACAATGTAGGAGGGTTCCCTTCTCTCCACACCCTCTCTAGCATTTATTGTTTGTGGATTTTGTTGATGATAGCTATTAAAAATGACTCATCTTATTTAAAAAGCTTCTGCCTCAGAGCTACCTAGTAAGTCTGTGTTTTGTTTTTTTTTTAAGTGGATTCCTAGAATTCATTCTAAACCTACTGAATCTGAATTACTAGAAATGAACCCAGGAATTTTCATTTTAAACATGTTCTCTGGTGCTATGGTCTGCATGTTTGTATGCCTCCCAAATGCATATGTTGAAGGCTAGTACCTAATGCCATGGTACGAGGAGGTGGGCCTTTGGGAGGCCATTAGGCGGAGTCCTCATGAATAGAATTAGCATTTTTATAAAAGAGGCTCAAATGAGCTCTTTCCCAAAGAGGGAGTCACTTAGAGAGCCCCCTGTTCGGGCAATACTCAGCAGTCATGGAGGTGGGGTCAGCCCCATGGCCCCAGACAGGTAGAGCCACCAGGTCTGCAACAGGAGCTTCGGGCACACCCCCGGGCACAGAGCCCACAGGGGCAGGACCACCCACAGCCATGAGGCCAGGGCCACCCAGAGCCTTGGCAGTCCAAGCTCTGCCCCAGTGCAGCCAGAAAGTACTGGATTTCAATTGGTATCTTTAAAAGGATGCTTTTAATGTGTAGTTTGAGTTGAGAACCACTAGTTGGCCCTCCTGTCTTCTATTATCTCTCCTCTCTATGAAACATCTTTTGCTTCCTCACAAAATTCTGATCTTGTTCATTTATCTATCCTTATTCTGCATGCTCCATGCAGTTCCCTTCCTCAGAGGAAACTAATCCCACCCTTGACTGCAGGAGTTATTTCTCATTGTTAATTAATGTTTATTGTTACAAGAACAATTTCAGACTCTTCCCTAACTGAAGAATTTCAGTTCTTCCCTAAGAAGAACATGTGGCCAAAATAATAAGCAACACGCACCCACAAAGGTCAACATAAAAAGATGTTAAACATCATTAGTCATTAGGGAAATGCAAAAGAAAACCATAACAGGACACTACTTCACATACACTTGAGCAGCTAGAATTGTAAAAATTGTTGATATCAAATGTAGGTGAGGATATGAAGTGACTGAAACTCTCGTATATTGCTTATTAGAGTGAGAAATGCCTCAACTAATTTGGAAAGCTGCTGGTTGTTTCTTAAAAACTTAAACACATATGCTGTGACTAAAAATTATATTCTTAAGAACTTATCCAAGGAAAAGCTTTTGTGCAAAAAGGCTTATCTGAAAACATGCAAGGAAATCACTCCTGGGTGTTCAGTGGAAGGACTGATGTTGAAGCGGAAACTCCAATATTTTGGTCACCTGATGTGGAGAGCTGACTCATTTGAAAAGACCCTGATGCTGGGAAAGATTGAGGGCAGGAGGAGAAGAGGACGACAGAGGATGAGATGGTTAGATGGCATCACCGACTCAATGGACATGAGTTTGGGTAAACTCCGGGAGTTGGTGATGGACAGGGAGGCCTGGCATGCTGCGGTTCATGGGATCGCAAAGAGTCAGACATGACTGAGTGACTGAACTGAACTGAACTGAACTGAAAACATGAAGAGCACCTTTGTTCATAATTACCCAAAACTGAAAACAGTCCTAATGACCAACTGCAAGAGAAAGGATAAGCAAATTATGGAAGACTACTCATCAACAAATAGGAACTACTAATATAGAAAAAACAGGATAAATCTTAAAAACATTATATTAAGCAAAAAAAAAGCAAGAAAGAAATTTCCTTGGGTGAATGGGTGGAATTTAACTGGAAAGCTGTAGAAAGGCACTTTCTGGAGCAATGAAAATATTCCATTGTTTTGAGTAGAGTTTACACAGATGTATGCAAGTCTTTCAAAACTTACCTAACTGAACACCTAGATCTGTGCATTTAATGCTAATTACACCATACACACAAATGCACACACACATAACACATTCTGTTCCTTTTGCTGTCTAAAACAAGCCAGACAAAATGCATACTGTATGATTCAATTTATATTAAATTCTAAGCTGACTATTAATGTGTGGTGATAGAATTCAGAAATATCTGCTATGGGGGTGGGGTAAGGAGTGACTGGAAAAGGATGCAGGATCATTTTCTGGTCATGTTGATTGGAGTGATGCTTACAGTTTCATATGTCAAACTCAATGTCCTTTTTGTGTCAACCTGGCTGGGCTATAGTGCCCAGATATTTGGTCAACATTATTCTAGATGTTTCTGTCAAGGTGTTTTGGGGATGAAATTAACATTTAAGTTGGTGGATTTTGAGTAAAGCAGATGCCATCCATAATGGGGGTGGGCCTCATCCAATCAGCTGAAGTAATTAATAGGCAAAGACTGACCTCCCTAAGCAAGAAGGAGTTCTCCCAGTTAATGGCCTTCAGATTCAAACTGCAACAACAGCTCTTTCCTGAGCTCCAGCCTCCCAGCCTACCTTGCAGACTTTGGACTTGCAGATTCCCTCCATAATCACAAGAGCCAATTCCTTAAAAGAAATCTCTCAATATGCACATCCTATTGGTTCTGTTTCTCCAGAGAATCCTGACTAAGAAAACTCTTATACTAAAAATCTGTACATTTTATTATATGTTAAATTTATTATAATTGAAAAAAGATCAAAGAGGATACAGAGTGTGCTGCTTCTGCTGCTGCTAAGTGGCTTCAGTCATGTCTGACTCTGTGCGACCCCATAGACGGCAGCCCACCAGGCTCCCCCATCCATGGGATTTTCTAGGCAAGAGTACTGGAGTGGGGTGCCATTGCCTTCTCCAACAGAGTGTGCAGGAAAAGCATATCTTTCTCTTTTAGAGATGAATAAGATGGCATAATTGAAATTGAAAGTATAACAGAGTTATCACAGTTCAGGTATGTAAAAATGAAGTCTGGTGGCCATTGAGGATCTGGTCTCAGAGCTCTGCATCATTGAAACTTGAAATTCCTTTGAGCTGTACTAGACTCAAGGATGCCACCAGTCATATTCAGAAAACCTGCCCCCTGCAACCTTCGGGTTTCAAGGTCTCCCCTTGTGACTGTTCAACCATTTCAAACTCCAACCAATCCTTACCTGAAAAGTACCCTTCTTATCAGCTCCAATTATAATTCTTCTTTTTGGGGGGTTTGTAGGGGGGACATGTGCACGGTGCTTTATTTATTTATTTTTGGCTGCACTAGGCCTTTGTGGCTACAGGTAGCCTTTCTCTAGTTGGAGAGAGCAGACGCTACTTTCTAGTTGCAGTGTACAGACTTCTCATTGTGATGACTTCTCTTGTTGTGGAGTACGGGCTGTAGGCACACAGGCTTCAGTAACTGGGACTTGCTGGCTCTAGGGCGTATTGCTGGCTCTATAGGATTCATTAGTTGCAACTCGCAGGTTCTAGAGCTCAGTAGTGATGCATGGGCTTTGCTGCCCTGAGACATGTGTTCCCTGCATTGACAGGCTGATTCTTATCCACTGTGACTACCAGGGAAGTCTTCCAATTATAATTATTGATAAATAACTCATGTAATTAACTGCAACCTTGCAGTTTTTGCCTTAATAAGCCTCCCCCATTTTTTAGTCCAATGGAACACTACTCAAGTTCTTCTTGAATCTGTGTCTCCCAGACTGCAGACCTAACATATCTCAAAGAAACTCTTTCATTTCTGTCAGTTCTCTGCGTCTAGTAAACAAGCCCAATTTCTTTGGTGTCCATTATATAACTATCTTAGTTTGTTTGAACTGCTATAGCAAAATGCCACACACTGGATAGCTTATCCACAACAGAAATTTACTGGTCACAGTTCTGGAGGTTAGGAAGTCCAAATTCAAGGCACCAGCATGGTCACATTTGGTAAGGACCCTCTTCCTGACTCAGAGTTGGGAGCTTCTGTCTGTGTCTTCACATGGTAAAAAGGGGCAAGGGAGCTATGTGAAGCCTTCTTTGTTGTTGTTTTGTCACTAAATCATGTCCGAGTTTTTGGGACCCCATTGACTGTGGCCTGCCAGGCTCCTCTGTCCATGTGATTTCTCAGGCAAGAATACTGGAATGGGTTGTCATTTCCTCCTCCTGGGGATCTTCTGACCCAGGGATCAAACCTGCATCTCCTGCATTGGCAGGTGGATTCTTTACCACTGAGCCATCTAGGAAGTCCGGGGCATTCTTTAGAAGAGCACTGATCCCATTCTTGAGGGCTCTACCTTCATGACCTGATCACCTCCCAACAACCCTATCTTCAAATAACATCATCCTTGGGTACTAGGATTTCAACATATAAAGTGGAAGGGAGAAAACAAACATTCAAACCGAAGAACTAATTTTGAGGGGAGCAGCCTTAGGATAAAACCAGACTGTGGAGGATGTGAGAAAAGAACCTGAGTCTGAATGACACTGTGGATTTCCAGGGTCAAGCACTGGGGAAACCTGCCCTACGTCTAGATGTAGTGTTAGATTAACTAATAATTTCCATTGTTTGAAGTGAGTGTTTTTCTTTGCTTTGGCTTTCCAGCATGTCATCTCTTTCCTGTGTGAGAAGTTCCCGACTTTATGAATAGCCCGCTTCTCATCAGAGAAACTGATGATGTCAGATATGTAATCACCTTCTCATTCTCCCTTGAAGTTAGGGTGCAACATGAACCAAACAGATGTACAAACACACATGAATCAGAATCAACTGGTGAATTATGGAGTTAAAGCAGAGGCTAGACATTTCTGTTCTGTGGGTTTTGGTCGGTGGCCACTGTGTTCAATTTCTAGGAACGGCAGTATCATTAGCATCTAGTGTAGGTGACATCTGCGGTGTATGTATCCTGTGACGATAGCAGTTATAGTGCAACCAGAAAACTGTGGCTAGATTTTGATAATCCTGAGTCTGACATCTCCAAATATGAGTTTTCAGCAACCCCTGCTCCCACCAAGATTCTAGATATCTAATAGCCTTTTAATAAATTGCCTTTTCTGTTTCAATTTGTCTGATTTGATTTCAGTCACCTGACACTAAAGTGAAAGTCACTCAGTCGTGTCTGACTCTTTGTGACCCCATGGACTACACAGTCCATGGATTCCTCCAGGCCAGAATACTGGAGTTGGTAGCCTTTCCCTTCTCCAGGGGATCTTCCCAACCCAGAGATTAAACCCAGGTCTCTGGCATTGAGAGGCGGATTCTTGACCAGCTGAGCCACAGGGAAAGCCCAGGAATACTGGAGTGGGTAGCCTATCCCTTCTCCAGTGGATCTTCCCGACCCAAGAATCAAACTGGGGTCTCCTGCATTGCAGGTGGATTCTTTACCAACTGAGCTATCAGGTCAGCCCCTTGCCACTAAAACCCCAGTTGAAATTTTGCTGATGCTCTCTTAAGTGGCATTCTCGATTAATTGAAGTTAAAAGTATTCTAAATGATGCCCAGTCCTACATTCTATTATCTATTGCTACAACGTGCTATGGCCAACAACTCAGTGGATTAAAACAACATTTATTCTTGCTCATTTGTCTGTGGGTTGCCTGAGAGTCAACTGATCTAGGCTGTGTTCAGCTGACCTTAATTCTGAAAATGTAGATTGAGTCTAGCTCAGCTCCATATATCTCTCATTCTCCTTGGACTACTCAGGGCTTGTCATCTTATGGAAGTGACAGTGGTCAAGATGGCAAGACCAACAGTACAATTCTAATTCAAGCCTTCTCATGTTAGGTCTACTAATATCCCAATGGTCCACAACAAAGCCCAACATCAATAATGCAGAGAAATATAGTCTCCACTGAACTGCAAAGCACATGGGAAAGGGTGTGACTAGAGAGTGGAATAAAGAATTGCAAACAATAATGAAATCTACACCAACCTGCACCCCATTCTTATCCCTCAGTCAAATCAAAGTGTTAGCTAATGGCTGTGTGTGTGTGTGTACATGCTAAGTCATTGCAGTCATGTCTGACTCTTTGAGACCCTATGGACTGTTGCCCTCCAGACTCCTCTGCTAAGTAATGGTATAATAGTTTTTGGCTTATAGCTATTGAAGTCTTGTCAGAAGAGGTCTTAGACACACTGTTTTCAGGTAAAGAAGTGAGTCTCTATTATGTCTCCATGATGAGGCAATGATAGAATCATAAAATGACCAGGTTGTTATGGATGTTAAGGGCCCCTGTTGACATATTTAAGATCATTTAAAAATCAAAGTAGAGTAACTATTGTTTGTGCATCTGCAATGGAGCTGGGTGGATGTGGTTTCAGACACATTCCTACATCACTGAGAACTTGAATTTTCTGAACAGTATCAAAGTCAAGGATACCATCAGCCATTTTTTAAATAATATCTGCTAGCAGCCGCACACCACCTCACAGAACCCTCCCTCTGCCGCTTTTTAATCATTTGGAAAGCAAACCAGTCCGTGCTTAACAAGCACCTTACTTCTTACCAGCTCTCATCATGACTCTAGACAAACAATTCATGTAACCTTGTGGGTTTTTACCTTTACAAACCTGCCCCATTTTGAGGTCCAGCTGAACCCAATTGAAGTGCTTTCTGGGATTTGTGTTTCCAGGGCAGCCGATCTAACAATTCCCGAGTAAACACTTTAAATTTTTGTGGGTTTTTGTTTTTGCTTTTTGCCTCAACCAGTTCTCTTGGAATCCTTAACACCCTTTAGTAAATCCTATTGCTTGATTGATAAGGAAACTAAAGCATTAAAATGTGAATGATTTCGTCAAGGCTGCATGTCTTGAAAATGGCGGAACCATGAATATAATCAGTATATTATGGATGTATTTCAATACATCAGTGTAGCAGTAGAATGCACATTGATTGACTCCCATATACATGCCTCTGACCCTTGTCTATTTTACTAACATTATATTCAGGCAGAAAGTTTTCTATATTCCTCAAATCATTTCTTCCTTCCTCTGTATCATGCCAGATAGAAGACTGGATATGTGTTTTGGACACCTCTGTCCAACTGCCCACACTCTACCACTCAAAGTCCTGCTGATCCAGGTTAGAAACCTTCTAGGATTCAAGATAGCTGAGGACCCAAACTTTAATGGCAAAGTTCTGCCTAGCAAGTCCTCTTGAGGTGTACAAGGTGTCTGTGCTCTATTTACAAATGTCTTGGCGATTACAGCCCTTATAATAAAATCCTATGTGAGAGAGACATTTTTAAAAATCTTTACAAATCTTCACAGGACACTCCCAGTAACAACAGCTTCTGTTTTCCCTTTCTAATTAAATATGAACAGAGTCAACCCTTTGCAAAATTTAGTGTGGGAAACAATTGACCTTTTAAGGAAATTCGCCAGATGGACAGATAAGACAGTAGTGAAGTGAAAGTCACTCAGTCATGTCCGACTCTTTGGGACCCCATGGACTATACAGTCCAGGGAATTCTCCAGGCCAGAATACTGGAGTAGGTAGCATTTCCCTTCTCCAGGGGATCTTTTCAACCTGAGATCAAACCCAGGTCTCCCACACTGCAGGCAGATTCTTTACCAGCTTAGCCACAAGGGAAGCCCAAGAATACTGGAGTGGGTAGCCTATCCCTTCTTCAGTGTTTCAGGACAAGCGGAAGATTTTGCTGAGTTTAGCCAGGGGAGGGTTACGATCAGATTCACATCCACTTCAGGGCTTGTCCAGTTCTCTCTGACATAGAAGAACAGGACTCCTCCTTCCCAGACCTGTGAGAGTCCAGAGAGCTGTTGGCCTTAAACTTCACATTCACAGAGAAACTCCAGTGGACAGTTCAATGTTCGTATAAACTTAGACATACAATCCATCAATTTTCAATCAATTTTCTTCCATGTTAAAAGCATTAATTTACTAACATCATTTAAAATATACCATAATTTGTGAGACCCCATTTAGGCTTTTCTTCATATTTGAATACATTCAGAGCCTCAAAAGATAGAGGGAACTGAATCTTCCCTGACTCTTGCATCCCCTCTAAACATCCTACCCCTTACCTTCTCTCCTGACCTGACTGTACTTGGCCTCTCATCCTTACTGTTCTCTTGTTCGCGGTATAGATGCTGATTTCCTGCACATTTAATATCACTCTGTTGGTATTTCCTGCCTTTAACATGTGTCATAACCATAATTCTACTTCTGGTTTCTAACAATGTTTCTAAGACAGTTTTTCTTTGAAGTCTTACCTCTTTTCTTTGCTAACTTATATCTCTTCTCACTTCTCTGCCTGGCTATGTCTTGAGCACTCTAGTTATCCCATTCATCTTTCTTCTGATTCAAAAAACTCATTCATTATAGGACCTAAAGTTTGTAAGTACGTTTAAAAAGATTCAGATTCACATAATGTCTAAAACTTTTAGGTGGAAAAAATGCTACCTTGGCAATTTACCTGTGTCCAAAAGGAGCTTACATTTTAAAATCTGGCATTTTGACAGGGGAAAAATTAAGATTTGAAAAATATTCTCTTAAATGTAGATAGTTGATTCATCCACACCTTGAAGGCGAGGGTAGGAAGTGATGATTTGGGGGTGACTGAACTCAGGGCTGAGGTTCACCCTCGAGCAGGCATCCTAAACTCTAGGTTCCAAGGGGTCTGTGCTTGCTGAAAATGCCGATTCCTAAGCCCACTGCCAGAAATGTTAATTCAGTGAATCTAGAATAGTCAGGAAATGCTGAACCAGATATGCTGCTGCTGCTGCTGCTAAGTTGCTTCAGTTATGTCCGACTCTGTGCGACCCCATAGACAGCAGCCCACCAGGCTCTGCCATCCCTGGGATTCTCCAGGCAAGAACACTGGAGTGGGTTGCCATTGCCTTCTCCGGAACAAGATATAGGGACCCTATATATAGCCAGGTAAATGTATAACTCCTAATAGCCTGGATCATGGGCTAGATCCTGATTCTGAGTGTAATGAACTGTATGACCTCGGAGGGCTGATGAACTTCCCTGACCTCTATTTCCTAGTCTGTAAAAGAAGACTAGTAGCCATGAGACACAGAATGTGAGGGGGATAATATTTTGGAAAATATCTGGTTTTCTCTTCTGCATTTCTGAGAGTGTTAATTACTCCCTACCTCTCTGGATTGACCCAAGTGTGTCTGTCTATATCTACAATGTATCTATATTTATAAATCTAAAATCTCTGTTTATATCAAAGCTCCTTTGTTGGAGGTAGAATGGGGGTGGGGATAGGGGTGGTAGGGGAGGAGACTATTATTTGTTCCAGAAAGTGAAGAGAACAAAGGAATTTATATTTAGACTCTGACATTTAAAAATAAGATTATGTGGCAAGACAATAGCTATGAGAGAGGATTTCTACTTTATCCACTCTCACCCCACTCTCTCCCCACATCTCACAGGGGCATAAGAAAAATCAAGGATGGAATTTTCAATCATCAAAAGTTCTCTTATCATTTAGAAACTAGCCCTTCTGCCTACAGCAGCTGGACCATGAAGCTTGGAGCCCTAAGGTAGAATGAGGCTATATAGCAGGGGAAGTTAAAATCCCCCTTCTTTAGCTGAGGGGATGATAGAATGATAGAAAGAGGAGAGAGAACAAGGAGGACTTGGGTGAGTGAGAAGGGACTGCATAAATGCTGAGGGCAGAGGGGGAGGTCTTCTCTTGTGTCCCCCTCAATATCTGATAACCTGCTCCTCACAATTCCCAGTAACAGAGACAATAGATGAGGACCTGATTAATTAATCAATGTTGCCCAGGTAGCAACACTTTTCAACAGACTTCTTGGTGATTTTAATGTGCATTCAGTTAAGAACCACTGGACTAAGAATTAAACAGAATGAACATGTATGTTCCCCCACCCTGCTTCTTCATAGGAAGCCCTCATGAGAATAAACAGATTACACAGAAGTAAAATAAAGACGTTAGTTCTCAGAACACCTGAGCACAGTGCAGATTCATTTGTCACACAAACATACAGGTGGAAATACTCTATGATTATAAAGAGCTCTCTTCTGGAAATTATTGGTTTTTTGATTAATTGATTTATTTAATTGAAGGATAATTGCTTTACAGAATTGTGTTGGTTGCTGCCAAACAGCATGAATCAGTGATAGATATACACATGTCTCCTCCCTCTTGTAGCCAAGTTAAAGCCCAGAGTAGAAAAGTAGTTCTGTAGTTAATGACGCTGATGCTCTAGACAGCATCACCAAGTCAATGAGTTTGAGCAAACCGCCTGGAGGTAGTGGAGGACAGAGGAGCGTGACAGCGTGCTACAGTCCGTAGGGTCGCAAAGAGCAGGACACAACTTAGTGACTGAAAAACAGTAACAACAGTTAAGACTCCAGGAACCTGGGAAAGGAAACGACATGAAGGTTTTAGCTAAAATGACTACGGAAGAGTTGCATGTTCTCTCTCTGAGAGAGTAAAGTGAATTTTCCCCCTAAATTAAAGTGAGATGAGCCAGTTCAACAAAAGCACTTTCTTTTTTTTTTTTTAATTTTTATTTATTTATTTATTTTAAAAACAAAAAACATTTTGTATTGGGGTGTACATGGCAAACACAGTGCTATTCCAGTCTTCCTGCCTGGAAAATCCCATGGACAGAGGAGCCTTGTGGGCTACAATCCATGGGTCGCGTGGATTGGACACGACTTAGCGACTGAACCACCACAGAGCCGATTAGCAATGTGGTGATAGTTTCAGGCGAACCGTGAAGGGACTCAGCCATACATAGACATGTATCCATTCTCCCCCAAAACCCCTCCCATCCAAGCTGGCACATAATGTTGAGCAGAGTTTCATGTGAAAATCACTTTCTTAAGAAGCTGATTTCTCTGGAGTCAGAATGAGTGAGGTTAGAATCCTGGGTCTGCCCTTAGTGTGTGACATTGGAAATTTTACCTAATTCCTCTAAACTTCAGCATTTTAGTAACTAAAACAGGCCTTATTATATGGTCTCCCTTCACAGGGTTGTTATGGGGAAGGTAATCTGTATCATGTGTTTAGGGCTAGGGTAGGAATTATGAATTATTCCTAGGGTAGGAATTATGAATTATTCCTGTGAATAATTATGAATTATTATTATTAGGGTAGGAATGTTATAAATCCCTTTAGCTAAGAATTCTTAAAAGCAGAGAGACCTCAGCCACATGGTTTGAACCTACTAAATAAGAATGCCCAGAGGTATATTTTTAAAAGCCACAGAGGGGATTCCTGTGCACATAGAAGGATTGTTCTAGAGCAGGGGATCTCAGATTTCAGCGTGCAACAGCTTTACCCAGAGGGCTTGCTGAGCCTGCTCCCAGAGTTTCTGGTTCAGGACAGCTGGGGTGGGGGGCCTGAGAATGTGCATTTCTTACAGACTTCCAGGTGGCTCCGATCCTGCTGGGGATCACTTTGAGAGCTTAGTCAGGCAACTAGGCGGCTTAGAAGTTAGCCTAGTTGGACTATTGTATTTTTATCATTGTCATGTTTACAAAAGTGTATTCATCTTTTGATTTCTTTGCAACCATTAAAAAATGTAAAAGTTGGGGCTTCCCTGACAGTCCAGTGGTTAAGACTCCATGCTACCACTGCAAGGGGCACAGGTTCAATCCCTGGTCAGGGAACTAAGAGCCTACATGACACAGATAAGTAAATAAATAAATAAAATCAGGGAAAGAGCCTCCCATCCTGCCCCAAAATGTAAAAGTTAACAAGAAAAAAAATTAAAATCATTCTAAACTTGGGAGTCATACAAAAAGAAGCAGTAGATCACATTTGACCTGCAAGTAGTAGTTTGCCAGCCAATGCTCTAGGCTAAAGCCTTACAAAGCCCATCTCCTACATTGCAGGCAGATTCTTTACCACCTGAAGCACCAGGGAAGACATTAAGGACAACATCTTAGGCTAAATTCCTAACTCTATGTTCTATGTCTAGCTGTGAATTAAGATTCTGATTGCCTAGTGCCAGCTAAAAAGATAACAGAATCCAGCCAATGAAATATAGTCACTGCTGCCTTCAACAAACCTTTCGTGCAGGGTGACAGTCTGTGAATCTAAAACTTTTAGAGGTCAGTTTTTCTCAACTTTGGTTGTCCATTGGAATCATCTGATGAGATTAAAACCCCCCATGTCTGAACCAATTACATCAGGACCCATAAATCAGTATTTACATCTCCTCAGGTAGTGCTCGCTTGGGCAGCTCGCTTGGGCAGTCCCCACGTATTTCAGTGGATAGACAAGCCTGGGAGCACTTTTGTCAAGAGAGGGGAAGGACTGGGCTTCCTCAAGCTGCAGAATAGGCAATATGGTTATTTCTGTTTGCTAATAAATGTTTGTTTAGTAGTATCTTCATATGTGGGAGAAATTGGTCTGAGCCTTACTTTCATTATAAAAGGATGACAAGGTTTCTAGGCGAGTAGCTACCATGCACATACACCTCAAGTATAGCAAACAAAGCCATCAAAAAATGAAAAGGAGATGACCAATGGAATGGGAGAAAATATTTGCAAATTATGTGACCAAAAATACAATGCTGTATTATATATTTGAAAGTTGCCTGGAGTGTAGATCTCAAAAGTTCTATGTGTGGTATGGATGCTAACTAGACTTATTGCAGTGATCATTTTGCAGTATTTCAATATTTCAATCATTTCAACAAACATTGAATTGTCATGTTATATACCTAAAACAATTACCGTGTCAATTATACCTCAATTTTTTTTTTTAAAAAATGAGCCAGATATTGCAGGTATGGATACTTACACATAAAAAAGGTTACACATTTCCAGGAGAGGAGCTGGAAACCTGTTTGATGAGACCACAGGCTGTTTACCCACTAAGGTCAGCCATGTCAAGAATGGGGACTCAAGTCTGATACTCCTGCTTACCACACTGCCTAACTTTCTGAAAGTATTGCAAGAGGCCCTAGAAACAAACCTGTTCCAATATTCTTTATTTATGAGCAGAAATACATCCAGAGAGGTAAAATGACTTTTCTAAAATGACCAAGAGAGTTCGTGTTAGAAAGGCCAGGTGTTAGAAAAGGTATCTAGTGTCTTCAAACAGAACCCAGGCAAAGAGCCATTCATAGCCTGAATTTTCCAAGGTTCACGAAAGGAAAGAAAAATGTAGCAATCAAATTTTTTCCTTGGAACCAAAAAATGGGGATTGAGGGGAAAGAACTCTTTTTAAAAACTTTATATATATGATATCCCAAGTGTGTTCTAAATGCATTAAAGATGAGGTGGTGTTTTATACCTCCTACCATTTTTCCAGGGGACCCCAACTGATGGCCCACAAGAAGAACCTAAATGTGCTTTGATTTCCTGTTCAGAGCTCTCCTGGCAATAACTGTCCAGGGTTGAGAGGGAGGGACCCCTTTTTAGTTGATACATGCATGCTCAGTTCACCGCAGCCCCTAGCTGCCCCTCATTTGTGTTACTCAACTTTAACTATCTGTGTGACCTTGGCAAAATCCTCTCCTCTCCCTATAGGCCAGAATCTTCATCCTTTGAGCTGGGATGGGGGTCCTGATTATATTGTATGTTGTGGGTCACCTGCCTCCTCTCCCTAGAAGGTAAGCTCTAGGAGGGCAGGGATTGTAGTCTGCTGTTCAGTGACGTTTCCCACAGCACCCTGAACCATGCCTGCAGCATAACAGGTGCTCAGTCATCCTAAAAAAAAAGAACTCAGGCAGAGGGGATAGAAAAACCTAATTTTTTTTTAATTGGAGTATTGTTGCTTTGCAATGTTGTGTTCATTTCTGCTTTACGGCAAAGTGAATCAGCTATATGTATACATTTATCCCATTTATCCCGTTTTGGGATTTCCTTTTCATGTAGGTCACCACAGAGCATGGAGTAGAGTTCCCTGTGCTAAGCAGTAGTTTCTCATTAGTTATCTAGTTTATGTGAAAAGTGAAAGTGTTAGTTGCTCAGTCGTGTCCGACTCTTTGCCACCACGTGGAGCCCACCAGGCTCCTCTTGTCCATGGAATTCTCCAGGCAAGAGTACTGGAGTGGGTTACCATTTCCTTCTCCAGGGGATCTTCCCCACCCAGGGATTGAACCTGTATCTCCTGCATTGCAGGCAGATTCTCTACCATCTGAGTCACCAGGGTATCTAGTTTATATATAATATCAATAATATATATATGTCAATCCCAATCTCCCAATTCATCCCACTCCCCTTCCCCACTTGGTGTCCATACATTTGTTCTGTGTCTGTGTCTCTATTTCTTCTTTGCAAATAAGTTCACCTGTACCATTTTTCTAGATTCCACATATGTGTGTTAATACACGATACTTGCTTTTCTCTTTCTGACTTACTTCACTCTATATGATCATCTCCAGGTCCAATCACATTTCTGCAAATGGCATGATCTCATTCCTTTTTATGGCTGAGTAGTATTCCATTGTATATGTGTACCACATCTTCTTTATCCAGAAATGGAAAAACTAAGGCAAAGTAGCCATTCTATATCATGATGGTGATGGTTACACATTGTATACAATTACCAAAAATAATCAAACTGTTCACTTAGAGCTGATAAGTTTTTATATGTGTAAATAATAACCAACATAAAGAAGATGAAGCTAATATACATCCATAGTTAAAATTAATTTCACCAACTTCCTGATAGTTTTTCCTGACCTTAGCAATTATTGCCTTGTACTGGGGGCTATACATGTCAGGGGTGTGCTGAATGCTCTACATTTCTTACCTCATTAATCCTTGGGTGTGAGTGTAGCTTGACTAAACCACTCAGCTGCATTTCTTTCGTCTTTCTATCACTGTCAATAAAATTTTACTTAGGACTAACTAGGGTTTAATTTTTAAGAGCATGAGCAGGCTGTGGCTTCACCTTCTTACCTAGAAAGGTTACAGGATGTATTTATTAATTGTACCCAGGAAGCCAGTCATGAATAATTTATTTCATCCTCCCAACAACTTTTGAGTAGGTTCTGTCATCATTCTCACTTCCCAGATGCTGAAGCTAGAATCAAGCCCTGGGGTGTCACCAGCCAGAGTGACCCAATGGGAGGCAACCAGGCCAAGATGTGATCCCAAGCAGCATGAGCCCCTGGGGTTGTTTGCTTAATCCCCACACCAGATGGCCTCTCAACCAGTGACACAGTCAGACTGCTGAGCTGGTGTGTGTGGGAACCAGGGTGTGATCTTGCAGAGATGACAAAAGACGATTTTCCTGATGCAGTGGGCATCTCCAGACCAGGGTGGCCTCAGAAAGTGGTCAGAGCTGTGATCTGCTCCCTGACATGTTATCCCAGTCTGTTGTGGCAGCTGGGGTGAGATGCAACATGGGAACCTGGGAATTGGCACTCTCACTGGGCAAAAGACCATCTGCAGGACCCAAAAGCCCCTGAGGATTGAGAAAGGGGCTGTTTGACATAAGCCTCAGCTATCCTTTTCAATATTGAAAAATTTATCAAGGTGTGTTTACCTCCTTGGTCCTTAACGTTGCTGTAGAGTGGAGAGAACCTTCAGGAATTTCACTAGTACTCCTTGGGCCAATCCAGCATGCTGTTTCTGTCTCTCTTTTTTTTATTTTACTGTAGAGCATCCCGCTCTTCCCTCCCAAAGAACAATTAGTCAATGACACTTTTAAACTCTTGAGTGTTGGGGCCTGATTGAAATGCCGGTCAATCCCTCTGCAAGAGACAAACACAAGTTCCCACATCTTAACTCCTTATGAAGGTAACTGGGACAAATTAAACCTGTAATGACTTTCTCAAGATAACTTGAGATTTCTGCATCCTTTGCAATTACCAGAAATAATACCATAGTAATTCACTCTTTTGGAAATGCAAAATGCACAGCTGTGGAAGAAATTGCATGTAAATTATATTATCAGCACAGGAGGGCCACCATGTACAACCACACAGAGACTCAAGTATACATTATTTGGCTTACTGATTTAGACAGATTAGGAAACATTATCCCAGATCAAATAGGCTGAATTTAATTGAGACATTCCTGGGTTCACAGAGTATATCAACTCTAGATCAAACTAAAAAAATCTCATTTGGCACAATGTAAAAAATTAGGACTGATGTTGAAGCTGAAACTCCAATACTTTGGCCACCTGATGTGAAGAGCTGACTCATTTGAAAAGACCCTGATGCTGGGAAAGATTGAAGGCGGGAGGAGAAGGGGATGACAGAGGATGAGATAGTTGGATGGCATCACCAACTCAATGGACATGGGTTTGGGTAGACTCTGGCAGTTGGTGATGGACAGGGAGGCCTGGCGTTCTGTGGTTCATAGGGTTGCAAAGAGTCGGATATGACTGAGGGACTGAACTGAACTGAACTGAAAAAATTAATAGAAGACAAAGAGGGCAAACGGCTGGAAACTACTGTTGCCAAACCAAACTTGCATCTGCTTGCCCCATGATCAGTAAAAACAATCTACTGACTCTGGATTTGGGGTGAAGGAAAGTGCAGCATTTATTGCGGGGCACTAAGCAAAGAATCCAGGGCAGCTAGCGCTTAAATCATTGATCAGGGGATTTTTGTAGAAACTAAATCTTTTGCCAGGAATATTTATTTTACTGACCAAAAATTTTGTTATTTCACTAATACTTTGCAGATTATTACATTCAGTAGTTACACTTGGCACATCTATAATGTCTTCTTCAGCACCCTGAGTTTCATTTTCACTTTTTGTATCAGAATCAATCACTAAGGTTTTTTGACTTTTTGTTGGTCTAATATTCACATCACCTGAATCAGAAATATATTCTGAAGAACTATCTCCTGAGGCATTAATATATATGTTGCTCAGACAATCAAAGAAAGTATCTACATAAAATTCACCAAAAAATTCTTGACTCAAAATTTCTTAATGTCTCATTTTCGAAAATTCAGTGGTAATAAACTTGCATTTATAATATGTAATAAACTTGCATTTATAATATGCAACACAAGTTTGGAACAAAAACCTAGTGGAATAAAACATGAATGATAACAATCATAAATTGCATAATGAACCCTTGATCAATTTTAAGCTCTATCAACTTCACGTAGTGACGTTAATTGTATCAGTCTCTAAAAATGTATTGATATGTTTTTAGTCAATAATGTGTTTTAAAAGCCTGAACTTCCCTCCCCACTGCCCACACACACACAAGGCTTTCAGGGAAAAGTTTTTAAAGCCAGTTCGAGGGAGGGAGGATTGTGGGGTGTCTGGTCAGCTCATGCACATTCTTCCAATGGGTTGGTGGTGAGGTAATTGGGAATCAACATCATCAACCTTCTAGTTCTGACTCGTCTCAGGTCTACATAGTTGTGGGCAGCATACAGTTAACTTCTTCTACCTGGTGGAGGTTTCAGTATCTGCAAAACAGCTCAAAAGACATGGCTCAGAATATTATCTACAGCCCTTGAAAAGAAACTGAAGGTCCTTGACTTTGTTTAATGGCTGAAGTATTACTATTTTATCTTGGTTGACTGTTTTCCTTTCTGCATTTTCTCACTTTGTTAATCTTTGACCAAAGTTCTACAGACAAAAGGCAGGTGGAGGACATATGGGAGGAGTGGTCTGTTCTGGGAAGGCCCCAAAGGGTCCTGCTCTGTTACACTATGACTTATTTTGCCTTGAAGGGAAGATACATACCTTTTAGTTACCATGTATGCTTTTCTTTGGCAGCATTTAATTAAAACATTCAGTTATTCAATATTTACTGAGCACTAACTATGCACTCAGATACAAGCCAGTCAGCTGCAAACTAAAGAGACAAAAACATGTGTCTTCATAGAACTTAAATTCTAGTTGGTAAAGACAAGCAATCAACGAGTAAAATAAATAGAATGCCAGAAAACATAAAGTGCCGTGAGGAAAAATAAAGCATGGGAGCAAGCTTGGGGCCAGAACAGGAAACAGCAGATTGCAGTTACACATGGGATGGCAAAGAAAGGGCTTGATGAAGAGAATAAAAATACAGCGATTAGAGCATCATTTGTGATGAAGATAAATATTGGCAGCGACCCAGATCTCTATCTACAGGAGACTGGTTAAATATATTCTAATATTAAAAAATATTTTTTAATATTATTTTTGAACTATTTGGCTTATTTTTGGCTATGCTGGATCTTTATTGGTGCACTCAGGCTTTGGGAGCTTCTCTCTAGTTGTGGTGCATGAGCCTCTCTTTGTGGTGGCTTCTTTTATTTTGGAGCATGGGCTCTAGGGTGTTCAGGCTTCAGTAGTCGTGGTATCTGGGCTCAGTAGTTGCATTTCCCAGGCTCTAGAGCGCAGGCTCAATAGTTGTGGTGCCTGGGCTTAGTTGCTCTTTGGCATGTGAAATCTTCCTGGATCAGGGATCGAACCCATTCTCCTGCATTGGCAAGCAGATTCTTTCCCACTGAGCCACCAGGGAAGCCCAGTTAAATATTTTTTAAAGTATCTATATAGTAGAGTATTATATAGAAAAAAAATCCTACAAATACGGAATGAATTCCCAAGATATATGAAGTGATAAAAACAAGGTTCAGAATGATGTATAGAGTATGCTGCCATTTAAGTCTATCATATACATTATATATATATGTATATATATTTATAAATGCATGGAATCTTAGTGGAAAGATATATAAAAACTGTTAATAATGGTTGTCTTCGGGGTGGAGAACAGGACAATTCATGGCCAGGTGAGGGTGAAGTACTTTGTATCCCATTACTGTGTATAAGGGCTACTGTATGGTCATCCTTCAAGATGGTTGTTCTCTTGTTCTCTGTTCATCCCCTGCTCTACCAGACCCTGCTTCACTCATACGACTATTCACTCCTCTTAATATAGGGCTTAATCCCTGGTAGCTGATGAGCCCACCTGACATTAAACCCCTATAAATCAAAGCCTGATTCTCGCCCTAAATAGCAGAAACTGTTGTCATCACCTGCCTGTTGCCAGCCGCCCAAAGTGGGGATGTCACTATAGAATTTTTGCCTCAGACATGTAAGATCCTCCTTCCAATAAACTGTTGCTATCTCTGTCACTGTCTCTGGGCTCTTTCTTCAATCGCAAGGCTTTCAGGCCTGCAGCTCAACATCTGATGAGTCAGCCAGAAGGCCAAAGAAACTCTCGTGAGTGTAGAGATGTAGGGAAACAAGGCCAGGAACAGAAGGTTGGAGGAATGATTGCGGAGAGGCTGTCAACTAGCATGTGGGGCCCTGTGGCAGTTGTCTTCCATCATAATGACAATATCATGTAAACCCCAGGGTCTCTTTCCACTTTAAAAGTAGCAACCCCACACTCGTGGCTCATCCAACTTGCACAGGGATGGCTGGGGACTGCAAACAGAAGACAAGGACCTGGATCATCTTCAAAATACCAATAAACCCCTCCAACGCACCAACCCTAAACAACTGGGGGTGTTGTTTAGGCTTTAGGCTTTAGGGGTGGTAACTTAGGGACAGACTTGGGAATTGGACATGGCCTGTTACCCAGAACGGTTTGGTTGGGGCCTATGGCAATAGCTAAATAGTGAGTGCTCTTGGGCTTCCGGTCCCAGCTGTGGAAGCGGGCAGAGCAAGGAGTCAGTGTGATGGAGCAGCAGCAATGTATATCTACAGCCTGTCACAACCGGGGCAGGACATTACAAAAGGCCTACCTGAGTCGTGGAGCGATGCAAAATCCTCAATACAGGGTCCAGAGGAGCTGTGTGTGATGTACGGGACCCCCAAGGACATCAGTATTGACCGAGGAGCCCACATTACTGGCCTTGAAGTTCAGGAAGGGGCTGATGGAAATGACCTGCACCAGTGTTTCCACCATACTTACAGCCCTAGTGCTGCTAGGCTAATCCAGAGGATGAGTGGGGTCACGTCAGCAACAAGTGAGCCGGGAAACCCACTCTCAACGTGTGGACACACCCCAGGAGCAATGGTCCCAGTGACCACACCCTCTGAATCCAAAGGCCACTTGAAGGTCACACCATTCAAGTTCAAGGCACACTGCCATTAGGACTATCCATTAGGACAAAGCTTGCTTTTGTCTGGGCCACAGGATCTAACCCCAGGAGAACACATTTTATAAGCCAGCCCTAGGACTGGCATGTGAGTCCCTGGCGGTTTGGGTTTGCCTCCTCATGGGAAATAGCATAGAAAGGGATTTATAGATCTCACCTGTCTGTTAACTGCTCCACCAAAGACCAATAAGGTAATTAATCCAGGATCCAGCTGGAGGAAGACACCATCATGTTAACCCTGAGGGTCTCTCTAGGATTCAGTACAGGCTCTGGGGACTGCGGGTGAATAGGCGGAATGGTACCACCCCCCAGGACAGAAACCTCAGTCAGGGGTGGCACTATCTCAGGATAGTGCTTGTATGTTGGTTAATGGTCATAATTTTCCCTGTCTTGTGTCTGTAAGCATACTTAGTCTGAGTGGAGGCAATCTGTTTGCAGACTGGGCAAAGTGGTGGCCTCACTGGGAAATGAGCCTGCTTGCTGGGTCTATAGCAGGATGCCATCGCTGTCCTCCTCTGGACTTTCATGAAAACTTGAGCCTGTAACCAGCTGGCTCGAATGTTTGCCCACCTCTTAGACTCTTGCTACTCTTTAGCTGCTGTTGTCTGTATTGCATTTGTGGTGTCTGGTTGCAGTGCCCCTGTATAGACCTGAGCCCAGGGATATCACAGAAGAGGGGTGGACCAAGATTGTAAGGGTCGTGCAAGGTGTGCAGGGGTGGAGTGTACTGTCAAGCCATTCAGGATGGCTGTCCTCTTGCTCTCTGTTCATCCCCTGCTTGACCAGGCCCTGCTTCAATCACATGACTATCCAATCCTCCTAATTACAGGGCTTCATCAGTAACTAACTGCCTGAGTGCTTGCCCCCACCCCATCTCCTGGTTTCCTTAGTAACTGATAAGCCCACCTAAAATCAATTTCCACCCTGTCCCTCCCACCCATACATGGTAGCCTCCTTCTCCCCCAAGGGGCAAAGACTGCTGCCATGTCCTGCCTGCCATGGTGAGATTTCACTCCAGGACATTTTGCTTCAGACATGTAAGATCTCCTGTCCACTAAACTATTGATGTCCCCATCACTGTATCCAGCCTCTTTCTTCAGTCTGGAGGCTGGGCAACCACAAGTTTGCAGGCTGGTGGGGTATGGCCCAATAACTACCTAATCAAAATAAAGAAAATGTAAGGTAAGAACATGAAGAATTTTTACACAATTAGAATATGATGGAAAGACACATACTTATAAAACCTGGTGACCTAGATAGACTCTAGCCTAAATAGTGAATGAATGGAATAGTTAACAGAAACATGGACTGGCCTCTGGTGCCCGTGTTGACAATGACCTTTTCAAAACAAGCCCCAGATTTTGTTTTAACTAATGGTTGCAGTTATTATGATGGTAACACTTAAAACTTTTTTCACTTTTCTAATCCAGTGAAAGCTATAGTCACTTCTGAAGGCTGCCACAATGAAGTAGCACAAACAGAACTGTGTTGTCTTGCAGTTCTGGAGTTTAGAAGTCCAAAACCAAAGAGACAGAGAGCCATGTGCCCCTGAAATTGGTAGTGGATCTGCCTTATCTTGCTTCCCCCTAGCTTCTAGTGGTTTAGGATTAGTAGAATTGCAAGTACTTTGTTTTCTCCTCTTTACAGCTTTCAGTTTCAGTTTAACTTGCTCCTTTTCAGTAAGTGAAACAAAAAATTTGCTCCACTCCACCGCAGTCCTAATCTGCTGCTTGACTCACTCTGCAGGAGTCCCATCCTACAGCGACCATGACGCTGATGCAGGCTCCGGGCTCCAGACTTGGGCAGATCTGCGTGCTGCTGCTCATCTTCACGGTGCTGCTGCAGGCTTTCGGGATGGCCGTGTTTTACATGTATCTCAAGAAGGAGCTGAGGCAGGTCAGTACAGTGCAAACGCTTCCTGACGGGCGCTCTCAGCACCGGCTGGTTGGCTGCCTCTGCTGGCTCCTCTGTGAAGACTTCACAGCGGAAGAGAAGCCTCTCTTTCTCTGCCCTGCCCCGGGGACCCTAACTGCTAATGCCTATCATTGCTGAGAACTTTTCAAAAGTGAATTGAAGGGATTATGCGCACAAAGTATAGTTACAGAACTGGCTCCACCAGTTTCTAGCAGATGCAGGAAAGGAAACTGCTGAGGTGGTTTTGTCTTCAACAGAATGTTACATTATTAACTGCTGCCATTCCTTATGTGCTTTCTGCTTAACGTTTTAGAGTTCTTGGCTCAAATTCTTGGGCAAGAGAGGAGCTGCCTCAGGGGAGGACTGCGTCTGCTTTTGCTTTCTGTGACACCTCTAGGAGCTGGCACAGAGCTCCCACATAGCAGGTGTTTACTAAACACTTGTTCAGTGAGTAACCAACCTTCACAAATGTGCTTCAGAGACATAGGGTACAGTCAAGGCTTAACCCAAAGACAGGCTCTAAGTTACCTGTAATAATGCTGTGGTGTGTTCCAAATGTTGCTAGTTCTAGTGGATTTTGAAAGCAAAATTACTGAAAATAAGCCAACATCAGCTTTTGGCTTTCTATATAGTCCCTGGTACCTCAGCTGGTAAAGAATCTGCCTGCAATGCAGGAGACCCTGGTTTGATTCCTGGGTCAGGAAGATCCCCTGGAGAAGGGATAGGCTATCCTCTCCAATATTCTTGGGCTTCCCTGGTGGCTCAGATGGTAAACCATCTGCCTGCAATGTGGGAGACCTGGGTTCAATCCCTGGGGTTGGGAAGATCCCCTGGAGGAGGACATGGCAATCTACTCCAGTACTCTTGCCTGGAGAATCTCCATGGGCAGAGGAGCCTGGCAAGTTACAGTCTATGGGGTCACAGAGAGTCAAACACGACTGAGAGACTAAACACAGCACACACACACACACACACACACACACACATATATTTTTAGTGTATTTTTTATTGCCAGATAGTTGATTTACAATGTCAGTTTCTGCTGTACAGCAAAGTGAGTCAGTTATACATATCCACTCTTTTTTCAGATTCTTTTCCTATATAGATGATTACAGAATATTGAATAGAGTTCTCTGTGCTATACAATAGATTCTTATTGTTCATCTATTTTATATATACTATATATTTTTTATACATTTTTCTTATTGTTCAGTCACTCAGTCATGTCCAACTCTTTGCCCCATGGACTACAGCACACCAGGCCTCCCTGTCACTCACCATCTCCTGGAGTTTGCTCAAATTCATGTTCATTGCATCGGTGATGCCATCTAGCCATCTCATCCTCTGTTGCCCTCTTCTCCTTCTGCCTTCAATCTTTCCCAGCATCAGGGTCTTTTCTAATGAGTTGGCTCTTCACATCAGATGACCAAAGTATTGGAGCTTCAGTATCAGTCCTTCCAATTGTATATATGTCAGTCCCAATGTCCCAATTTATCCCTCCCCCTGGAAACCATAAGTTTGTTTTCTGTATCTGTGACTCAACTTCTATTTTCTAAATAGGTTTATTTCTACCATTTACCTTCCACATGTAAGTGATATCATGTGATATTTGTTTTTCTCTACCTAGTTTAACTTCACTCAATATAACAATCTCTAGTTTTATTGCTGCAAGTGGCATTATTTTGTTCTTTTTTGTGGTTGAGTGATATTCCACTGTATATATGTACCACATTTTTATCCACTCCTCTGTTGATGGACATTATATTGCTTCCATGTCCTGACTATCGTAGATAGCGCTGGAGTGAACACTGGGGTGCATATATCCTTTGGGATTATAATTTTCTCTGGATATGTGTCCAGGAGTGAGAATGCCTTATATGTTAGCTCTATTTTTAGTTTTGTTTTTTCTTAAGGAATCTCCATACTGTTCTCCATAATGGCTGCACCAATTTACATTCCCACTAACAATGTAGGATTTTCTGTGTACATCTTGGCTACTTGTGTATTATATAGCCGAGAACTTTGAGCTGAAAGGAATTTTGGACACCTTCATTTTATAGAGGAGGCTTGAGACTGCCAGAGAAATAACTTCTCTGAGCTCAGGCAGAAGTGTGGAAGCAGAATTGGAACCAGGTCTTCTGCTCAGCTCATAGGTAATGCTTCTCCCATCACAGCAGGGAGTCAGTGGGGTTAGCTTACCTCCTCCTCATGCTCAGCACAGCACCCTGATGCATGGTGGCAAGGCAACATCAAGTCTGTCAGCTGGCTAGGAAATGCAAGGCTAAGGGTCTTAGACAAACATAAATTGTGCCAAAACAGTGTTTATCTGTTAAGGAAATAAATGCAGTTTGCATATCCTGTGGAGTATAAACTTGGCTCTCACTTGGCTGGGAATTGCATTTGGAAATTAAGGGAATAAATGAGTCTTCAAGTAATTATGAAAATGATACTACTGTTAGATGACCAGTAAAGTCAGCTTTGTTATAGGGCAATTTCAAAGAGTTTGTAATTGTAAGGAAAAAAACCAACATAACTCTAATCATGTTTTTTTGTTCTGTGTCTGCACAAGAGACTGGAATACTGCTATGTTCTCCAATTTGGAGCCAGTATGTCCTAAGTTTTATTTACTTCACAGTATAAATAGTGAATTTGTGTCTCCATATACAAGAGGTTCCCTCAATTTGCTCATATTAAAAGTTGGCCTCATTTTAAGACTGAACCAACTTGTTCTTTACTGATCTAAGTCATGCAATTATCTGTGTATGTGGTCAACTTTTTTTTTAATTCTAAAAAATGGAAGCTTCAAAGCTTTACATCGTCCCACCTGCAAGCATTCTTTCTGATTACATGTTTATATAAATGGCAGCTCAGCTGGTAAAGAATCCACCTGCAATGCAGGAGACCCCAGTTCAACTCCTGGGTCAGAAAGATCCCCTGGAGAAGGGATAGGCTACCCACCCCAGTATTCTTGCCTGGAGAATCCCCACGGACAGAGGAGCCCGGCAGGCGACGATCCATGGAGTCACAAAGAGTCAGACATGACTGAACAACTAAGCACAGAAATGTTTATATGTTTGTACACTTCTGTATAGATGCACAGAAGAATTTATTAAGAGTATAAAAAACAGGAGAATTGAGATATTGAGCAAATACTATGTTTCAGAAACTTTCAAAATATTGTTTTATTTCATCCTCATAACAATTCTATAAAGTAAATATAATTATCCCATTTTATAGATGAGCAAACTAAGGCTCAGGGGGGTTAGATAAAAGGTAAAACCCAGTTTTGAGCCAAGGCGTTAAATAGGTGCTCAGTAAGTTGTGATCAGCATGGAGCAGTCTCTTGAAGTTGTCACCCTCTTCATCAGAAAGTTTTGCAAGGGAAAATGAATTTGAATCTCTTTGAATGACTGTGTAGAGTTTGGAAAAGCATACTCAACACAAGTATTAATGTCCTAAATCAGATCACAGGTTCTACTCTGGCAAGGGAAAATTTGCAGAAGATACAGCGGGTAAGGATTATAGGGAGTGTGGGTTGAGTAGGGCTGAGGGATGTTGGATTGAACTGTCACAATGAAGTCTCAAGGCCAGTAAGCACAAACAATAAATATGGGCTTAGCCTCTGAAGTCTATGTCTCTGAGAAAGTTTGACAAGGGGATTACCTATTGCTGTGTCATCATAGATGGCAAAGAAAAAGGAGGAGGAGCCCCTTATCCCCTGGGCTCCATAAATGATCCTTTATGCTATTTGGGGTTTGCAGAAACTGATTGTCAGAGACTAATGGCTGGACAGCAGAGAGGGTCAGGACTGCCACCTTGAGGTCTCTGAGCCAGCCAGCCAGCAAAGGAGTCCACACGGCTGACCTCAAGCCCTGCCAAGGACTGGTTATACCTGGCCTGGATGACCACGGTGTTTGTGATGGCACCACCAGCAGTTGAGTGGAATCCACTTCTTAAAACCAAGGGCTCCTGGAACAGGAGAGCAGGCTCCCGGTGCTAGAGTTGTCTCTCCTTCTAGAAGTGTCCAAATTAAAAAAAAAAGCACACTTATCCCCTTGCCCCCAATATCCAGACGTGGTTAGCAAGAGAACAGTCCCAGCCACAGAAGTATTGTAGGAAATTCCTTCTCAAAGTGTGAATGGGTGTGGAAAGGAAGTGGGGAGAGAGATTAAGCGTCATTAATCATTCCTGGAATAGCCACAGCACCCCCTTGCCCATGTGTCATTCACCTGTATTGGCCCAGGTATGTGAAAGAAACTACCAAATAGGAAACCTGCGGAAGGGGTGCAGGGTGGCTGCAGCTTTCTGTTGTTCAGAAATCAATACGTAAGCATAAAAATATCTAGGAGGAAAAATAAGTTGTGATCTCTAGATGATAGGATTATGGGTCCCTCTTTTTCCTTTTTATTTTTCTATATTTTATCAGTTTTCTACAATGAATGTTGTAAAATGGTCTATGCTATCCATATGATTGTCATACAGATGTAAAGAAAATGACATTTTTATATAGTCTTAAAAGTAAAGTAAAAAAATAAAAAAGTAAAGTGAATCACTCAGTCGTGTTTGACTCTTTGCGACCCCATGGACTGTATAGTCCATGGAATTCTTCAGGCCAGAATACTAAAGTGGGTAGCCTTTCCCTTCTGCAAGGGATCTTCCCAACCCAGGGATCAAACTCAGGTCTCCTGAGTTGCAGGCGGATTCTCTACCAGCTAAGCCACAAAGGAAGCCCAAACCATATGCAAAATTGCCCACACCCAGTCTGATCTTAACCCTATAAAAAAGAGATACTCCAAAGGTCAACTAGGAGGTGGAATGAGGGTGGATCAAGGAGGATTTTTACTTGTTTTACTTTTAGAAAAGTATTCTATAATTTTCTGTTTTCCAGGGTGCCTGTATATCCTCAACATCTTCAGGCTTCATTAATTCTGGGTTAACAGTGGAGTCACACTAGCTTGTCAGACTCCTTCCCATGTCTCCTTAGGACCTTAGTTTTTAAGGCAATCCTTCCCCACCTCCTGAAAATGTTTCTGGAAAATTACCAGAGGATCTCCAGAGGCCAGCAGGTGATCCTGATCTGGGCTGGCCCCTGGTCTCGTCCACCCTCTCAAACTCCAACTGACTTCACAGGGGCTGTCAGCTACCCTGACCACCTGATCCCAGCATCTCTCAACTCTGCCCTGTCCCAACCCTGACCCCACCTCCTGGGCACTTTCCAATCGCTATGATGTAAGAAGACGAGTTGCTCTCTCCTTTTTGTGTCAGTCACATTGTTTTGTCCCAACAGGTTACAAAAGTTAGTTAAGCCTGCTTTTTTTTTTTTTTTTTTACATCTTTTGGCTGCACCCCACAGCATGTGGGATCTCAGTTCCCCAACCAGGTCTCAAACCTGTACCCCTGCATTGGCAGCTCAGAGTCTTAACCACTGGACTACCAGGGAAATCCCAGTTAAGCTTATTTATTCAGTTTCACCAAATCAGTACCTGACCAAGGAATACCTAGTCTTGTTGGACTGGACAATGTCTAATAAAACTGTTCTTCTGGAACTTTCCTAAGGCCTTGCTGCTAAATCCAGCTCTTTTCTCTGATCCTCCCTGCAGTTTGCTAGACATGCTTTTATATTTCTAAATTGAGTTCTTTCCTTGGAAAGGCTTTTTAAGCTCCCACATAAATTGCAGATGAAAATTCTCCTAGGTAAATGTTTTACTCCTGTAATCTTAAAAAGGAAGAAAGAAAATAAGCATTTACTTAAAAGCAAATGAATGTTCTATGCCAGTGGGGAAGGAATTAAGTCAGGTTTGTAACTTCTATGCTTGAGAGACCTGATCAAATGTCCAAGGAATACGTGGCTGACAGTATAGACCCACATGACTTTTGCTGAAAGTTCTCATCAGTATTTAAGTTATTTTGATTTGGAATAAGGTTGTCTTTCTATAGAAGGAAGCAGATCATTCTTACATTCGATCTTTCCTTCAAGCTTTGAAGTCCCCTTCATTCAAATAACAGATAAAATGACTATTTCCCCACTTGTTTCTCCAGAGAAAGGCATTTCAGTGGATTTGTATATGGAAATAATATCTGAATCCCAGTTGTTAAAAATGAAAACAGGAAAAAAGGCCCATCTGAACTTGCATGAACTTTCTGTTTTTTTTCATGAGGTTAATCAGTTGTCATCCTGGAGTGTTCCAGATGGATTGGAGTATATGTGTGTAAGTTGTGCGTGTGTGTGTGTGTGTGTAACATTAAGTGCAAACTTTGCAGGCAATGATCTAGTCATTGTAAATGTTTACTCTCAATCAGAATGAGGGAGCGAACCTTCAAATGGTATTTTAAGTCTCTGCAGGTAAGTCCCTAACTGGTGTAAACTTTTAATGAGTCAAAATTCAAATATCTAATGGCAATGTAGTCCTGATTCTGCTATCCAGAGGAGCAGACATCACAACAATAGCTAGACTCTGCTAAGACAGTTGGATTATAAAGAAGGCTGAGCACCAACGAATTGATGCTTTTGATCTGTGGTGCTGGTTCTCCAGACTGTTGAGAGTCTCTTGGGCAGCAAGGAGATCAAACCAGTCCATCCTAAAGGAGATCAACCCTGAATATTCATTGGAAGGGCTGATGCTGAAGCTCCAATACTTTGACCACCTGATGTGAAAGCTGATTCACTGGAAAAGACCCTGATGCTGGGAAGGATTGAGGGCAAGAGAAGAAGGGGGCGACAGAGGATAAGATGTTTGGATGGCATCACGGACTGAATGGACATGAGTTTGACCAACCTCAGGGAGAGAGTAAAAGACAGGGAAGCCTGGCGTGCCGCAGCTCATGAGGTTGCAGAGAGGGTGACCCAACTTCGTCACCCTGAACAACAATAAAAACAACCAAGACGGTCAAAGCTAAGATCAAGAAATAGAACATGACCTGTGCCCTAAAGGGCTGATTAATTTGGTGGGGGATCCTGGAATGTAAACAGACTCCACTGCCTACTCTGTACCTTCGTGGGTTTCCAACTGTAGAGTGGGAGTCATACCATGTCCGAGCAGGAAGGGACCTCAGAGATCACCACAGGGGACCAGCTTGAAATGCAAATGAAGAAGAGATTTTGAAGTGAGGAGGCAATTTGTTGAGCGACACACAGCTATCCAAAGGCAGGAGCCGCAAAGGCGTTGTGATCCCAGATGCCTGGCCCACACCTGTTTCCTCTCTCCCACATCCAACTGCTTACCTTTATTCAAAGGATGGAAGACCGCATGCTTACTTCTACTTCAGGCAACGAGCTCATCCAAGGTACTAAGACTTCTCTGAACATGTCATCAGTTCCTGTTATTTTAACTTGTAAATGAGCAAAAAGAAAAAGCACTTGTGTGTAATACTGTGTTATATCGATCTCAACCCAGATGCAGGGCAAATACTTCAAAAGTGGCTTGGCTTGCTTCTTGGAGGAAGCTGACAGTTCCTGGGACTCCAGCGATGATGAGAGTATGATCAATCCCTGCTGGGAACTAAAGTCACAACTCCATCTGTTTGTTAAAAAGGTAGGTGAACCATGGTGTCACTTTACCAATGGGCATAGGAGGTCAGAGGAGAAAGAATAGTTTAGATCATGAAGTCTAGAGTCCTCATTTTGTAAAGGAGAAAGCTGGAACCCAGAGTGTTAAAGTGACTGTCGTCAAATTCACAGAACTAGGAAAAGGTGGGATCC
The DNA here is from genome assembly GCF_019320065.1 of Cervus canadensis. Classification (NCBI taxonomy): domain Eukaryota; kingdom Metazoa; phylum Chordata; class Mammalia; order Artiodactyla; family Cervidae; genus Cervus; species Cervus canadensis. The sequence goes on from NC_057392.1 coordinate 69,821,332, forward strand.
ACCCCACAGTGGGCCCTGATTGAAGCCTGCTCTAGAGTTTATTCCTCTCTTCCAGAGAGCTTCCTCATCTAGTCTAAATATTTTATCTTACCTTGTGAAAATGAGACACAGACAGAACAATATGTCCAAGGTCACACACTAATAAAGGATGTGCGTATTTTTTTTTTTGTTATTCAGAAGACAAAAGAAACCAAATAATGATATTTTATACTTTTCCCACATTGTTGTTCTCTGGAATTAAGTCTTTTATTTTTGTACACATATAGAGCTGAAGAAAGAGGAAAGGAAAAGGGAAAAAAGATATACTTTGAGAAACTGAAGGTGATGGCATCTCAATTCCCAGTAAATTACACATACAAAGTATTCTTTTCTGCTTGTGAAAATTGCTTACATAGGCTCTCTAGCAGAAACGTTATGGTAGCTAACAGTTTATTTCACTAGATGTGATTATGTAATTATACTCTGAGTGACATGACAGGTCAAACAGAGTTTCTTTTCTCAGGCTGCTTTCTTACTTGTAAGATGGCATTAGTAATGTTTACCTTTTGCATATCTGGAAAGGTCAGCCAAGAATACAAATATGAAAATACTCTGTAAACTATGATACACAATCATTATTTCAACAGTTACTGGGGACACTCCCAGAGTAACAGGAGGATGTGTTTTAAAGAAATGATTATAAATCTATTGTCTGGTGCTCAGTATGCCTTTCTATAGACACAGTGTTATGTTGGTGGGTAGGCTCCGATTTATAACCCTAAGCAGCCCTCACAGTAAAGCCCAGACATCCCCTGTGATGCTATTTCTATGACAAGTAAAATCAGACTTCCACCGGGTTGTCCTAGAATCTCATCTGCTCCATGGCTGCCCTGGAAACACAGGTGGGGTGCTCACTGCACACAGGCAATCCTGAAGCAGCTGCAACTCCATCGCCCCCAGTGACAAGGACCAGGAAAGACGCAGGTTTGGGGAAGGGTCCTGAGGAAGCTGAGGAGTGGGACCCCACGGCCCCTGGGATCAGAGGGGTTGGCAAACCCACTGGTGGCAGAGGAGCGAAACTCAGAAGTAGAGTAGAAATCTGGAAACTGAGGAGGGGCTGGATGCAGGGGCAGGAAGTGGGGAGATGAGAGAAGCAGTTTGGGTGGGTTTTACTGGTCTCTTTCCTGCTCTTCCCCTCTCCCCCCATTCTCACATCCTGCCACAAACCAGAGAAGGGAGGGCACCCAGGGCAGGACAGAGTGTAGGGTAGGAGGGGGAAGACTTCCCCATATTTCCAGGTACCACATAAACAAACAGATCATTTCCCATAAATGTCCTTTATGGACATTCCGCATGTTATTAATATCTCCCCTAATCCCCGAATAGCTGTGAGGAAGGAATCATTATTATCTTCTTTTTTCTAAAAAAAAAAAATAATAAAGAAAGAAAGAAATTAAAATAGTCCATATCAGTTCAGTAACTTGAGAAAAGTTTCCCAGGGCTGGTAATGAACAAATTTTAATCCAGTCCCTCTGCGTATATTCTAATCATTCTGTTTTTTTGTTGTGCGCTTTTGTTTTTGGCCGTGCCACATGGCATCTTATTTCTTGGGCATCTTTTTTTTTCCCTGTCCAGGGATCGAACCAGTGCCCCGTGCTGTGGGAGGGCAGAGTCTTAACCCCTGGACAACCAGGGAAGTCTCATTATAATCTTTCTTTTTTTCTGCCTACTACTCTGTAAGAATTAGCCTTTTCCTTTTCCTGCTCTTCCTTTTTACTTTCTGGCTCAGAAGGCCAGTGACAGAGCTAAAGTGCTGAGGCCCTTGCTTCCCCTCCCACACACCAGTGACCTTTGCCCTAGAGGAGCCCCAAGCTGTTATCCGTGGTCAGGGCTTTTGACAAAGAAAAATGCAAATATGGGGCTGGAGTACAGAGGAGGTTTCTGACAGTTATGTGATTAACAATGGTGATTGGAAAGGTGGGCAGGGACGGGCATAAGAACTGAGTAGAGAGGAGTTTAAAGCCATGGGTGAGCCAGGTCAGGGTGGGCTCATTGAACCGAAGGGCTCAATTTCATTCTTTCTTACTGGTTTTCCCCATTGGTTAGCAAGTGGGGAAAGAAAATGATATGAGGTGTTTAGTAAGAGATGGAAATTTGGTAAGATCTCTTTATGGTGAGAATGTCTCAGCCACATTCTCAGAAATGAGAGAGTGACACGGTGCTAGCAGGTCACCACTGGATGGGGTGTGCATGTCTATGGGTGTCATGAGAGAAAGGGACTGTGCCTTATACCTTCTGTCTTAGGTATGTCCAATAATTTAAAGCCTCTGGAATCTAACACACACATACATTCAGAGACACACAGTGCACTTGTACACATGCTTACATGCAGACACACACAGACAATGCACTTACACACATGCTTGCATGCAGACATACCTCCCAGAAAGTGAGGTGACATGACCATCACGTCTATTAGCCACAAGGAAGTCTGGGCACATTAGGCTGACCTCACTTGGAGAAAAATGACTCCTCCTTCCTGTGGTGCTCCAGGTATGGCATTTCAAAGACTTCATCCAGAAACAGAAGTCTCTCAGACAGAGGACCATCCTTTCATCAATAGTAAGGACAGCTGCCTCTGTATTTACCCCAGCTCCCACCCTACCCCACATGCTCTTTGCTTGAACAACTTAAAGCTGCCTAAGTTGATATCTTAAATGCAGAAATTTCCTGTTAGACATCAGCAAGAAGAGCCATAGACATTCAATAATCAGTTTAAATGCTTAGGGGAATTAACCAGCTTTATTCAATACTATTTTCAGATGATTTTGAGAACCTTTGAGGAAATGATTCCTACAAATCCAGGTATTATTTTTTGTTATTATTTTAATTTTCTAGTGTCAACCTCCTGATAAAGTGAGTACCTTTCCATCCTTTTGCTCTCTACTCTCACCCAAACATCCCACCTCTGAGTGATGCTCAGTAATTCAAGATGCTTGATTCTGTTTCCCTATTGGCATTGGCATTTGAACCAAATCTGAGGCCCACCTCAGGTATGAACTTTATTTCATGGGAATTTTATTCTTTCGATGTGGATTTACCTTTCATCTCAACTTCTTCCTTTCTTTGTTTTTACCTTCTAATGTGGGTAGCTTTCTGGAGCATAGCTGGAAAAAAATAAGGGGTCCAAAGTTACCCATCTTCTCTGCTTCTGTCCATGCCTAGGCTCTAAGCCTTTCTTTATGCAAAAATTTTGCTCCATCGTCTCTTTCCCAACAATGCTTCTCACCCAAAATCCTTATTCTGCAGTCCCCACACCTTTGCCATCTCCACTGATGGTCGGCCAACTGCTCTTGACCCACATCCCCTTTCAGTGGGTCTTTCAGAGAAGACCAAACTGGCTTCTCTGGTCCTCTGCCTGGCTTCTTCCATTCTTGAATTTTCACATCTCCTTCTCATCCTTCATCCTCATCACCTCTTCAAAGAGAACTTCTCTGACCAGCTGTCTAAGAAAGTTCCCCCACATCCTGTTTTTCTGTCATACTTATTTTGTTCGTTTCCTTTGATAAGTACATGTGTATAAATCAAAGAAAAAAAGATATATATATATTCTCTGTGTTCTGATTCCTTACTACATGAAAGATCTACAAAGACTGAAAACATGCCTATTTCTCTCACCTCTCTATACCTGGACTTACCTCTATATCTCAAACCTAGTAGATTCTCTTTTATCCCCCAGTCCTTACCTGCACCAACTTTGGCATGCATGTGCGTGTGTGTGTGTGTGTGCGTGCGTGCACGTTTTGACTGAGGTGAAATTCACATAACATGTGATTAACCATCTTGAAGCATACGATTTTGTGACAATTAGTGCATTCACAGTGTTGTCCCACCACCATCTCTGTCTACATACAAATTCTTAATACAGATTTTGTTAATCAAGACATAAGTAAATGTAACTGATGAATTAAATTTGCTGCTTCTTCACATTTAGCTCACCATAACCCCATTTTCCCCCACTAACGGTCATACAGGCCTCCATACATGTACCACAGACTTAAAGTCCTGGAGTACACCATCCTGGCAGAGAAGAAACAATGTTTTTATTTTATTTTATTTTTTTTAAAATCCAATGATCCCTCGGGAAGGATGTGGGAATAAGACAGTTCAGCCAAACCACTTATTCTGCTGGCTGCATCTGACAGTCATTCCACATTCTCCACATTTCCTTTGGCATATGCTGTCCCCCTCACTAAGCCAAGACATAGCAAGGTGAGGTCTACTGATATGCCCAACAATGTTTTTAAAATAGATATTTGGTTAATGATGTATTCCTACTTTTCAGCTATCCTTTCCTGTTACAATCAGCTTCCTCATCCCTTGATAACCCCCAGTTCAGTTCAGTTCAGTCACTCAGTCGCATCCAACTCTTTGCAACCCCATGAATCGCAGCACGCCAGGCCTCCCTATCTATCACAAACTCCCAGAGTTTACTCAAACACATGTCCATTGAGTCAGTGATGCCATCCAGCCATCTCATCCTCTGTCATCCCCTTCTCCTCCTGCCCCCAATCCCTCCCAGCATCAGGGTCTTTTCCAATGAGTCAACTCTCCACATGAGATGGCCAAAGTATTAGAGTTTCAGCTTCAGCATCAGTCCTTCCAATGAGCACCCAGGACTGATCTGCTTTAGGATGGACTGGTTGGATCTCCTTGATAACCCCCACCATCCTTTATTAAATATGAAGGCAAGACCTGGTCCCAGGATCTGAGCATTCGTTCTGGTCATTTCCCCAAAGCCAAAGGCAGTAGCAGGAATGATGAACATGCCATCTCTTCTTTCTTTAAAATATTTATTTGGCTTCCTTGTATCTTAGTCATGGCACACAGGATCTTCATTGCATCAAGTGGAATCTTTCCTTGCAGCACATGGACTCTCTAGTTGTGGTGCTTGGACTCAGTAGTTGTGACACATGGGCTTAGTTGCTCCATGGCATGCAGATCCTAGTTCTCCAACCAGGGATCAAACTGCATCCCCTGCATTGCAAGGCAGATTCTCAACCACTGGACCTCCAGGGAAGTCCCTCCAACTCTTCTAATGAGGAACACCAGATCCATGGTTTACATAAGACGTATGTACTATTTTCAGTTCTGGGAGAAAAATATTCTTTTTTATATTCATCCCAGTGGGGTGCAGAAATCACATACTTCTCAGTATTCCAAAATGTATCCATGACACTCAAATATGCATATTCATAGGGTATCTTGGAGTTGTTTGCTACAGTCTACAGGAAATTTCCTCTCTTCAAAATTTGCTCTTATATCTAGGCTTTCCTATATCCTTGCACTGACCTCAAATGCAAGATATTTGTAACTGGATTCCATTACCGTATGTTTTAAAGCAAAGTGTTAAAGTCTCGGAGCAGTCAAGACACTATGAATTATTTATCACTGGAGGTTCAAAGTAAATGAACACATCAACTTTGAAAGCTGAGCATTCTGAGAGTAACATGTAATTGACTATACATCCCCATGCTGTGTTGGGTCTTCCATATAGTACAAATGTCCACTATCCTGAATCAGTAACAATACCAGATAGATAAAGTCTTCTTCCTATTTCTTTCTCCCCTATGGAATTTTGTCACCTCATTTCAGTTTCCTCTACTACTAGTCTAGATGGAAGCTTCCTATTCTCACACCTGATCAATTACAACTCTTGCTAACCCACCAATCTCTAGTCCTCTCAGTTTCTACCATCAGAACTTACTATGAGTTAGTTTAGCCTAAAGCACAACACATATCTTTTTGCTTCCCTGGTTAAAACTGTTCAGAGTCTTCTCATGTCTGTAAAATCCAAATCTCTTAGCCTAACATTCAAATCCTCTGTAGTTTAAATCCTCATTCAAGCCTGAAACTGAACTCCTCTGATGCCTGTATCCCAGGAATGCTGTGTGTGTCTTGTCTTGGGGACACTGTTCTAGATCTCTGCGAAAGCCCTTCTGCCTTCGTTGTGGGCTTTAAGCCTCTCCATCCTCCCTCATTTCAAATAATTGTCCTGCACCTCAAATGCTTTCTTGCTTTCATTTGTTTATAGTTATTTCTCTGTGTTCCTAGAAGGGTGCCTGGCATGGATGTAATGGGCACTTTGGTTTGCTAGAGTAAGTAAATGAAGGGACCTTAGTCCAAAACCTCCCCTGACTCAGCTTTCCAACAAATAGGAATCTTTCATCACCCTTTCTTTCTATTTCATATGGGTCAAATTTCACTTTCTAATTTGTATCTTCCCTAAACCCTGTAAGTCCCTTGAAGGTTTAGATTATACTATCAGTGATTAATTTTTGAATCCCCCATGGAAGCACTGCCTTGTTCATGGACATATTTGTTTGGTGAAACCATACAATTAATCTTAACAACCAACGTAAGCCTCCTGGAAAGTTTTAGCTGATTTTTAAAAGAGTAATTTGTTGAATTTGTAGTCATTTAGTCTGCTCTAGAGTACTTCAGGTGGTGGTCAGTAAATGTGATTTGTTTATTGTGATCTAGTGAATCAATGATTTATATGCTCATACACTGATTATCATGATCATTATGTCATTTCATATACCTTTTGGGAGGTGAGGGAAGTGACTGTTGGATACCAGTTTGTGGCATCTATGGACATATAAACTGTGGAATCCTGTGGCCATGAAGAAAGTTGAGCCATAAACCCCATCTGAGATAGTGAATGATGTTTTGTAATTGCTGTTCCTTTAGAGTAGGTAGTAGCTAGCAAAGAGGAAAATATAATTGAAATGATGAAAATTAGTATCAGCTTTTTCCTACATACACCTCAAAGTGGAAAGTTGCCAGCACCTGGATATCTGTGCACTTTTAATGCCTCAGCAGGAGTACTATGCGTCCATGGTTTTGTTACTATTGTTGTTTAGTAAAAGTATCAGGATCTTCACTTTGTTATATTCTAGTAGAACCTTACCCCTGAGATGCCAATAAATTACAGCTTAAGATACTGCTTATTCCTCCTATCTAAAGTACTTTTTGAATTAAACATAGGCTGAAGTAGACTACTCATAATACTAAAATGTAGGTTGGTTTTATGGAAACCCATATAATCAACTTTGGGAGCCCAGTGTGTTTACTATGCTTGATTGACAAGTACTGTGAACAGCAATGTATTTACGAAGTAGTTTGATAAGTGATGATGATTCTTTGTCATTTCTCTTTTAGAAAAACAATATGATCCTTACCTAGAGAGAGGAAATGGTCCTAAGAGGGTAGCTGCTCATATAACTGGAAACACTCGGAAAAGAAGCACGTTGCCAGTTCTAGGTAAGAGAAATGATTAATATATGGTTTAAAGGCAGGGAAGGGAAGAATTTGTTCTAAATAATTTATTCTCATATCTGAAATGTTTATATGGCTATCTACAAATTGGTCAGTAGTAATCAAGTCTCAGACTGACTCTTCAGAAGCAAGATTACAAGATAAGTAGCTTAGTTACTGCCCAGCACAACTAGCCTCAAGAAAATTCTGAAATGAGAGAACTTAGAGTTTCCCATGCCCCCATTTTTGCTTTTCTTATTTTTAAAAGTAACTTCTCACTCTTTCATCAAATCTTTCTCCTCTGAAAAGGTTCTAAATCAGTCATCTACTTTTCCAATGAATTACCAAACCCTCCTAGTGACATTTGCATTAGATTGAACCAGAAGAAGAAAAAATGGCCAATATTTGACCACTTTGCCAAATAGGTTAAGCCTAATTTTAACTGGAGAACAGGTGTCCATATATTGCTGAAGTTAGTGTGTGAGTCTTGTAATCTAAACACCCACTTGGGAATCCCAGCTCCTCCTTACCAAGTTCTTCATTTTGAGAAAATTACTTAACCCAATCAAGCTTCATTTTCCTTCTCTCTCTTTTTTTTTAAGAAAAGATTTTTTTGAAGTGGACCATTCTTAATGCCTTTAATGAATTTGTTACAATATCACTTCTGTTTTATGTTGTGGTTTTTTGGCCAAGAGTCATGTGGGATTAGCTCTCCAGCCAGGGATGAAATCCAAACACCCTGACTTGGAAGGCAAAGTCTTAACCACTGGACTACCAGGGAAGTCCCAAGCTTCATTTTCTTCACATAAAAAGTAGAGATAACCTTTAACTCACAAAACAGTGAGTGAAGATGAATGCAAAATGCAAGTGCATTGTAAGTACTCAGTAAGTGGTGCTTTTATTATTGTGAGAGATTTTGTCCTAGGTTAAAGGTATTTCAGGCATCAGTTAATGAATAAAGAGTTTGTTGGGGTTTTTTGTTGGCTGGTTGGTTTTTGTCTGGTTTTACTCTGGGCAGTTGCCTTCATGGTATTCCTAAACTGGTATTTTTGGAGTTAATTGATGTGTTCTGCCTATTTGTGAGATTGTTATTTCACTATTCCTATTTACGATTCATCAAATAATATGGTAGTTGTTTTAAACTCTTGAAAAACTAAATTTTGCACCAATCATAGAGATGAGCCCAAAGTTTAAAGGAATATCCTATCTCAGTAAGGCCCATCTCCATTCACAACCTTTCAGGATTTAAAGATCCAAAGATCTGAAGATCTTTAAATCTGGGCGTTTTTGCCAAATCCTGTACCTTGCCTTATTGGACTCGAGATGCCTGCTGCTTGGAAGATGCTTGTGAAACTGGGTTACTGAGAAAGACCAAGGAGGAATCCAAAAAGACCTAAAAGAGTAGCAGGAATTTATGAGCTCTAGGCTAGAGGAGCAGACATGTTTTTTTTGTTTCCTTCTACATTGTCAATCTGAGCTCACCAGCACAGGCAAGGAGCCAGGGGTTCTGGACGGAAATTCTTCCCGGGAGTAGACTGCTATCCTAATGAACCATTCCCATGGCACCATTCAGAGCTGAGTGTGGCAGTCAGGGTACAGCAAAATAGGGGACTTCAAACAGGTCACAGTGGCATGGGAGCCTCCAGATTTCTATATGATTAGGATTTAGACTCCTGGGAAGATTGAGGGAGAGTGAAGTTTTTTTGTTTGTTTTGTGTGTGTGTGTGTGTGTGTGTGTGTGTGTGTGTGTGAAGTTTTAAATTAGATTAAAATTCTTTACAGTTTCAACCAAAGTGTTGTCTAGTCACAGCTATCGGGAAACTCCTTGCTTTACTACAAGTTAATTTTATTTTTCTCCAAACTTCATCCCAGGCTCCAAGAATGAAAAAGCTGTGGGCCATAAAATAGTTTACTGGGAGTCGTCAAGAAAAGGACATTCGTTCTTGAATAAATTGATCTTAAGGAATGGAGAGCTGGTTATCCAATACACAGGATTTTATTACATCTATTCCCAAACATACTTTCGATTTCAGGAACCTGAGGAAGGTTTGGGAACTGTCTCAACAGAAGAGAACAGAAAAAAAATCAAACAAATGGTACAATATATTTACAAATACACAAGCTATCCTGACCCTATACTGCTGATGAAAAGTGCTAGAAATAGTTGTTGGTCTAAAGATTCAGAATATGAACTCTATTCCATCTATCAAGGAGGAATATTTGAGCTTAAGGAAAATGATCGAATTTTTGTCTCTGTAACTAATGAGCGATTGATTGACCTGGACCAAGAAGCCAGTTTTTTCGGAGCCTTTTTAATTGGCTAAAGGATCTATAAAGAAGAAACAGTGCCCCCAGAGTGACCTTTCACTTTTCAGAGTGATGTACTTCAGAAATGTGGTGAAAGTAAGGCAGCCTGAGCAGAACAACTTCAACCAAAAGATCTACAACACAAGCTTTTTTGGTATCCTGGATTTTCTAACACTTAGCTACCTGGGAAGCTGCCTCTGGGGCTTCCCCCCTTACCACCAGAAATCTAGAAGATTTTCAATTTAGAAACATTTGTGTGGCAATTAACATCTCTGCTTCTTTACCATCTACTCTTGTGAAGATACCAGAAGACTGAAAGGTCCTGGTCATCGTATGCAGGATGCGAAGCGAGTGGCATACTGTCGGACCCTGTGGTAGCTGTCCTGGACTCTCAACTTGGAAATAAGAAAATCCCGCTGTATTTCTCCATTGTCTGTTGTAACTTCTCCTTTTTTATTTCTAATTTTATTTAGATGTGAGTCTTATTTAATTTTATTTGATCTGAGTCTTCTCCCTTTTTGTCTTGATGAGTCTAAGTAATGATTTGCCAATTTTGTTTCTCTTCCCCAAAACCAGCTTTTAGTTTTATTGGTTTTGCTATTGTTTCCTTCATTTCTTATTTCTTCTCTGATCTTTATGATTTATTTCCTTCCACTAACTTTGGGTGTTTATTTGTTCTTCTTTTTCTAGTTGCTTTAGGTGTAAGGTTGGGTTGTTTGCTTGATGTTTTTCTCATTTGTTTTTTACAGTTTGAGTTTTTCACAGTTTTTTTTTTTTTTCCTGTAATTGATATTTAATCTTATATAAGCATCTCACACAGCTCAATATCAGAAAAACAAACAACCCAATAAAAAATTAGGCTGAGGACCTAAACAGACATTTCTCCAAAGAAGACACAGAGATAGCCAATAAACACAAGAAAAGATGTTCAACACCGTTCATTATTCGAGAAATGCAAATCAAAACAACCATGAGGTACCACCTCACTCCAATCAGAATAGCCATCATCAAAAAATCTACAAACAGTAAATGCTAGAGAGGATGTGGAGAAAAGGGAATCCTCCTACACTGTTGGTAGGAATATAAATTGATAAGCCATTATGGAGAACATTATGGAGGTTCCTTTAAAAACTAGGAATAAATCTACCATATGACCCAGCAATCCCACTACTGGGAATATACCCTGAGAAAACCACAATTGACATCAACCCCAATGTTCATTGCAGCACTAATTTACAATATCCAGGACATGGAAGCAACCTAGATGTCCTTTGACAGATGAATGGATGAAGAAGATGTATATAGATATACAATGGAATATTACTCAGCCATAAAAAGGAACAAGTCTTAGTCAATGGTAGTGAGGTGGATGAACCTGGAGTCTGTTATACAGAGTGAAGTAAGTCAGAAAGACAAAAACAAGTATTATACGTTAGCACATATATATGTAATCTAACCTGGAGAAAAAAAATGGCAACCCACTGCAGTATTCTTGCCTGAAAAATCTTATGGACAGAGGAGCCTGGCAGGCCACGGTCCCTGAGATTGTAAAGAGCTAGATACAACTGAGTGACTGAACAGCATGGGATCTAGAAGAAGAGTACTAATGAACCTATTTACAGAGAAGAAACGGAGGTGTAGTGTAGAGAATAGACTTGTAGACACAGGAGGGGAAGGAGAGACTGGGACAAATTGAGAAAGGAGCATTAACATTTATATACTATCATGTAAATAGATAACTAGTGAGAAGCTGCTATGTAACACAAGGAGCCTAGCCTGACACTCTGTGATGACCAATAACAGTGGGATTGGGGGAAGACGGAAGGGGTACATATATAATTATGACTAATTGACACTGTTGTAAAGCAGAGACCAACACAAGTTCACAGAGACTTCACAACACAATTGTGAAGTAACTGCTGCTGCTGCTAAGTCACTCAGTCATGTCCAACTCTGTGCGACCCCATAGACGGCAGCCCACTGGGCTCCCCCATCCCTGGGATTCTCCAGGCAAGAACACTGGAGTGGGTTGCCATTTCCTTCTCCAATGCATGAAAGTGAAAAGTGAAAGTGAAGTCGCTCAGTCGTGTCCAACTCTTAGCAATTCCGTGGGCCGCAGCCCACCAGGCTCCTCTGTCCATGGGATTTTCCAGGCAAGAGTACTGGAGTGGGGTGCCATTGCCTTCTCCGTGTGAAGTAACTACCTTCCAATAAAAAAGTAATAAAAATATGTTACTTTTTCAATAAAAATGACTTTAAAATATGTAGTTTTTGTGTATTTTGTACTTAACATTTTATAGTAACAAGATTAGTAACAATGGGGAAAAGAACTTCTAATGTCTTTTTTATGGTATCTTTTATCTAACATGTCTTACAGAAGAAAGAAAGAAACTGCTCATTTTTGTACCATGTGATTAAAATATTATCAGTCCTTTCCTTTATGGTTAATGCTTTTGTTACTGACTGAATTTTGTCCCCACAAAAGATAATGTCAATGTCCTATTCCCCAGTACTTCAGAAATGTGATCTTATTTGGAAATAAGTTTGTTGCAGATATAATTAGTAAAGATGAGGTCGTAGTGGAATAGGTTGGGTCCTTCATAGAATGTGACTGGTGGCCTCATTATTTAAAAGAGATTTAGTAACAGAAAGACCCACAGGAGGAAGTCCTCGTGGCAGCAGAAGCAGAGATTGAAGTGATGAAGCTGCAAGCGAGGAGCCCCAAGGATTGACAGTCCTCATCAGAAGCTCAAGAAGCAAGAGAGGATTCCACTCAGAGCCTCAGAAATCTGCTGACACCTTGATTTTAGACTCCTGGCCTCCAGAACTGTAAGAGAACAATTTTCTGATATTGAAAAACACCTGGTCTGACACTTTGGTTCAGCAGCCCTAGGAAGCTTATACAGCTTTCCATACCATGTTTAAGAAATCTTTTTTTACTGATGTCACACAGATGTCACCATTAATATTTTTTTTTCTGAAATCTTGAAGTTTAGTGTTTCATAGTTTGATAGTAGGACTCAACAATAATTTAATTCATGAATGATGAAGGGATATAATTTTATCTTTTACCATATCAGTGACCAGTTGTCCAACACTGTTCAATGGCTAGCCTACTCTTTCCCCATTGATTTTAGTGTCTAACATCATACACCAAGCTCCCAGGGGTCTGTTTGTGTGCTCACTTCCCACCCTCCCCCCAACCCTGCATTGGATTGGTTGTCAGTTCTTGCACTCATTCCATCCATTTTCTAAAAATTGTGGTAAAATATAGGTAACTTAAAATTTATCATTTAACCATTTTTGAGCGTAGAGTTCAGTAGCATTAAGTACATTCACATTGTTGTGTGACCTTCAGTACTATCCATGTCCAGAACATTTCATTATCCCAAGCTAAAACTTTGTAACCATTAAGCAATAACTTCATTTCCTTTCCTCCAGGCCCTGGTAATCACCATACTACTTTCTTAATGAATTTGACTGTCTTAGGTAGCTCATGTAAGTAGAATTATGCAGTATTTGTTCTTTTATGTTTGACTTATTTGATTTAGCATAATGTCTTCAAGGTTTAATCCATGTTGAAGTATGCGTCAGACTTTCTTTAAAAAATTTAAGTATAGTTGATTCACAATGTTGTATTAATTTTTGCTGTTCATCTCTTTTTAAGACTGAATGAATGACCCAGAGGGATGGGATGGGGAGCGAGGTGGGAGGGGGGTTCAGGATGGGGAACACATGTAAATCCATGGCTGATTCATATCAATGTATGGCAAAAGCCACTACAATATTGTAAAGTAATTAGCTCCAACTAATATAAATAAATGAAAAAAAAAAAAAGAAAAAAAGACTGAATGATATTACAGCATTGGAAAATAGACACTACATTTTGTTTATTCATGTATCTGTTGATCATACTCTCTGGCTTTAATGGTTACTATTTGCTTTTCTATAAATCTTAACTTTCTCCTTCTTTAGTCCTTTGTTTCCAAACAATCCAGGCATTTGGTCCTTTAATTCACAAACTTTGTGCAACATAAGTACCTTTCATTGTGACATTTTAAGGCAAAATTTAGAAGAGAAAAGGTTACATTTGCATGTGCAGAATTCAGTTGGCAGTTTAAATAAACATCCTGGGAAGTCTCAAATTTCATTCCAAGTTCAACTGATACAGTATCAGAACCATATGTAAATTTTTGAACAATGTGATTAATGACTATAGCCACCCAAAAGGAAAGCAGTCCATTTGACCCGAAGCGGAAGGAGATAGGAAGGAATGAAAGAAAGTAGTCAGACTTCTTATACTTTATAGGAAAGGCCTATAGAGCTATTGAGCTATGGAGATATGGTATTCCTCAAAACAAGGGAAGAAGGACCCCGAAGACAATTTAGAGATCATTAAGGCTTCCTCTTTGGTCTCAAAAGTTGGGACTGTATCACTTGGATTTTGACAGGCCAGACAACCCCTGCCCATGACTGTGGGGGTGGAGCCACCCAAAGCCATGGGAACGATGCTACCAAAGCTGTGGAGGCCAGGCCCCTGCCCAGCAGAGCCCTCAGAGACGTCTGCCTCTGCCCAGATATCAAGGCATGGAGCCATCTAGAACTGTGGGCACTCAACCCAGGCAGAAGACCACAGAGAGGATGAGGTTACTGCAGAGAATCCCTGCCAGGAAAATGCCCAGTGGATATAGCTTCTCCCATGATCCCAAGTCAGCAGAGCCTCTGGTGTGCAGTTCCAGACAGAGACAGCTACAAGCATGCAAGTCAAGCCAGTGAGGATTGCCACGTGGGTTGCCTGCAGCAAAGTCATGGGGGCAGGTATACCCCAGTGTGCACAGAAGGTCATGTCCGTATCCCAGTGGGCCTAGCAGGGAGAGTATCTGGTGAAAGATTATTCTCAAGTCTTGAAATTTTATGTTTGCCTTGTTGTGTTTGGACTTGCTTGGGACCTGCCACCCTCTTCTTTCCTGTTTCTCCCTTTAGGCCTGGGAGAGTTTGCCCTACTGCCTGTCTCACATTGTTTTTTGGAAGCACATAATTTTTTTTATTTCACAGATTCACATCTGGAGAGCAATTTATCTCAGAATCAGTTATACCTTGAGTCTCATGCACATCTGTTTCAGGTGATATTTATATGAGACTTTAAACTTAGATTTTTTTTTTAGCTGATGCTAGATGAAATTAAGACTTTGGAAGCTGTTGAGATGGAATGATCATGTTTTGCATGCAAAATGGACATAAATTTTGGGGGGCCAGGGATATAATGCTATGATTTGAACATTTATTTCCCTCCAAAATTTCATATGTAATTTTCAAAATTTATTGAAATCCTAATACCTTATGTGATGGTATTAGAGCCAGGGTCTTTTGGAATTGACTAGGTCATGATGGGTCCACTCATGAATGAGATTAATGTCCTTATAAAAAGGTTTGAGATAGGTCCCTTGCCTGTTCAGTCATGTGGGGATACAATGAGAAGTTTGTGACCCAGAAGAGGGTCTCTATACGACCATGCTGGCACCCTGATCTTAACTTCTAGCCTCCAGAACTGTGAAAAATTAATTTATTTATGAACTACCCAATTTGTGGCATGATATTCTCTAATCAGAAGACAAAAAGTGGTTGAATGAGTTAAAAACCAAAATCTAGCAATATGTGGTCTACAAGGGATTCACTTTATTTTTTATGGCCATTTCTTTACAAAAAATTTTTATTTATTTTAATTTTTTTGGCTGTGCTGGGTCTTTGTTGATGTGCTCAGGGCTTTCTCTAGCTGCAGTATCTCAGGTTTCTATTGTGGTGGCTTCTCTTGTACAGCACAGGCTCTAGAGCACAAGAGAATCAACAGCTGTGGCACTTGTACATAGCTGCTCCAAGGCAGGTGGGATCTTCCTGGACCAGGGATTGAACCAATGCCCCTTACATTGCAAGGTGAATTCCTAACTTCTAGACTACCAAGGAAGCCCAAGGGACTCACTTCAGATTTAAAGATATACATAGATTGAAAGTGAAGAAATGAAAAAAGATACCCCATGCAAAGATGACCAAAAACAGCATGGGGTACACTTGTATCAGGCAAAATAGACTTTAAGTCAAAAACTCTCTAGAGACAAAGTCATTATATGCTGATAAAATTCAATTCAACAGAAAGATAGAGCAATTATATGTACATATCCAGCATCAGAACCCCTAAACGTTTAAAGCAAATACCAACAGATCTGAAGGGAGAAGTTGATAACAATACAATAATGATAGAGACTTCATTATTCTACTTAACAATAGTGGATGGAACACCAGCAGGCAGAAAATCAATAAAGAAACAACTGACTATTGTTTGACAAAACATTGATGAAGGAAATTGAAGATGATACAAAGAAATGGAAAGTTGTCCCATGTTCTTGGATTGGAAGAATTAATATTGTCAAAACATCCTTACTACCTAAAGCAATCTACATATTTAATGAAATTGCTATCAAAATTTCCTTGACTTCTACCTTATCCTATATAAAAAATTAACTTAAAAAAGATCATTTTGTTGTTTTCTAGTTGCAAAGTCAAGTCTGACTCTTTGCAACCCCATGCCTGCCAGGTTCCTCTGTCCATGGGACTTCCCAAGCAAGAACACTGGAGTAGGTTGCCATTTCCTCCTCCAGGGGATCTTCCCAACCCAGGGATCAAAGCTGCATCTCCTGCATCTCCTGAATTGGCAGGTTGATTCTTTTCCACTGCACCACCAGGGAATCCCTAAAAGGATCATAGACCTAAACATAAGATCAAAGACTATAAAATTCTTAGAAAACATAGAGGCAAGTCTTCTCTTTTATTTATATTTGGCAATAGATTTTAGATATGATACCAAAAGTATGAGCAACAGAAGAAAGAATGGGCAAACTGGATTTCATCAAATTAAACACTTTTGTACATAAAAAGACACTATCAAGAAAGTGAAAAGCCAACCTATAGAAAGTGAGAAAATATTTGCAAATCACATTTCTGATAAAGGACTTATAGTGGACAAAATAAACAACTCTTTTAACAACAAAAAGACAAGGCTCAATCATGTCTAACTCTTTGCAACCACATGGACTGTAGCCAGTCAGGCTCCTCTGTCCATGGAATTTTCCAGGTAAGAATACTGGAGTATTTCCAGTATTTCCTTCTCCAGGAAATCTTCCCAACCCAGGGATCAAACCCACATCTCTTGTGTCTCCTGCATTAGCAGGCAGATCCTTTACCAGCTGAGCCTCCAGGGAAGCTCTAACAAAAAGATGACACAATAAAAAATTGGAGAAAGATTAAAACCACAATGAGACATGAATGTATACCTATTAGGATGGCTACTATTTAACAACAGGTAATAACAAGTGTTGGTGAGAATGTGGATATATTGGCACCATCACACTTTGCTGTTGGGAATTTAAAATGGTGCAACTGATGTGAAAAAAATAGTGATTTCTCTGAAAGTTAAACATAACATTGCCATATTACCTAGAAATTTCACTCATAAGTGTATTTTCAGGAGAATTGAAAACAGATACTTTTAAATGAATACTTGGACATAAAGTTTCATAGCAGCACTGTTTACCACAGACCAAAGGAAGAAGCAATCCAAACGTACATTTTTATTTAGATGGTCGAATAAACAAAATGTGATATATGCATACAATGAAATATTACTCAGCCAGATATATATTGTTTAAGGTGAACATGTATGAATCCATGAAGAAAATCACCAGTATGAAGAAGACAGCTCCAGAGAAAAGGGAGGGGAAGGAGTACAGAGGATCTCAAGGGAACATCAGAGGTAATAGTAATGTGCTATTTCTTAATCTGGACATGGGTTCACAGCGTTGGTTCTCTATAGCGTAATTTTTCATACGGTATACATGTATTACTAGTATTTTATAATTTAAATTTTATCTGAATGGTAATGGTAAACATGCCAAACCAGAAATTTGAAGGAAGAATATACTACTTTTTGATCCACCAATGTGTTTTTAAAAAATAATTTATTGGACTTCCCTGGTGCCAGTGGTTGAGACTCCATGCTTCTATTGCAGAGGGCATGGGTCCAATATTTGGTCAGAGATTTAAGGTACCACGGGCCACTCAGCACAGCCAATAAAAACAAAAACAAGCACAAAAATACTTTATTGGTTTACCAAATAAACCAATTTGGATTACCAAAAAAAAAAAAATTCACGTTGGTTGTGATGAGTGAAATGTAAAAATGTGTAAAGAAGTTAAAAATCCTTGCACTCCTCCCACCATGAAGATTTCAATGATAAAATTATGTGCTCCATCTTTCTACTGACACAAGTATATGTAGTCAATATTCCAGCTTTGTGAATTTTTTCTTTTATGAATGGGAATATACATATATATATGCACACATGTATGAGTGTGTGTATAAAACTCAGCAACTCATTTATTTAACAGTATTTGTGGGCTTCCCAGGTGGTGAAGTGGTAAAGAATCCACCTGCCAATGAAGGAGTCACAGGAGATGTGGGTTCCTCTTCCCCTGGGTCAGGAAGAGGAAATGGCAACCCACTCTAGTATTCTTGCCTGGAAAATGCCATGGACAGAGCGGCTGGTGGGCTACAGTCCAGCGGATCACAGAGAGTCAGATTCAGCTGAGTGCACGCACACACACACACACACACACACACACACACACATACACTGTGTAAAAAACATTCAGGCCTAGTTGATTCTTAAATACTGCATAATACCTCATTGAACGACTAGATCCTAATTTAGTCCACCATCAGTTCCTTCCCAGTTGTTTGTCTCTACTAGTAATCCTATTAAAATAATGAAATTCTTTGTCCTTGGTCCTAAATTGGGGTTACAAGCTGATTTCACATTTTAGATGCTAAAAATAACTGATTACTTTTTAAACCTTTTGCTGCAGTTTACAGACTGGGCAGCAGAAACAATACCGCTGTGTTCCTCATGGCATCATTAGAAAGGGATATGGACTCCTACTCTTCTGGTTTGCCAACCTGGTGAGTGAAAACGATCTAATTTGTGTGTAAAGCACCAGCACTCTTTATTACAGTCAGTGAAAGTGAGCTCATTGCTTCTCAGCACCTTCTGGGGAACGTTTAGAAATGCTGATTCCTGGGCTTCACCACAGACCTACTGAATCAGCGTTTTTGAAGAAGGGCCCAGGAATCTTTTTGTGTCTGTGTTTTAATTTCCCCAAGTGACTCTGATACAGTTAGTTGAGCATACGTCCATCAACAGACAATTAGAAATCATGAATAGAGCCTCTATCTAGAATTGAGAAAACTGAATTTCAAAAGCTGTGATTTATTAATTAAGTGTTTAAGGAAACAATGTACCCAGATAATGATTATGGTGAAAAATTCCAAAATTCAGTTTATATGCAACATTTTAATTCCATGAATTGTTTGAAACAAGGCATACCTACATGTATCTTTCTCAGCTTTAGAGGTAAAACCCGAGATAGGAGGCAGCTATGAAGTAGATATTTTAGATTGACAATTTTCTGGCCAACTGTGAGTCTCTTCTTAAAGGAAGTATGAATACTGAATATCTTATCTTTTTGAAAATGAAATAAAATCAGGGGTGTTCTGGCCCATCATTGCTGGACTCTGTCCCATGAAACTTCCTCACTTGAAGAATAGAGGAAAAAACTGCTACTTCAGTTTCTACTAGGCTGTATCTGGGCAGAACAAGGCAAGTGGTTTTTAAAGACAATTTTAAAGACAATTCCCTAGAAGAGAGGCCTGCTCAGGTGTGTGAGAGGTGCCTGAATAGATGGGAGCAGTAAGGCTTTTTCTTTCCTCTTTTTGAGACCAAAAAGGGAACCCTTCAGTGTCACATACCAGGAGCAGCCACCAGGTGGCGAGATTCTCTCATTTTCCTCAAAGATCGAAATGATTAAAAGTGGCAGAGATTAAATGATTTCAAATGACTTCAAATTCTCTACCTGGAGAAAACTCAAAGTGAAGGGGCAAGAAGGCGTGTGGCAGGCGCTCGGTGTCTCAGATAAGAGCACCCACCTTGCATGGGGAGTTGTGAGGAAATGTTTAATATATATGCAGCCCCGAGACCCTGCCTAGCTGGTTCCAAGGACTCAATAAGTTCATTTTAAAATATGTAAAGTTAAAAATAAGAAAACTTCTAGGATTATAAACTCATGATCATTGTTTTTATGCTGAGTTCCAGTGTAAGTTTCTATTTATTCTTCAAATCATCTACAAAGTCGTATCTTTGTCAAAATTAAAATGACCCAGATAAAATAGATATGTAAGTGTTATAGAAAACAGGGTTTAAATACTTCCCCTTTTGAGTGAAAATCAATCAATATACAAGTATAAGCCCAAGTTTATGAACCAGGTAAATTCAAGAGATGGCCAAAGAGTCCTTATTTTAAAAAAGAGACTCATCACAGACTTCCTTAAAAGCTAAGTTTTCTTTCTACCTTAAGAAGTTGATTCCATTTGTTGAATTTGTTCCTGACTGCTCTGTAAAATGAACTGAAGGTATCCTCAAAATACCTTGTGAGGCTGATGATTTGGTTTCCGCATCCTTTGCATCCCCTGTTGTAGGTTTTCCCTTTCCTCTAAGCTTCCCATGCTTGTGTCTCCAGACCCTCTCCAGGAGGGGTGCAGAAAGTGGATGGAGATTGAGAGGCAGTACAGCACAAAAGCCCTTCACCCTCAGAACTGGAAAGTGAAGTGTGAGTTGGATGTGGTGCTGTTTGTCCTTGGGCAGCCTTCACATTGGGGCCAGCTTTCACTCTAGGGAGATAATAAAAAAGAGAAAAAGGGACCATGTACTGAGCACTTTCTGTATTCTGGGTACGCTTGTTTGTATGCTCCCTTATTTCCTATAGAAACCTTATTTCCTATAGAAATGGGGATAATCATCCATTTACATACAAAGACACAGATCATAGAGCTAATCAGCAAGGCTGTGACCTCAGGCTGGTCTGATTCCACAGCTCAAGTGTTGAACTGCCGTGGGGTTGGATTATGTTAGAACAGAAGGAGTTGGGTGAAGATGCGCCTCTCTGTGTAATTCTGGGAAACAAACAAAGATAGTGTTAGCAAAGCTCCAGCAGCTCGGCTATGAACATAACCTCCTTCTGTGACACTTGCCCCCAAACATAAACAGAGTCCTGTGATACTACCTCGTCTGAAATAGTCTGTTCTGTGCAACATACTAGCATACATACATTGGTGTCGGATAGATCTGATTTTCCATATTTTTATGCTAACGAAGTAATTACTTTATTATTCTTTGTGACTGCAATATGAAGTCACAGCCACCACATTCTGGGGACTCAAAAATGAGCCCAAACAAAAAAGAATTAGAGCACTTATTTGACATACACAGCCTTAGAGAAGAGGCTTTGTAACAGACTGAAAATATTTCCTGCTAATAAAGCTGGGACAATAAGGACACAACTGCTCTACTAAAAACTGCTTGTCATATTTTGCTTTGACAGTAAGGAATGCTGAATTAAGTAACAACAAGTCACCTGAAAATGTGAGTGAAACAATGAGAAAAAATTATAAAAATTTTTCTATATTTATTAAGAGACTTCATTATTTTAATAAAATCTCTGGTGCAAATTTTAAAGTGATTGATTTACCAGCCTGCATGTACTCTAAAGTATGGGCTTCCCTGGTGGGTCAATGGTAAAGAATCCACCTGCCAATGCAGAAGACGTGGGTTCAATCCCTGGGTTGGGAAGATTCCCTAGAGAAGGAAATGGCAACCCACTCCAGGATTCTTGCCTGGATAATCCCATGGACAGAAGAGCCTGGTGGACCACAGTTCATGGGGTTGCAAAAGTGTTGGACACCACTAAGTGACTGAGCCCCAGCATTGTAAAGTATATATAAATTTAGACTTGTCCTAGAAGTATAAAACATTCTGGCTTATTCTGCCTTATTATTATGGTTGGCCTAATATTTTTAAAATAAGTCTGCAATCCATAGAGTCTTCATAGTTTCCCTAAAATCACTTGCCAGGGCATCTCTGAGAGAGAGAGATCATTACAGAAGAAACATCATGCTCCTCCTTCTTAACCTGCTTAGACAAGTGGAGGAAACCAAATGAAATCAGCCCAAAGCAACTTATTAGTGAGCATTTCACTTAGTGTGGTTTCAGAAGCTTTTAAAAAAAGACCACCTCAATTGGCACCAATAACATAAAAAGCTTGAGGTAAAGTGATTCTGGGCTTGGTTAAGTCAGCGGCTCATTGTCATCACTGAAGAGCCAGGTCTTTTCCTTTTTCTGCTGCACTTTGCTCATAATATTGGCTTTCGACTGCTGGCTTGCAGGATAGCAGCAGCAGACTCAGGTCCTTCACAAAACTAAAAGCTACCTCATATCCCCTTTTAAGACCGAGCAAAACTCTTCCACACTCGCTGTTCAGAATTATTTATCCAAGTCCTTTGTGGTTTTCCCAAGTTAAAGACCCCTATTCTATATCAGTTCAGTTCAGTCGCTCAGTGATGTCTGACTCTGCGACCCCATGAACCGCAGCACGCCAGGCCTCCCTGTCCATCACCAACTCCCGGAGTTTACCCAAACCCATGTCCATTGTATCATTGATGCCATCCAACCATCTCATCCTCTATCGTCCCCTTCTCCTCCTGCCCTCAATCCTTCCCAGCATCAGGGTCTTTTCAAATGAGTCAGCTCTCTGCATCAGGTGGCCAAAGTATTGGAGTTTCAGCTTCAACATCAGTCCCTCCAGTGATACCTACATAAAGTCAAATCATTGACAGTCCCAAATGATTCATGCTGTTTATACAGGGTCCATCCAGTGGTGTGCTGGACCCAGTTTGTACTCTCTTATAAGAGCCAGAAGCACAGCGGCTGCGACGGACTGCGCAGAAGCACCGCCCAGAGGAGCTACTCCACGTTCAAGGTCAGGAGGGGCGGCTGTGAGGAGATACCCCTCGTCCAAGGTAAGGAGCAGCGGCTGTGCTTTGCTGGAGCAGCCGTGAAGAGATACCCCATGTCGAAGGTAAGAGAAACCCAAGTAAGACCATAGGTGTTACGAGAGGGCATCAGAGGGCAAACACACTGAAACCATAATCACAGAAAACTAGTCAACCTGATCACAGGACCACAGTCTTGTCTAACTCAATGAAACTAAGCCATGCCGTGTGGGGCCACCCAAGACGGCAGGGTCATGGTGGAGAGGTCTGACAGAATGTGGTCCACTGGAGAAGGGAATGGAAAACCACTTCAGTATTCTTGCCTTGAGAATCCCATGAACAGTATGAAAAGGTAAAATGATAGGATATTGAAAGAGGAACTCCCCAGGTCGGTAGGTGCCCAATATGCTACTGGAGATCAGTGGAGAAATAACTCCAGAAAGAATGAAGGGATGGAGCCAAAGCAAAAACAATACCCAGTTGTGGATGGGACTGGTGACAGAAGCAAGGTCTGATGCTATAAAGAGCAATATTGCATAGGAACCTGGAATGTTAGGTCCATGAATCAAGGCAAATTGGAAGTGGTCAAACAGGAGGTGGCAAGAGTGAATGTCGACATTCTAGGAATCAGCAAACTAAAATGGACTGGAATGGGTGAATTTAGCTCAGATGACCATTATATCTACTTCTGTGGGCAGGAATCCCTTAGAAGAAATGGAGTAGCCATCATAATGAACAAAAGAGTCCAAAATGCAGTACTTGGATGCAATCTCAAAAATGACAGAATGATCTCTGTTTGTTTCCAAGGCAAACCATTCAATATCACGGTAATCCAAGCCTATGTCCCAACCAGTAACGCTGAAGAAGCTGAAATTAAATGGTTGAAGACCTACAAGACCCTTTAGAACTAACACCCCAAAAAGATGTCCTTTTCATTATAGAGGACTGGAATGCAAAATTAGGAGGTCAGGAAACACCTGGAGTAACAGGCAAATTTGGCCTTGGAGTACAGAAAGAAGCAGAACAAAGGCTAACTAATAGAGTTTTGCCAAGAGAACGCACTGGTCATAGCAAACACCCTCTTCCAACAACACAAGAGAAGACTGTACACATGGACATCACCAGATGGTCAACACCGAAATCAGATTGATTATATTCTTTGCAGCCAAAGATGGAGAAGCTCTATACAGTTAGCAAAAACAAGACCAGGAGCTGACTGTGGCTAAGATCACGAATTCCTTATTGCCAAATTCAGACTTAAATTCAAGAAAGTAGGGAAAACCACTAGACCATTCAGGTATGACCTAAATCAAATCCCTTATGACTATACAGTGGAAGTGAGAAACCAAT